>NC_057799.1:252733282-253041031 GCF_018294505.1 Triticum aestivum
GACGTGGCGCGCCGCGATTCGTCGGTTGCGGCGGCGGACGTGTCCAGCCGACGGTGGACGCGTCCGGCGGCGCGGAGGGAAAAATTTAGGGTTTCGACTGCAGTTTCGTTTTTCGGGATGCCCACATATAAATAGGTAGAGGGAGCTAGGAGACTCCAAATGAGGTGCGGTTTTCGCCCACACGATCGTGATCGAACGACTTAGAGCATGGAAGAGAGTTTGGTGGGTTTTGGGCTGGTTTTAGAGGGGTTTTTTGCTGGACACTCAAATGGACTTTGCGGATGCCCGGTTAACCGTTGGAGTACCAAACGACCTCCGAATGGAACGAAACTTGACCGGTAGTCTCCGGGTGGTATATTAAGGCCACTTGACAAGCCTCGGTCCATTCCGAGAAAGTTTGACACACGCACACGAAAGAAAACAAGAGGGGTGCACCGGAGGAGATAGGAGCGCCGGATTGCAAAACGGACAACGGGAAAAATGCTCGAATGCATGAGACGAACACGTATGCGAACGCAATGCGCATGATGACATGATATGAAAATGCATGACATGACAAAATGCAAAACGAAAAACAAAACCCGACAACGGAGGGAAAAACATATCGCATAGCCGGAAATGGCAAGAGTCGGAGTTACAAATATGGCAAGTTACATGCGGGGTGTTACAACACTCCACCACTACGAGAGGATCTCGTACCGAGATCTAGGACTGAAAGAACTCCGGATATTCGGAACGGAGATGGTCCTCGCGTTCCCAGGTGGCTTCCCGGTCGGAATGGTGCGACCACTTCACTTTCAGGAATTTGATAGACTTGTTGCGAGTCTTGCGCTCAGTTTCTTCAAGAATAGCAACGGGGTGCTCATGATAAGACAAATCTTCTTGGAGGTCAATTTCTTCGAAGTTGATAGTGCGCTCAGGCGTCTTGAAGCACTTGCGGAGCTGTGACACGTGGAACACATCGTGCACGTTCGCGAAGTTGGAAGGAAGCTCAAGTTGATAGGCGAGGTCGCCTCTTTTGCCAATGATCTTGAAAGGACCCACGTATCTAGGGGCAAGCTTCCCTTTGATACCGAAGCGACGAGTGCCTTTCATTGGAGAGACGCGGAGGTAGACATGGTCTCCGATCTCGAAAGCCAAATCACGATGCTTACTATCATAGTAACTCTTCTGACGCGATTGCGCGGCTTTGAGATTATCACGGATGACTTTACACATTTCTTCAGCTTCAGTGATTATGTCATTGCCAGGAAGTTGGCGTTCACCAGTCTCTGACCAATTGAGAGGAGTACGGCACTTCCTGCCATAGAGAATCTCGAATGGGGCCTTGCCCGAACTCGCTTGGAAGCTGTTGTTGTAGGAGAATTCAGCATAAGGAAGACAATCTTCCCATTTCATGCCAAAATAAATGACACAAGCCCTGAGCATATCTTCAAGAATTTGATTGACTCGCTTGACTTGGCCACTAGTTTGAGGATGGAAAGCTGTGCTGAAGCGAATGTTTGTGCCCATGGCCTTCTGGAAGGAATCCCAGAACTTAGAGGTGAAGATGCTTCCACGATCAGAAGAAATCAATTGTGGAATGCCGTGCAAGGAGACAATTCTGGAGGTGTAGAGCTCTGCCAGCTGAGCTGCTGTGATGGATTCTTTGATAGGAAGGAAATGAGCCACTTTAGAGAGCTTGTCAATGAAAACGAAAATAGCGTCATTTCCGCGCTTGGACTTTGGAAATCCAGTCACGAAGTCCATTTCGATATGATCAAACTTCCATTCCGGAATAGCAAGAGGTTGGAGGAGACCAGCTGGTCGTTGGTGTTCTGCTTTCACTCTTCGGCAGACATCACATTCATTCACGAATTGAGCAATTTCTCGCTTCATTCGAGTCCACCAATACGACTGCTTGAGGTCATGATACATCTTCGTACTTCCAGGATGAATGGAAAGGAGAGAATTGTGCACTTCGTTCATTATGACTTTCCTTAGATCACCTTTCGGAACCACAATTTGGTCCTCGAAGAACAAAGTGTCTCTGTCATCAATGCGATAGCACTTGTATTTGGAAAGACCCTTGTCGATACCACGTTTCACCTTCTTCACCATGGCATCCAGGAGTTGTGCCTCACGAATTTGATCTTCCAAAGTAGGAGATACTATGAGGTTAGCCAGAACGCCTTGAGGAACAACTTGGAGATTCAGCTTGCGGAAAGCTTCACAAAGATCCGGTTGGAAAGGCTTGAGAATTAAGCTGTTGCAATAAGCTTTCCTGCTTAACGCATCTGCAATGACATTTGCTTTGCCTGGAGTATATTCAATACTCGGATTGTACTCTTGAATCATTTCGACCCATCGAGTCTGCCTGAGGTTGAGGTTGGGCTGAGTGAAGATATACTTGAGGCTCTTGTGATCAGTGAAAATGTCCACTTGTCTTCCCAACAAGAGATGTCTCCACGTAATCAACGCATGGACAACTGCCGCCAACTCAAGATCGTGAGTGGGGTAGTTCTTCTCGTTGGGCTTCAACTGCCGAGAGGTATAGGCCACAACTTTCTTCTCTTGCATTAACACAGCACCGAGACCTTGGAGAGAAGCATCACAGAAAACTTCATACGGCTTGGATTCATCAGGAGGACTCAAGACAAGAGCTGTGACTAGTTTCTCTTTGAGAGTGTTGAAAGCAACGTCACACTCAGGAGACCAGACATACTTCACATGCTTCTGTAGGAGGTTGGAAAGAGGCTTTGCAATCTTGGAGAAATTCTCAACGAATCTTCGGCAATAGCTTGCAAGACCCAGAAAACTGCGGAGCTGCTTGACATTTTGAGGAGGTTCCCAATCCAGAACTGCGGACACCTTCTCGGGTTTAACAGCGATGCCCTTGGCAGAGATGATGTGACCAAGAAAAAGAACTTCATCAAGCCAAAACTCACATTTAGAGAACTTCGCATAGAATTGATACTCTCTGAGCTTGTCGAGCACCAATCGCAAATGTTTGGCATGATCCTGCTTGTTCTTGGAGAAGACCAAGATATCATCGAGATACACCAGAACGAATTCATTGGTATAGGGGTTGAAGATGAAATTCATCATCCGAGAGAACACCAGAGGAGCATTGACAAGGCCGAAAGACATGACAGTATATTCATAAGAACCAAAGCTTGTTCTGAATGCTGTCTTGGGAATATCTTCTTCACGAATGCGAATCTGATGATAACCCATACGAAGGTCAAGCTTCGAGAATACTTTAGCACCTTTGAGTTGCTCAAATAGCTCATTGATGTTGGGAAGTGGATACTTGTTCTTGATTGTCTTCTTGTTCAATGGACGGTAGTCGACACAAAGTCGGTCCGTGCCATCCTTCTTCTTGACAAAAAGAACACCACAACCCCATGGAGAAGAACTCGGTCTGATCAAACCCAGACGTTCTTGTTCATCGAGCTGTTTCTTCAATTCCTTCAGCTCGTTGGGTCCAAGCTTGTATGGACGCTTGCAAACGGGTTCAGTACCAGGCTCTAGTTCGATAACGAACTCAACTGGCCGATGAGGAGGCATTCCCGGAAGCTCTTTTGGAAAGACATCTTGATACTCACAAACGACTGGAATTTGAGAGATGGCATTCAATTCGCCCTTCTCGTTGAGAGAGTAAAACCGAATGGCTTCGTCACGAGCGGCAAAAATAATCACATCCTCAGAAGAGTGTGTCAATTGAATTTCCCTGGCAGCACAATCAAGTTGAGCCTTGTGCTTCGAAAGCCAGTCCATCCCGAGAATAAGATCAATATCCGAGTCACCAAAGACCATTGGAGAAGACTGAAATTTATAATTGCCCATCTTGATAGAAACATCGGGAGCCATCATTTTGGTATTCATGAATAATCCCGGAGAGGAAACCGCCATCGGCTTAGGCAGATCAACAGTATGCAAATTGTTCATGGATGCAAAAGGTCTTGAAATGAAAGAAAGCGAAGCACTAGTATCAAAAAGAACTTTTGCAGGAATATCATTAACAGGAAGATTACCCATTAGCACATCAGTAGATTCCTCCGCTTGAGCTGCATTCATCATGTTCACCTTAGCAGACTTTGGATTATGCTTGACCACTGCATTGCTGGAAGATCTGACAGGAGGAGGAGGAGGAAGACGCCTCTGGTTGAAGCACTTGTTAGCATAGTGACCTTTCTGCTGACATTTGTTGCAAGTCACCTCTGAGAGTGGACGGTGATAAGGAGCATTGGACTTTGGAGCTTGATTCTGAGACTTGTTCTGATAGCTAGAGTTGGAAGAGTTGGAAGAACTATGGCCACCTTTGTTCTTCTGCTGATAAGGCTGACGAAACGGAGGAGGAGGAGGCAACCAGAACTTCTGTTGCTTAGCTGTCACAAGTGAGGAAGAAGAAGACTGAACTGCGTCCCTGACTCTTTTCTTAGAAGCCTCACACTTGAGCTGAGCAGCCTCTTGCTTCAGTGCCATATTGTAGAATTGATCAAAGTGAGTAGGCTCAACAAGAACGAGAGCTAACTGCAGATCCTCTTTAAGGCCACCTCTGAAGTGATAGATCATGCTCTTCTCATCAGGAACGTCTTGTTTAGCGAAGCGAGCAAGTTTCCGAAACTGAATGTTGTATTGATACACCGACATGTTGCCTTGCTTGAGATTGCGGAACTCCTCACGCTTGCTCTCAACAACACTTTGTGGAATGTGGTGCGCTTTGAAGTCCCGACAGAAGTCAGTCCAAGTGATCACACGACCTCCTCTGGAATCTTTGTATTGTTGAAACCAATCAGCAGCTTGGTCCTTGAGCTGGAAAGAAGCGAACTTGACATAGTCCTCAGGCCTGACATTGCTACATTCAAAATGCTTGTTGATGTCCACGAGCCAATCATCGGCATCCGTGGCCTCGGCACAGTAGCTGAAAGACTTGGGCTGATTTGCGAGAAACTGGTTGAGAGTGGCAAAGTGAAACTGATTGTTGCCTTGACCTTGATTGCCTTGCCCTTGAGTACGTTCTTGCAAGAGTTGCAGAATCATTTGAGCATTGGCGTTGGTGGCTGCCATGATTGCTTGCCATGCCTCCGGAGGTGGAGGTGGTGGCGGAGGGTTCGCTTGACTCCCTTCATTGCGATCCGGATTCTGACGCGTTGGCGGAGCCATCCTGAAGAGGGTGACATCCGTTAGCATCTTGATAGATAAATAGATAAGTAGAATCAACGGATAGAAATTGCAACATATAGTCTTCACAATAAACATTCGCACGAAGATGAACGAATGAATTCCGTAGTAAATCATCACACTTCCATAAGTTGAGAAGCCACTTGAAAAAGATATGGAATGAACATATGAATTCGAAGCAACTCGAATACCACAATACAAAATAAAACAAGTATTGGCTTGCAGAATAAGCCGGAACAAACATATGATAGATATTTCGTCCGAAGTTTTCGTGGTGGGGCCCACACGGGCTCAATCGTACAGCACCATCATGTACAAGGCTGTGCACATGACATACGAAGCGTCCCCGAGTCGGCAAAGCCATGGACTCTTTAAGACACAACGAGACCACTGTAAAATCAACCGTATACAGGCGGACCACTAGACGTCGAACCCCAATCTCATATCATGCATCTGTCGGAAAGAAATCCTAAGGCTACTTGAATTCCCACTTATAAACTCCCGAATCTTTCTGGTTATGCAATCTGGTGTAGGGGATACAGGGGACACAAAATATATCACCCAAACTAACAATCCCTAGATCCAGCTGTATCCATCCGTCAACACATAACCAAGAAACCTTCGGAAATCGTTTACCTCAACCTTCGAAAAACATCCGTTATACAAGTTATGGCAATACTCCCGAACTCCCGCCCTAGTACTGGGTGGCGTCGAGGTGATCTCACCAACAACTGCATAAAAGAGATTTCGATGTCGGCGAAACTCAGGTATTCCAGAACTGCAACGATAAAATTGTGACGACAACACCTCGGAGCTCAACTCCCCGGGACACTGCCACAACCCCTAAATGACAGGAGGCACCAAGAACAATGTTCTCGTCACAAATCGACCGGAACGATTCCAAGATACCCGCGTGATCATAATTTTTTTTTAGTGAAATTTGAGGAGAGAGTAGTCAAAACTTCTACGTCAGGAGACCTCACCAGAGCGACGAAGGGACTGAGGAGTAAAAAGAATCCTACTCTCCGATATATATAATCCTAAGACTCAAAACATTTTTGTTCTAGACTCAACAACGTCAGCGATTCGATCAAGCAGGGGGCTCCTAAGTCGGGGATGGCTCTGATTACCAACTTGTAACACCCACTATGCGGTTATGCCTCTAAGTCGTGCCTCGACACGTGGGAGATATAGCCGCATCGTGGGCGTTACAGTTCTTCCCGCCCTGATGCTTCAGCTTGGGCCACAACAGGTTTCTTCTTTTTGGCAGCCATCTTGGGGTCGATGCCAGGACGCCCAAGTGCCTTGCGCTTTCCAGCTTCGTTATGAACTTGAACACATTTGCTGGAGGAGAGCTTCATCCGTTCTCTTGATCCTTTTGCTACTGCACGCTTCTGTTGAAACTGCTCTTTGAGCTCATGCAGCATCTGCTTGAAGCGTTGGACATCAGCCACACTGAGATTGGCCACGTTTCTCTTGAATTGGGCTTTCTCGTGATCAATCTTGTTCTTCAGTTCGACAATCTTCTGAGCTAGAGCTAGCTCATTTGCAATGGCACTGTGGAAAGAGACACTAATGCCAATTGGAAGCTAAAGATCATCAATACTAAGGCTTGGGTTGTCAAACCACTCATCAATGAAGTTATTCAAGATGTCCACATCGAAGAGAGGCAGATCATTGAAGATCTCCGCCTCTTGCTTGCTCTTTATCAGCAGCTCAATAGCGTCATCACCAAGATCTTCGTCACTTGACAGATCAATGGCTTCATTTTCGTTCCTCAGAACGGCAGCTGGGGTCAGTGCTTTCCCAGAACTCTGGATGGGCTTCTTCTTCTTTAAAGACTTCTCAGTCTTGGAGATGCGAGAAAGATCTTCAGACTGCACACTTGCTTCAGGAGGTGCAGTAGCCAGAGGCTTCGCACATGAAGCTTTAGGTGCAGTGGAGGGCTTTGAAGCCTTTGGTCTCTTCTGCTTCTATGGCTTAGGAGGAGCAGGCACTTCATCAGAATCAGCATCCTCAGCAGAGTGCTCCACGGCTGTCCCCTGAACAGCAATGTGAGTGATGAGACCTTCGAGGTTGTAGAAGGGCCCGACGATATTGGGTTCAGCATCATGGGTGCCATCAGCCCGAGGAGCAGATGGACCGGGGTTGAAGTCGAGTCGAAATGCTTTCTTGTTTTTCACAGCAGAATCCTTGGCAAACTTGTAGTTGCGCTTGAACAGATTGTCGTCACGACACCATAGCAGAGAAGATGAGTCAGCATTCTCTGGCTGTTGTCCGCGAACCATGCAAGGATAGAAACCTTGAGCAATGGCTTCAGTTCTGGACCTGGCTGGAAGATTTTTGAAGAGAATATCTCCCCATGGTCGCTTGATGGCATTCTTCTCTGCATACTATGCAGTCACAAATCTGTACAGAAACCATTGTTCAGCCCAGTATCTGCGAATCCATTGGATTCGAGTCTTGCGCTTGCCATAGGTTTCTTCATTGTCTGTCTTGTATAGCTCATAGAGATCTGGTGGCAAATCTTTGGAAGTATTCCCACGGTGTTGTCTGCCGCCCTTTCTTGCTGACTTTTCTGTGGCCATGAAGTTCAAACTGAATGGCTTCAGAACTTGCAAAGGCTTCCGTCTGCTGGTCAGACAGGAACTGGCTTCAAGAGAGTTGATGTGACACTGTAAGAACTCTGAAAATGAATGCAGACTATGAGAACCAAGGGATTCTCCCACGGACATGTACGTGTGACAGCATTAGAGATGCGAGGGAAGGGGAAGAGGTCATATGCATTCTCAGAAGATTTTGAAGATAAATCAGTTTGAAGACATTGACCTCATAGTGCGAAGACATTCACTTATATGTTGAGAGTTGGTTCCAGATTTGTATGAATCCAAGAATAGGTACAAGTGAGGAATCTAACTAGTTATGAAGCATAAGTGAATATACTAGGCATGATATGAGATGCAGAACAGGATAGATCCAATTTTGTAGGTGTAAAAACCATTTTTGGTGGAGAAGGATGAATCTATCGGATCAAAAAGGCAGTAAAAGTAAGCTTTAATTACCACATGAAGAACTGCTAGACAGAGTGGAGTGGGAGGCCGAGCAGTTCAATCTTCCATGCCCTAACTTGGTGATGGAAGACACCTATAGCGGTGGCGGAGGAGACGAGGTCCGCGGCCGGCGTGAGGACCGCGTCGGTGAGGTCGCGGCAGCTAAGCGCTTCGGCACCGGCGTTGTCGAGAGCTAGCGGTGGCGCTAGGGTTTGTGCGAGGTGGAGAGGTGGAAGAAGGATTTTGACCGCGATGTGATGTGTATTTATAAGGAAAGGGACAGCACAACGCAATTACGCAGGTGCCCCTGGCGGTTCACATCTGATGGACACATGGCAAACATGCAACACATTGGAAGTTGTTCCATGTTCCCACGCACGCCTGGACTGTCGGGTGGTCAGTCCGGCTTCTCCGAGCTTCAGGCAATAAGGATATAGCATTTAAAACAGATTCAATTTTTGTCTCTGTATCTTCTGCCGACAAGGACGCAGAGAAGACATTTGACAGTTTCAATAGAATGCATATGATTTGGATAGAGAGAATTTGAGACAGAAGCATAGAAGAGGTTAGGGTCCGATCACATTCACTTGGATCAAAAGATTCAAGCAAGAAGACATAGCTATAAGTGAATGCTGTAGAGGACAGAACACAAATATATGTATATATCTGAGTAAGACCAAATCGACAATGTGAAGATAAACATGAAGTCAAAGTAAGGTTGAAGATAAATCAAATGTGAATACTTTGCAAATGAGACGCCCAAGGAAACACTTCAAACAAAGGTTTGGTGGTGGCGTTACCCACCGTATAGGAAGTATTAGACCCAGACACGGCGCACAATTATCGTGGTGCTCCGAAGTCGAATTCCCCGTTAATGTATTCACACTTAGAGTGTATGTCTTCATTGATTGAAGATATACTTTACTTTGTGTGTTGCACATCTAAGTCATCAACATGCATAAGTGTTAGGATGTGTGTCCAATTACAGGACATTTGAGGATTCTAAGATATTTAGCTCACACCACAACTTGCAAAACCTTTTCTCATCCAAGGGCTTTGTGAAGATATCTGCCAATTGCTCTTCAGTGTTGACGTGAATGATATCAATATCTTCTTTCATAACATGATCTCTGAGAAAGTGATGACGAATTTCAATGTGCTTTGTCTTCGAGTGCTGAACTGGGTTGTTGGCAATCTTGATGGCGTTTTCATTGTCGCAGTAGAGTGGTACTTGCTTCATATGGATGCCATAGTCCTTGAGAGTCTGCTTCATCCATAGAAGCTGAGCGCAGCAAGATCTAGCAGCAATGTATTCAGATTCAGCAGTGGAGAGAGACACACAGTTCTGCTTCTTTGAAGACCAACAGACAAGTGATCGTTCCAGAAAGTGACATGTGCCTGATGTAGACTTGCGATCCACCTTGTCACCAGCATAATCAACATCCAAGAATCCAACTAGATCAAACTCTGAGCCCTTTTGATCGAACTCTTTACCATTGGCGTCAGGACCTAGATGACTTTTGGTTGGCATTGGCGTCGTGTAACCTTTGCAATCTTGCATTCCAAACTTCTTCAGGCAGTCTTTGAGGTATTTCTCTTGAGATATGAAGATGTCGTTGCTTTGCTGACGAATTTGAAGTCCTAGGAAGAACTTCAGCTCACCCATCATGGACATCTGATATTGCTCTTGCATCATGTGCCCAAACTCATCACTGTATTTCTGGTTAGTACAGCCGAAGATAATGTCATCCACACAGATCTGGCACACAAACAGTTCTCCATCATATGTCTTCGTGAAGAGTGTAGGATCCAGAGAACCAGGTTTGACGCCTTTGCTCTTCAGGAAGTCTTTGAGTGTGTCATACCAAGCACGAGGGGCTTGTTTGAGGCCATACAGTGCCTTGTTGAGCTTGTATACCATATCAGGATGTTTTGGATCTTCAAAGCCAGGTGGTTGTGCAACATACACTTCTTCTTCAATCCTGCCATTGAGAAAGGCACTCTTCACATCCATTTGATACAGAAGGGTGTTGTGATGGTTGACATAGGATAGCAGTATGCGAATGGCTTCAAGCCTAGCCACTGGAGTGAATGTTTCATCAAAGTCAATTCCTTCAACTTGAGTGTATCCTTGAGCAACGAGACGAGCGTTGTTTCTGACAACTCGACCATGCTAATCTTGCTTGTTGCGATATATCCATTTGGTGCCTATGATGTTGTGCTTGCGAGGATCAGGACGCTTGACCAATTCCCATACATTGTTCAGCTCGAACTGTTGAAGCTCTTCTTGCATAGCTTGAATCCACTCAGGTTCCATGAAGGCTTCAACAACTTTCTTGGGTTCAGATATTGAGAAAAATGCAAAGTGTCCACAGAAATTTGCTAGCTGTGTTGCTCTTGAACGAGTGAGTGGACCAGGTGCATTTATGCTATCAATTATCTTCTCAATCTGCACTTCATTTGCAACACGAGGATGAACTGGACGAAGATTTTGCTCTTGCTGATCATTGTCTTCATTTTGAGCATTGACTTCAGGCTGAGCATTGTCTTCAGGTTGATTAGGTGCAGAAATGATAAGTTCCTCTTCAGCCTGTGCCTCAGAAGGTATGATTTCTCCAGTTCCCATAAGCTTGATGGATTCACTAGGTGGAACTTCATCTATCACATTTGGCAGGTGCTCTCTTTGCGAGCCATTAGTCTCATCGAACCTCACATCTACAGTTTCAACCACTTTATAGTGAAAGATGTTGAAGACTCTATAGGAGTGGGAATCCTTTTCGTAACCAAGCATAAAACCTTCATGTGCTTTCGGTGCAAATTTTGAAGTGTGATGTGGATCCTTGATCCAGCACCTAGCACCAAATACTCTGAAGTAACTGACGTTTAGCTTCTTACCAGTTAGGAGCTCATAGGATGTCTTCTTCAGAAGCTTGTGAAGATAAACACGGTTGATGACATGGCATGCAGTATCAATGGCTTCGGGCCAGAACTTCCTTGGTGTCTTGTATTCATCAAGCATCGTCCGAGCCATCTCAGTGAGTGTCCTATTCTTGCGCTCCACGATGCCATTCTGCTGAGGTGTGTATGGAGCAGAGAACTCATGAGTGATGCCTAATGTATCAAGGTAAAGATCGAGGCCGGTGTTCTTTAACTCTGTGCCGTTGTCACTTCTGATGTGCTTGATCTTGATGCCATAGTTCGTCATGGCACGATTAGCGAAGCATCTGAAGACATCCTGCACTTCATTCTTGTAGAGGATTATGTGCACCCAAGTATATCTTGAATAATCATCAACAATGACGAAGCCATAGAGGCAAGCAATGGTAGTAAGAGTAGAGTAGTGAGTAGGGCCAAATAAGTCCATGTGTAGCAGCTCGAAGGGTTGAGATGTCGTCATGATTGTCTTCGAGGGATGCTTGGCCCTAGTCATCTTTCCAGCTTCGCAGGCACCACACAGATGATCTTTCTTGAACTTGACGCCCTCGATGCCTACGACGTGTTTCTTCTTCGCGAGAGTGTACAGGTTCCTCATGCCAGCATGCCTTAGCCTCCGATGCCAGAGCCAGCACTCTGATGCTTTTGCTAGAAGACATACGGCTAACTATGGTCCTGCTGAGAAATCTACCATATACAGATCATCTTTCCGATACCCTTCAAAGACTAGAGACTTGTCAGATTCCATCAGAACAAGGCAACGATATTTCCCAAATATCACAATCATGTTCAAGTCACAAAGCATCGAAACAGACATTAAGTTGAAACCAAGGGATTCAACAAGCATAACTTTGTCCATGTGTTGATCCTTTGAGATTGCAACTCTACCTAGACCCAATACCTTGCTTTTACCAGTGTCAGCAAAAGTGATGTGACTCTTGTCAGATGGACGTAAGGTTGAGTCCATGAGAAGACTTCGACCACCAGTCATATGATTAGTGCATCCACTGTCCATAATCCATTCTGAAGCATGTGGTGTCATACCCTACAGTACAGTTAGGGGTATAGGCTTCACCAAGGGTATTGTGAAGCATAAACATTCGACGAACAAGCGAATTATCAAAGCTCAGATCCAGGTTAGGGCTGATAGGATGATTTGCAAGAGATTCAGGAACAAAATACATAGTAAGACCATTTGGGCATTTTATCTTGCGCCCCACAAGATGTTTTAGGTCTCCAGCATAAGCATCGGACGCCTTTGATTTCCGGCTGGAGACCTTTCCCTGCAAAAGAAAGTTAATTTTTCTTAACCACCCACATCTTCAGGGGTGGCTTAGAAGCAATGAGTCTAAGTGCAGCATCTGAGAACTTCAGCTTTGGAGCCCTAGCAAATAGCCTTGCAGGAGGTGAATAATACTCATATGAATAAGCAGAATAGTTCTTAGTCTTATGAACATAACGGTTTGAAGAAACACACTCATATTCATAAGTCTGAGTATGATTTCCCTGCAAAACATTGGCGTTAGGGTGACTCTTGTGAGTCCTCTATCTGTATGAAGCCTTTGGACCATATGAAGCCTTTGGACTGGGGTTTGTTTTCTTCCCTGGTGGTGTCATGATGACATTCACAGGAAGATTCTCAAGACACCTTTTGGGCACCCAGATCTTCTTCAAGGGTGGTCCATTCCTGCAGTTAGTACCAATATACCTGGCAGACACTTCACCATGCAGTTTATAGTTTGCATCAAAGGATTCATCAATGATAATCTGGTTAGCACAAGTAAAGCTAGATAAGGTGGATGGGTCCACTGAAGGTCCCTTTGCAGCAACCCATGTGGTTTTGGGGTACTGCTCAGGCTTCCAGTAAGAACCATCAACATTCATTTTCCTCTCGAACCCAACACCCTCTTTCCTAGGGTTTCGGTTCAGAATCTGCTTTTTGAGGACATCACATAGTGTCTGATGCCCTTTGAGACTTTTGTACATCCCAGTCTCAAGCAATGTCTTCAACCTAGCATTTTCATCAGCAATAGTAGTGGTATCCTCAGCAGAGGGTTAGTTACCACATCAGCAGTTGAAGATATTGTGACAGTAGCAGCAGTAGAACATTCAGCAATAGAAGTAGCGTTGTCACGCTCAAGGCATTTTAGACATGGTGGTTCAAATCCTTCCTGAGCGGGACTGATCTGTTGAGCGCGAAGTGACTCGTTCTCTTTTTGAAGATCTTCATGAACTGCTCTTAATTTCTCAAGTTCTTGCTTCCTTTGAAGATAATCATAGGAAAGCTTTTCATGAGTTGTTGAGAGCGTTTCATGACAACTTTCAAGTTCCTCGTACTTAACATGAAGATTTTTGATGTCTTCAATTAAGAACTGAGATCGGGTCATTTCCGTGTCCAACAGGTCATCACTTTTGTCTAACAGTTTTTGAATATGTTCCATAGCTTTGTGTTGTTCAGTTGCAATTTTAGCAAGTGTTTTGTAGCTAGGTTTGGATTCACAATCAGAGTCATCTTCACTTGATGTTTGAAAGTAAGCATCGCGTGAGTTTACCTTGGCACCATGTGCCATGAAGCAGTAGGTGGGGGCAGAGTCGTCCTTGTCATTATCATCAGCGTTGGTGACGGAGCCATTGTCTTAAGTGTTGAAGATGGACTTGGCAACGTAGGCTGTGGCTAAAGCCAGACTTGCAACGCCAGAGTCGGACTCCTCCTCAGACTCCACCTCTGCCTCCTCAGAAGCAGACTCCTCCTCAGAATCGATCTCCTTGCCAACAAAAGCACGAGCCTTGCCAGATGAGCTCTTCTTATGTGATGAATACTTGGACGAAGACTTTGAGGATTTCTTCTTCTTCTTCTTGTCATCAGAATCATATTCCTTGCTCTTCTTCTTCTTGTTCTCATTGTCCAACTGAGGACACTCAGAGATGTAGTGACCAGGTTTCTTGAACTTGTGGCATGTTCTCTTCTTGTGGTCATGAGTAGAAGCTTCATCATTTCTCGAGCTAGATCTTGAAGACTTTCTGAAGCCTTTCTTCTTGGTGAATTTTTGGAACTTCTTCACAAGCATAGCAAGCTCCTTTCCAATGTCTTTAGGATCCCCAGAACTTTAGTCAGATTCTACTTCAGATGAGGAAACAACTTTTGCCTTCAAAGCGCGAGTACGTCCATAGCTAGAACCATAGATCTCTCTTTTCTCAGATAACTGGAACTCATGTGTGTTGAGTCTCTCAAGTATGTCAGACGGATCGAGAGTCTTGAAGTGAGGGCATTCTTGGATCATTAACGCTAGGGTGTCAAACGAGCTGTCAAGTGATCTCAGGAGTGTCTTGACGATTTCATGCTTGGTGATCTCAGTGGCGCCAAGAGCATGAAGCTCATTTGTGATGTCAGTGAGGCGATCAAACGTGAGCTGGACATTCTCATTGTCGTTTCTCTTGAAGCGGTTGAAGAGGTTGCGAAGAACACTGATCCTTGAGTCTCTCTGGGTTGAGACGCCTTCGTTGACCTTAGAAAGCCAGTCCCAGACTAGCTTCGAAGTTTCCAGAGCACTCACACGGCCATACTGTCCTTTGGTCAGATGACCATAGATGATATTCTTAGCAGTAGAATCCAGTTGAATGAACTTCTTGACATCAGCAGGGGTGACACCTTCACCGCCCTTGGGGACGCCATTCTTGACGACATACCAGAGGTTGACATCAATGGCTTCAAGATGCATACACATCTTATTCTTCCAGTAGGGGTAATCAGTGCCATCGAAGACAGGGCACGCAGCGGAGACTTTGATTATCCCTGCAGTCGACATAGCTAAAACTCCAGGTGGTTAAACCGAATCACACAGAACAAGGGAGTACCTTGCTCTGATACCAATTGAAAGTGCTAGTTATCGACTAGAGGGGGGCGGGGTGAATAGGAGATTTTTATGAAAGTCTTCAAAACATGAGAGTTTCGAAGACAAACAATAGAAATGAACCTATTGACATGCAGCGGAAGGTACACTACACTAGACAAGCCATAGTCAAGTATACAATGAAGTGAAAGCACGAAGACTAATAGCAGCTAGGCAGTATGGATCAGGATGGAAGATAGTATGAAGCCAAACAACAATAGTCGTCACACAGTGAAGTCAAACAGATAAGGCAAGCATGCAAATGACTTCACAAAGACAAACTGTAAATAAGTGAGGGAAGAGATAGAACCAGTTGCTTGGTGAGGACAAGGATTTGCTGGACCAGTTCCAGTTGCTGTGACAACTGTACGTCTGGTTAGGGAGGCTGAGATTCAACTCAGAGATCGCGTCTTCACCTTATTCCCCTTGAGCTAAGGACACTTAGTCCTCACCCAATCACTCTGGTAAGTCTTCAAGGTAGACTTCCAAACCTTCACAGACTTCGTTCACCGGCAATCCACAATGACTCTTGGATGCTCAGAACGCGACGCCTAACTGGCTGGAGGATTCACATTCCTCAAGTGTAACAAGTCTTCAGGTCACGCGGACTAAAAGACTTTAGTGATGCCTAACACTCTTTGGATCTGGGTGTTTTGGGCTTTGTCCTCGCAAGGATCTTTCTCTCAAAGACTTCGAGGTGGGTTGCTCTCAAACGACAAAAGCCGTGCACTAACTCTGAGCAGCCACCAATTTATGGTGTAGGGGGTGGGCTATTTATAGCCACTAGGCAACCCAACCTGATTTGTCCGAAATGACACTGGGTCACTAAGGAACTGACACGTGTTCCAACGGTCAGATTTCAAACACACGCGACAGCTTGACTTGGGCTACAAGTAAAGCTGACTCATCCAGCTATGAATAAGATCTGCTCTCATTGTCTTCACTCGAAGACATAGGATTTGGTTGAGCATCACTTCAGTCACTCTGACTTTGTTCACTTGGACCCCACTTAACAGTACGGTGGTTCCTATGACTCAACAAAGAAGAAAAGGAAACTACGAAACAACTATGTCTTCGCACTCCATAGTCTTCACGTGAATGTCTTCTCGAGTCATAATCTTCGTTGTGAATATCTTCACATACCACCATTGTCTTCAATGTATTCACACATTTTTAGGGGTCATCTCTGGTAGGTAAACCGAATCAATGAGGGACTACTACCTGTGTTATCCTACAATTCTCACAAACACATTAGTCCCTCAACCAGGTTTGTCGTCAATACTCCAAAACCAACTAGGGGTGGCACTAGATGCACTTATACATAGGAATAAAACATAGTGAGATTATGTAAGGAGTGCATGCAGAAATCCAGAGTGATGGTAGCAACCCGTGGATAGACCCAAAACCAATGATAGCAGGCAGATAATGGCTTCACTTAAAAAATACAGATAATGGCTTCTTTACTGTTTGTTTCCCACCCAACATGAAACTCATAGTAGACACCAGAGATTAACCAGATAGTAGATAGATACTATTGATTGCGGCCCCGATATGTACCCCACAACCATTTAAAAACTCAAGTTTGACCATTAGTTTGGAGCTGAGTCTAATCGGTGAACAGGATGATAAAGTAGCATGTAATATTAAGCGATGCATAACGTAAGCAGATAGGAAAGAGTGCGACCTCTCTTGCGGACCCGTGTAGTCCTCGAGGTCATCTGCTCGGTTGATGATGGTAATGCAGTTGTCATGGCTGCCGGCGGCGGGGAAGAAGATCTGAGGCGGCGAAAGACAGTCTGGAGGCCGGATCCCTACTGTGCTAGACCCTTCTGTTGTTGGAGCAGCTGAGCTTGGGTGGACGACGGCGCGGCAGGAGCGGAACAAACCACACAAGGTTTTCTTTGACAACTATCTGTAAAAGAAGTAATTCTGTAAGGGCTCGTTTGAATTGGAGGATTCTAACAACGCAGGGATAGGAAAGACACAATAATAGGATAGGAATGCACGTGCAAAACAGAGAATTTAAAAACACAGGATTTCTACCAATCTGGGTGTTTGGTTCACAAGAATTGGAAGATCACAGGATGCAAAGAAGCATGGTGAGATTAAGTCAAACCACAAGAAAATGTACGGTTATAATGCTATTATGGTACTATCTCTTAGTCTTGTCCTTCATGAATAGGAATTTGAAAAGGAGGACAAGTGGGAATTAAAATCCGTACGGTTTTTCTTTCAAGGAGACACTAAAGGAACAAATCCTACAGTTTCCTTTGCTCCATTCCTTTGAACCAAATGCATGAATAGTAGTACCATAGGAAACTTTCCAATTCCTATGTTTTTCCTTCACTTTTCCTTTCAAGCACTGGCGATTCTAGTAGGAAGGCTTGAGCAAGGAAAAGCTACACTCAAAAAATGTTTTTGTGCTACTTGCCTACTTCTACTACTTTGGACCCAGGCCACTGCCGTACTAGCTCAACTCCCAGGCCCATCGAAAAATGCACAGCTCAAACACGCAGAGATAAATAATGATGGCGTTCAAGAGAGTCCATCATGGATAGCTAAGTTGACTGGTACCTCACTGCTTTTCATATGGTAGGAGAAACTAATCGTATTTCATGTTACTGCGTGTGCTAAGTGGACAATATATATAACATGTAGAGTAAAAAAGAGATGCAACAAGTGTACAACCTCTTTGGCGAAGCCATGTCGATCTCAGCGTGATTGGGTTGGTCGGTGAGGATGATCTGGCTGACTTGGCTGTCAAAGGAGGGGAAGAAGATCGTACGCATCTTGAGATGGAGCCCGGGGTACTGCTCCGCTGTGATGGAGGGTTTCGTCGTTGGAGCAGCTCCGGTGAGTTGTACGATGCCGAGGCTGAAGCAGGACAGGAGAGACAACGTTAACCTGAGTGGAATTCTAATAACATCTCCAATAGATGACGTAAAATACATAACCACAAAGTGCTAGATGTAAAATACATCAGCCGCTCATCTCTGAACTTAACTGTCGAAACTGAATTTAACTGTCGAAACTGAACTTAATTGTCAAAACTGAATTTTGCTGTCGAAACTGAATTTTACTATCGAAACTGAATTTTACTATCGAAACTGAATGCACTAGCTAGTAGCAGAAAAGCAGTAGCAGCAGCAGCGCATGCGAGAGCCGGTCGACTGAATTTTTCATCTCTGGTCAGTCGATTTTCCAGCTGTTGGATACGAAATCAAGGGCTTGCAGTTCAACTTCAACCTCCACCCCTCTGAGCCGCCAGCCACCACCGACCAAACCGCCGCCCTCTGCCGCCCACGGCCGATGGTGCGCCGCCCCGCCCACCCCGAAACCACTCCCCACCGCCGGTCCGCCGCCGCCCCGGCCATCCCTCTAGGCCCCCCGTGCCGAGCTTTTACTCCGGCGTTCCCCACGCCACCACCCCACCACCGCCCCCACCCTGAACCCTAAGATAGATAGTGGGGTACCTCTCCGGCGAGCCCCCTCCCTGCTGTGGTTGGTTCTTCCTTAACTCCGGCGAGCCCCCCACCCCATGAAAATCGACTGACCCAAAAGTCAATTCAGTCGACTGAAGTGTAGCTAAATCGGAGCAGCATCGCAAGCAAGACCAAGAGCGAGAGTAGCAGCGTGAGCAAGAGCAAGAGCAATAGCAAGAGCAGACCAAGCAGGGGACCGAGAGCAAGAGCAGAGCAGCAGTGCAAGCGAGAGCTAAAGCAGCAGCAGCTCCTACTGATGTGGACGTTGCCACCGAGGGAGCGACACCGTGGAGGAAGTGGCCGGCGATGCCGCCGTGTATGGAGCCGCGCCGTGTTGGCTCGGGACCGAGCGCCGGCAGCACCGTGAGATCGAATCAAGAAGAAAATGCGGCAATTAGTGTACAACCTCTTTGGTGGCGCTGATTAGGCCTCAGCTTCATCCGAGGAAATGGTGATGATGATGCTCTTCTGGTGGTGCAGGTGAAGACGGCGGTGTGGGAATGGAGGTGGCGCGAAAGACAAGGGGAACGCCAGGGCAGCTCCTTGGAGGTGGAGGACGGGGTGGCTGAACCGGCAGGACGACGAGATCGACGACGGATTGTCGCGACCGGATTTTTGGGATATAAATTCCCAGAAAAATGGCCTGTGCGCTCATCAGCCCCAGGATTACTGTTAGCTGATGAGGTACCGACTTGATACAAGAATTCCAAGCAAGTACAAAAATATGTAGTACAAGACTATTTAGGCCTAGGAGTACAACATTTGGTTTCTAATGGTTGAGGGCGGAAGCGGTTGGATACATCTGCGTCTATGGAACTCCATTTCCCACAAGAACAGCTGACCAGGATAACTCCTATCTTCGCGAGGCTGCAAACGTCAACGCGTAGGTTCCGAGGTTGACACCGCGATGCTTATCTCCAAGCAAGGAATCTGGCCAAGACAATAGCCAGGGACAAGCCAGTGAGTACGTTTGAATGTACTCGCAAACATAAAGAACACGGGTATAATAAATCAAAAACATGCTCTGGATTATTATGTGATCACACGTCTGTCGCGAAAAAATACGAAAGACCAAGATGCACACATATGGTTAAAAAAATATACCAAAACAAAATACTGGGTGCCAAACGAGTGTCTGGATGACTCCTCGAGCGGAAAATGCAGAATAGTAATACTGGTGCCAAACGAGTGTCTAAAAGACTCCTCGAGCGGAAAATGCGAAATAGTAATACTGGTGCCAAACGAGTGTCTGAAAGACTCCTCGAGCGGAAAATGCGGAATAATAATACAGGTGCCAAACGAGTGTCTGAATGACTCCTCGAGCGGAAAATGTAGAAATAATAATGCCGTAGTCGGGCGTCGGGGCGACACCACATACAACAAGCATGCCGCAGTCGGGCGTCTGAGCGACGCCACGGAAAGGGCTTATAAGAGAATAATCACAGTGAATATCCAGGAGGTAGAACCCTCCAGGGATACTCAATAATATACGTAGTATAAATGGTTAGTCCAAAATAAATAAGGATCAAATCCACATGTGCCAAAATCATAAACAATATATAGTACAGTCGTTTCTCCATCCGAAAACCGATAATTTAGTCAAGCCGTATCTCCATCCGAATACCATTGCTATGATCAAGTTAACCGTGTCTCCATCCGAATACCGTTACAGAGTTCTAGTCAAATCGTTCTCCATCCGAATACCGCTACCAGATTTCTATTCAGACAGTGGTTCTTACTCAAGGACATGACTATCCAACGGGATATATCCTCTGCAGAGGGAGTACCATTTTCCATGAGTAACGGGATTACTCAGTCCCTTGGGACTAATTCCGTCTACAGTCTTTTGATTGAAAACACGCCTGACCTGCACACACCAGCTTAACTCACCAGTGTCTGGAATCACCCACGACACCTGCCAAGCAAAACTCTAAGTGGGGAGGCTACAACCTCGACGTAGCATGGGATCACAAAATTTATACCGCGCGCAAACTGGGGAAGCTATCCCCTTTGGCTACAACCGAAACACCCATGCCCCCGGACCGGATGACTGGCTTTAATCCATGGCCATGGGACCCTCATCACGGCCTCTCTGTACGGTGTGTGCTTTGGAAAGGGGTTGACAACCTACTGAACCATACCCTGTCCCCTGCAGGGACAAGTGGTGGTACCGACAAAGAAGGAAGCTATTGATCAAGACTCGGTCTACAACCGACTCAGGTGGTCCAAGTATCCACCAACAATATTACCACTAGTGAAATAAATCACCACTCCTCGAGCCTCACCATGCTATGCCGGGCATACTCGTCTCGACGAGGGATTAGGGACAAGCTCGTGTCTACCCAAGACCACGACTTTCCCGGCTTCCTACCGGTGTGCAAGAGAAGCTCACGAGGATGATCCAAATCATAGTGTATCCATTGCTGACCACAAAACAACTCCAAAGTGCACTCATGCACGAGACCATATCGATACATAAACTATCACATACTCCAAGTCAAAAGGTGTTGTGATCGCATCCAAACACCACAACAAAATATTATGCCAGAGTTCAGAAATGCTTGCCTTCAAGAGTATGCAAAGGATGCACTTATTGGAAGCTTTCCTTTTCCTCCAAAAATCCTATTTTGCAAAATACACAAATACAAATATTTCAAACACAGTACCAAAACCTGTCTCAAATATTTTTGAAATAAATCTTAAAATAAACTAGATGAAATTTGAGAGAGGTAGGAAAAAGAATCAACTCATTTGGAGTTTTATTTTAAAAGTTATAGCTAGTCAAAGTTTGGTCAAACTCTGTTTTTATAAAAATCAGAAAAAGGAAAACGCTTCGAGGGAAATACGCTTACGCAGCAGAGAAACGCACGCGGGGTTTTGCGCCACCACTTAACTAGAGAGGGCGGACACGCGGGCCACTGACAGTGGGTCCAGAGGGCCCACTGGTCAGGTTTGACCGTTTCTTCCCTCCTTCTCCTCTCTTCTACCCGATGGGAGCGGGGCTCCGGCGATCGCCGTCGACGAATGGCAGCGGGCATCCAAGGGCGGGGATAAAACGGCTAGACCGAGGCGGTCCTTAGGGTGATTGATGGGTCGTCGGAGGTGGAGGGAATCGCCGGCGGCGAGCTCCGCGGCGGAGAAAAGCTACGGTGGTGAAGTGACTTTGGTGCTCCGGTGGTCTCCGACCGGAGTTGGGTAGCTGGGCAGCTCCGCAAGACTACGGGGAAGTTCTTGGTGGCGCTGGATTGGCGAAAGGGTGGCTGGCTGCGACGAATCGCACCGGAGCTTGGCGGCGGCCGAGCTGGCCGGAGTTGGGGAGGACGGTCCTCTCCGGTCAATCTACTGCTAGGGGAGCTCTATGGGGAGGGCCTGATGTCGCCTGAGTGCTCGGAGGGGCTCGGGGTTCCCTTTATATAGACGCTCGAGGTTGGGCCGTGGCGGCAGGAGATAGGATCGCCGGCAACAGCTGTTGCTGTAGCTGCAGGGCATCGTGGCGGCGACGAACGCGTTCCGACGAGCGGGAGGATAAGCACGGCCTGTGCTCTGAGGCAGCTGGCGTGCGCTGGTGGTTTGGGCGGCGCCGTCCGCGGCGGAATCCGCTGCCGACGCCGGCGTGCTGCCAAGGCGGCGCTGCAGGGTGCTAGGGCGAGCTTGGAGGGTACTGGAGAGAGGGCGAGTCCATGGCGGGGTTCGGCAGGTGGGCAGGGGTCAGAGATGGGACGCGACGAGGGCGGCAGTGCGGCGTGTCGGCGCAGTGTGCGCGCGTGCAAAACGTGCGCTCTGGGCGCGCCCAGAGCACGCACGGCACCTGCTCGACGAAATGCCAGCGCGCTCTAGAGCTCGAGGGTGGAGCTGGCACTGCACAGGATGGAAGTAGGGGTAGCAAAGCACTCAGTGGACAAGGTGGATAGGTCAGGGGTTCAAGTCCACAATGCAAACCAGAGAGCTTGCCAAAAATGACTGTGCACACCAGGTGTTCGACAGAATGCCAGATGCACTTAGGCAACTCTTGGAGTGGCCAAAATCTCCAGATCAGTGTCTCTTTAGATGCAGGAGATGGTGGTAAGGTTAGTTTGGCAAAAACAGAAAGTTGATAGTGCAAGTTTTGCAAAACTCCAGTTTTGGGCAGAAAGAAAAAGGGTTTAGAACATGCACTTCAAAACCTCCAATGAGCCCAATCTCCTGGACTTAAGAGTTTGGTAGGGAGGGCTACAAGTAGGAAAAAGCTCAGGGTTACTAGAGCAAAGAAAAATAAGGTTGCAGTACAAATCACCAATTGGGTCAGAATGCAAAAGAGGTTGATCCACTCAAATTTTTCAAAGAACATCACTGGGTTTTTGCTTGAAGATGAATGGTATGCATCCACTGACATCTCCAAACACTTGGAAGAATTTTTAGAAGAAATATTTAAATGGGTTGTAGTGCAAAAGTGCCTACTGGACCAGATTGGAAAAGTTGGTGTAGAGCTCAAAATCTCCAATGGCCAAAGGTATTTTTGCATAAAAGTGATGTGGAACCATCACATGACATCCCCAAATTTTGGTGGAATTTTTGAATGCATTTGTCAAATGGTTGTAGTGCAAAACAGGCTCCAAATGCAAAAGAAATCATTTTATAAGAATAAAGTTTGAGAAAATAAATCTTGCAACATTTGAATCCACTGATAAATAATTGTTTTATTATAGAGAGAAATCAAGTCCAACAATACCTTTGAAGGTTTTTCCCCACTTGAAGCAAAAATCCAAAATCACAAAAGGTAAAACTTGACAAAATGGAAAAGTTTTATTTCCTGGCAACATTTTAATAAATAAAAACAAAGGCCAAAATTTTGGGGTGTCACAACACTACCCCCCTTAAGAAAAAAATCTCGTCCTCGAGATTTGTTAAAAGTTGTTTTGAACAAGAATTGTTTTGAAATAAATTTGTTTTTATCAAAGAAATCCTTCAATTGCACAAAAACAAACGGCTACAGTGAGAGGGCAATAAGTGGTGTAAAACCACAGTGTGGTACACTGGCGTAGTGTGGAAAAATCCACGGTTAGGGAAAACGAGATATTTCTACGGGATACAGTAATTTAGAATAAATTCTAAATTACTAAAATATGCTGGTCGCACCCGAGAGCATAGTGCTCTTTCTGGCTGACAGGTGGGCCCAGGGCCCACTGTCGGCCTCTTCTCCTACCTCTGGCTCTCTCTCTCTCTCGCGCGTTCTCCCGCGCTTCCTCCACCGGCGATGCCTAGCTCGTAGGGCATCGAGGCCGTACCGTGGTAGTGCGCGGCGTGCTAGCTGCCGGTGCAGCGTGCACTCACCTCGCGGGCCAGGGCGCTGTCGGCACTGCTCGCGGACTCGCCTCCGAACACCGGCGGCCGAGCGACGAGTGGCGCTGGTGGACCTCGCCCACCGTACACCGATCTCGGGCTATAAAACGATCGCGGTGCTCCTCTCTTCTTCCTCACACCCGGCCTCGCTTCCACTTCTCCTTCCTTCTCCTCCATAGCTGCTGGCAGGAGCTCGAGCCGAGGCTCTAATGGCGGAGGCAATGCCGGACTGGTATGTGGTCCTGGTGTGTGGAGGCTTGGCGGTGCTGCTGGGGTTCTCCGTGCTCCTGTGCGCGATGATCCTGGATGATCGTCGTGATGCTGCCGCACGAGTGTTAGCTCTTCGCGGTGGCGGCGATCACGTGGATTAGGCGCGGCATCGGGGCTGACTGCTGTCGGGTGCTGGGGCAGCTCGCGCTCGAATGAACACTCACAAATCTCTCTTACTGAGACTGTGGTGTCCTCGAGTGTGGTTAGATAGGCGCAAAAATGTGCTCAGGATTTGTAACAGTGCTCGAGGTCGAGTGGTGGCTGCTGAGAGTTTGCTGTAACGATGCTGCGCGAATAAAAATCTATGTCGTGAAAATGCATATATACGCAGCAATAACTCGGGGAAAGAAATCTCCTCGAAAACATGTTGCGAGAGAAAAATAATTAAAACAAAACTAACAGCAGTAAAACTGCTCACATAACAGGAACTAAAGAAAAATCGGATCCGTTGCACAAAGATTTTACGAACATGCTGCAACACATAAATACAAGTACTGGACAATAAATACATCGGAGGCGTTTACATGGAAAACGGTAAAAAGACAGGGTCCTGAGAAAATGCCTTTGGCACTGGGGCACATTCCTCTTCTATCGGGGGAAGCGGGTTGACCAGTCGATGAATGCGCCCTTCTTGGTCAGGCCTCAGTGGTCTGCCAATAGCGATCCGAGGATTTAAATCAGCGAGGCTCTGGAGATAGCCCATTACTCGCTGAGTTAAACGCTCCTGGGCAATGACGTACTGGGCAAGGTTGGCCAGTACTGGATCTCTCTCAATGCGCCCACCGGGAAAAGATGCAACTTCTCCGGGTGCTGCACGACTCGGAAAATAATAGTATCCTCGCTCGCTGGCATAGGGCACTGCGAATCGAAGACGAGTGAGCGCCTCGTACGCAGCAGCTTCTATGGCCATATGCGGAGTCGGCATGGATTTCCCCACGAAGGAGACTTCCGTGGGATCTTGGTTTGGGTATGCGGGAGGGATGTGCACCACTTCCCAATATTTCGAGGTGGATGGAGTGATCCTCGATTTGAGCAACTCGTACTGGGGTGGACGGGTGGCGCTCATAGTACTGCAGGTAAAGTCCCACAATAATTTGACAAAACTGCCGGGGGTTGCGTCTGGGGTTCTCAGATAAATGCTGGGGGTCGACATGGCAAGGAATGGCTGTGGGTGCTGCGCACAAAGGTGAGGGGTGCTCGGCAAGGTCACGGAGCGGCCTTTATATAGCACCGGGGCTGGGATATCTACCGGGGTGAAGGGTAACTGGCTGCCGATCCTGTACTCGGGTCAAAGCCACAGATATACACATCACATAAATGTGACGCATTACTGTGGGTGCCGACGGGGTTGGTCTTGGTAGCTGCGCCCGAAATAAAATGCAACTGTACGCCAACGTACACATGCATAGCTACTACTCCAAAAATAAGAGCGCTCAAACAGACAGCATGCAACAAAAGCGATACCAGGCCACACATTACAAAGCGTAGGAAAACTAAGGCTCGATACAACTTTGAGCGACTTAGTCTACTTCGTTAATGTCTAAGTGGGCTGGCCTTGCGGACGCCGATGCTTCTCCACGGTTCTCACCGTCGGGATTTGCTGGTTGAGGCTGAGGTGCTGCAGGGTCGGGGAAATGGTGATGACCATCCCGGGGGTTGTTGGCCCAAATCCCGTTGGAATGGGTTTCCAAAAGGCGACGAAGCGCTTCTGGGGTCACCAAGGTGCTCTGGTTGAGGGCTGGCGCAGACCTCAAGGGATCGATCGGGTGTCCGAACAGCACGACTGGGTTGTCGGTGTCGGGCTCCGCTTCTCTTCTCGCCGGGGCTCGGCGAACCAGCTCTCCACGAGCTGCGATCAGATCAAGAGTGACCTGGTCGAACAGTTGCTCTAGTGCGCTTACATAGTGCACCAGATGCAATAGCGCAGGATCCGTCTCGTGGTCTCCGTTGGCAACCTGGGGCGGCCTACCATACCCGTCACGACTGGGGTAGTAGTAGAACGAGCGACAGTTAACTCTGGGCGACAGGTGCCGGAGTTGAACTATAGCTTCGCGGGCTGCCAGTTGGATGGCTTGTGGCTCGAAGGAAGTTGTCCTTCCAGTGAACCTGTAGGGGCGTTCTTGCGACAGACCCCTACCGTAGATGTGCACAGTGGCCCAGTACTGACGGCTTTCACCGTACATGGGTCCCTGGTACACAACATACTCAGGAGGCTCTTCTAACGCATAGGCACGGCGGGTGAGGTTTGCGAGCACGGTCACAAAACCTCCAAGGTTGGTCGCTGTGGTCTCATTGTGAACAATGGGGCCAGGCATCGTGGCTCGGTTTGGGGGAAAGAGGCTGTGTTGTGATTGAGGCTAGCGTGCCCTTTTTATAGGGAAAGGGGACGGAGTCTTCCTCCGCACGCTTGCGATAGAGACGGGTTGGGTGTCGGTCACTGGCGCGTGATCGACGGGCTAGGCTGATAGGTTGGGCACCGTCCGCCGAAAAGGGCGTCGGGTCACTGTGGGGCTACCTTACGCGGGAAGCTTGACCGGGGTTAGGCTAAGGTCTGATGGTTTGGGTTAACCTAGGTTTATTGACCTGGCTAAGATAGGATTAGCCAATGGTCAGCCTGGCTCTGATACCAAGTCTGTCACGACCGGATTTTTGGGATATAAATTCCCAGAAAAACGGCCTGTGCGCTCACCAGCCCCAGGATTACTGTTAGCTGATGAGGTACCAACTTGATACAAGAATTCCAAGCAAGTACAAAAATATGTAGTACAAGACCATTTAGGCCTAGGAGTACAACATTTGGTTTCTAATGGTTGAGGGCGGAAGCGGTTGGATACATCTGCGTCTATGGGACTCCATTTCCCACAAGAACAGCTGACCAGGATAACTCCTATCTTCGCGAGGCTGCAAACGTCAACGCGTAGGTTCCGAGGTTGTCACCGCGATGCTTATCTCCAAGCAAGGAATCTGGCCAAGACAATAGCCAGGGACAAGCCAGTGAGTACGTTTGAATGTACTCGCAAACATTAAGAACACGGGTATAATAAATCAAAACATGCTCTGGATTAATTAGATGATCACACGTCTGTCGCGAAAAAATACGAAAGACCAAGATGCACACATATGGTTAAAAAAATATACCAAAACAAAATACTGGGTGCCAAACGAGTGTCTGAATGATTCCTCGAGCGGAAAATGCAGAATAGTAATACTGGTGCCAAACGAGTGTCTAAAAGACTCCTCGAGCGGAAAATGCGGAATAGTAATACTGGTGCCAAACGAGTGTCTAAAAGACTCCTCGAGCGGAAAATGCGGAATAATAATACAGGTGCCAAACGAGTGTCTGAATGACTCCTCGAGCGGAAAATGCAGAAATAATAATGCCGCAGTCGGGCGTCGGGGCGACACCACATAAAGGGCTTATAAAAGATAAATGAACAACTAGCATGCCGCAGTCGGGCGTCTGAGCGACGCCATGGAAAGGGCTTATAAGAGAATAATCACAGTGAATATCCAGGAGGTAGAACCCTCCCAGGGATACTCAATAATATACGTAGTATAAATGGTTAGTCCAAAAATAAATAAGGATCAAAATCCACATGTGCCACAATCATAAACAATATATAGTACAGTCGTTTCTCCATCCGAAAACCGATAATTTAGTCAAGCCGTATCTCCATCCGAATACCGTTGCTATGATCTAGTTAACCGTGTCTCCATCCGAATACCGTTACAGAGTTCTAGTCAAATCGTTCTCCATCCGAATACCGTTACCAGATTTCTATTCAGACAGTGGTTCTTACTCAAGGACATGACTATCCAACGGGATATATCCTCTGCAGAGGGAGTACCATTTTCCACGAGTAACGGGATTACTCAGTCCCTTGGGACTAATTCCGTCTACGGTCTTTTGATTGAAAACACGCCTGACCTGCACACACCAGCTTAACTCACCAGTGTCTGGAATCACCCACGACACCTGCCAAGCAAAACTCTAAGTGGGGAGGCTACAACCTCGACGTAGCATGGGATCACAAAATTTATACCGCGCGCAAACTGGGGAAGCTATCCCCTTCGGCTACAACCGAAACACCCATGCCCCCGGACCGGATGACTGGCTTTAATCCATGGCCATGGGACCCTCATCACGGCCTCTCTGTACGGTGTGTGCTTTGGAAAGGGGTTGACAACCTACTGAACCATACCCTGTCCCCTGCAGGGACAAGTGGTGGTACCGACAAAGAAGGAAGCTATTGATCAAGACTCGGTCTACAACCGACTCAGGTGGTCCAAGTATCCACCAACAATATTACCACTAGTGAAATAAATCACCACTCCTCGAGCCTCACCATGCTATGCCGGGCATACTCGTCTCGACGAGGGATTAGGGACAAGCTCGTGTCTACCCAAGACCACGACTTTCCCGGCTTCCTACCGGTGTGCAAGAGAAGCTCACGAGGATGACCCAAATCACTAGTGTATCCATTGCTGACCACAAAACAACTCCAAAGTGCACTCATGCACGAGACCATATCGATACATAAAGCTATCACATACTCCAAGTCAAAGGTGTTGTGATCGCATCCAAACACCACAACAAAATATTATGCCAGAGTTCAGAAATGCTTGCCTTCAAGAGTATGCAAAGGATGCACTTATTGGAAGCTTTCCTTTTCCTCCAAAAATCCTATTTTGCAAAATACACAAATACAAATATTTCAAACACAGTACCAAAAGTTGTCTCAAATATTTTTGAAATAAATCTTAAAATAAACTAGATGAAATTTGAGAGAGGTAGGAAAAAGAATCAACTCATTTGGAGTTTTATTTTAAAAGTTATAGCCAGTCAAAGTTTGGTCAAACTCTGTTTTTAATAAAACCAGAAAAAGGAAAACGCTTCGAGGGAAATACGCTTACGCAGCAGAGAAACGCACGCGGGGTTTTGCGCCACCACTTAACCAGAGAGGGCGGACGCGCGGGCCACTGACAGTGGGTCCAGAGGGCCCACTGGTCAGGTTTGACCGTTTCTTCCCTCCTTCTCCTCTCTTCTACCCGACGGGAGCGGGGCTCCGGCGATCGCCGTCGACGAACGGCAGCGCCTCACGGGCATCCAAGGGCGGCGATGGAACGGCTAGACCGAGGCGGTCCTTAGGGTGGTTGATGGTCGTCGGAGGTGGAGGGAATCGCCGGCGGCGAGCTCCGCGGCGGAGAAAAGCTACGGTGGTGAAGTGACTTTGGTGCTCCGGTGGTCTCCGACCGGAGTTGGGTAGCTGGGCAGCTCCGCAAGACTACGGGGAAGTTCTTGGTGGCGCTGGATTGGCGAAAGGGTGGCCGGCTGCGACGAATCGCACCGGAGCTTGGCGGCGGCCGAGCTGGCCGGAGTTGGGGAGGACGGTCCTCTCCGGTCAATCTACTGCTAGGGGAGCTCTATAGGGAGGGCCTGATGTCGCCTGAGTGCTCGGAGGGGCTCGGGGTTCCCTTTATATAGACGCTCGAGGTTGGGCCGTGGCGGCAGGAGACAGGATCGCCGGCAACAGCTGTTGCTGTAGCTGCAGGGCATCGTGGCGGCGACGAACGCGTTCCGACGAGCGGGAGGATAAGCACGGCCTGTGCTCTGAGGCAGCTGGCGTGCGCTGGTGGTTTGGGCGGCGTCGTCCGCGCCGGAATCTGCTGCCGACGCCGGCGTGCTGCCAAGGCGGCGCTGCAGGGTGCTAGGGCGAGCTTGGAGGGTACTGGAGAGAGGGCGAGTGCATGGCGGGGTTCGGCAGGTGGGCAGGGGTCAGAGATGGGACGCGACGAGGGCGGCAGTGCGGCGTGTCGGCGCAGTGTGCGCGCGTGCAAAACGTGCGCTCTGGGCGCGCCCAGAGCACGCACGGCACCTGCTCGACGAAATGCCAGCGCGCTCTAGAGCTCGAGGGTGGAGCTGGCACTGCACAGGATGGAGGTAGGGGTAGCAAGGCGCTCAGTGGACAAGGTGGATAGGTCAGGGGTTCAAGTCCACAATGCAAACCAGAGAGCTTGCCAAAAATGACTGTGCACACCAGGTGTTCGACAGAATGCCAGATGCACTTAGGCAACTCTTGGAGTGGCCAAAATCTCCAGATCAGTGTCTCTTTAGATGCAGGAGATGGTGGTAAGGTTAGTTTGGCAAAAACAGAAAGTTGATAGTGCAAGTTTTGCAAAACTCCAGTTTTGGGCAGAAAGAAAAAGGGTTTAGAACATGCACTTCAAAACCTCCAATGAGCCCAATCTCCTGGACTTAAGAGTTTGGTAGGGAGGGCTACAAGTAGGAAAAAGCTCAGGGTTACTAGAGCAAGGAAAAATAAGGTTGCAGTACAAATCACCAAATTGGGTCAGAATGCAAAAGAGGTTGATCCACTCAAATTTTCAAAGAACATCACTGGGTTTTTGCTTGAAGATGAATGGTATGCCTCTACTGACATCTCCAAACACTTGGAAGAATTTTTAAAGAAATATTTAGATGGGTTGTAGTGCAAAAGTGCCTACTGGACCAGATTGGAAAAGTTGGTGTAGAGCTCAAAATCTCCAATGGCCTAAAGGTATTTTTGCATAAAAGTGATTTGGAACCATCACATGACACCCCTAAATTTTGGTGGAATTTTTGAATGCATTTGTAAAATGGTTGTAGTGCAAAACAGGCTCCAAATGCAAAAGGAATCATTTTAAGGAAATAAAGCTTTGAGGAAAATAAATCTTGCAACATTTGAATCCACTGATAAATAATTGTTTTATTTTGGAGATCAAACAAGCCCAACAATACCTTTGAAGGTTTTCCCCACTTGAAGCAAAAATCCAAAAATCACAAAAGGTAAAACTTGACAAAAATGGAAAAGTTTTATTTCCTGGCAACATTTTAATAAATAAAACAAAGTCAAAATTTTGGGTGTTACAACACTACCCCCCTTAAGAAAAATCTCGTCCTCGAGATTTGTTAAAAGTTGTTTTGAACAAGAATTGTTTTGAAATAAATTGTTTTTATCAAAGAAATCCTTCAATTGCATAAAAACAAACGGCTACAGTGAGAGGGCAATAAGTGGTGCAAAACCACAGTGTGGTACACTGGTGTAGTGTGGAAAAATCCACGGTTAGGGAAAACGAGACATTTCTACGAGGATACAGTAATTTAGAATAAATTCTAAATTACTAAAATACGCTGGTCGCACCCGAGAGCACAGTGCTCTCTCTGGCTGACAGGTGGGCCCAGGGCCCACTGTCGGCCTCTTCTCCTACCTCTGGCTCTCTCTCTCTCGCGCGTTCTCCCGCGCTTCCTCCACTGGCGATGCCTAGCTCGTAGGGCATCGAGGCTGTACCGTGGTAGTGCGCGGCGTGCTAGCTGCCGGTGCAGCGTGCACTCACCTCGCGGGCCAGGGCGCTGTCGGCACTGCTCGCGGACTCGCCTCCGAACACCGGCGGCCGAGCGACGGGTGGCGCTGGTGGACCTCGCCCACCGTACACCGATCTCGGGCTATAAAACGCTCGCGGTGCTCCTCTCTTCTCCCTCACACCCGGCCTCGCTTCCACTTCTCCATCCTTCTCCTCCATAGCTGATGGCAGGAGCTCGAGTCGAGGCTCTAATGGCGGAGGCAATGCCGGACTGGTATGTGGTCCTGGTGTGTGGAGGCTTGGCGGTGCTGCTGGGGTTCTCCGTGCTGCTGTGCGCGATGATCCTGGATGATCGTCGTGATGCTGCCGCACGAGTGTTAGCTCTTCGCGGTGGCGGCGATCACGTGGATTAGGCGCGGCATCGGGGCTGACTGCCGTCGGGGTGCCGGGGCAGCTCGCGCTCGAATGAACACTCACAAATCTCTCTTACTGAGACTGTGGTGTCCTCGAGTGTGGTTAGATAGGCGCAAAAATGTGCTCAGAGGATTTGTAACAGTGCTCGAGGTCGAGTGGTTGCTGCATGAGAGTTTGCTGTAACGATGCTGCGCGAATAAAGATCTATGTCGTGAAAATGCATATATACGCAGCAATAACTCGGGGAAAAGAAATCTCCTCGAAAACATGTTGCGAGAGGAAAAATTAATTTAAACAAAACTAACGGCAGTAAAACTGCTCACAAAACAGGAACTAAAGAAAAATTCGGATCCGTTGCACAAAGGTTTTACGAACATGCTGCAACCCATAAACACAAGTACTGAACGATAAATACGCCGGAGGCGTTTACATGGAAAACGGTAAAAAGACAGGGTCCTGAGAAAATGCCTCTGGCACTGGGGCACACTCCTCTTCTATCGGGGGAAGCGGGTTGACCAGCCGATGAATGCGCCCTTCTTGGTCAGGCCTCAGTGGTCTGCCAATAGCGATCCGAGGATTTAAATCAGCGAGGCTCTGGAGATAACCCATTACTCGCTGAGTTAAACGCTCCTGAGCGATGACGTACTGGGCAAGGTTGGCCAGTACTGGATCTCTCTCGATGCGCCCACCGGGAAAAGATGCAACTTCTCCGGGTGCTGCACGACTCGGAAAATAATAGTATCCTCGCTCGCTGGCATAGGGCACTGCGAATCGAAGACGGGTGAGCGCCTCGTACGCAGCAGCTTCTATGGCCATATGCGGAGTCGGCATGGATTTCCCCACGAAGGAGACTTCCGTTGGGATCTTGGTTTGGGTAGGCGGGAGGGATGTGCACCACTGCCCAATATTTCGAGGTGGATGGAGTGATCCTCGATTTGAGCAACTCGTACTGGGGTGGACGGGTGGCGCTCATAGTACTGCAGGTAAAGTCCCACAATAATTTGACAAAACTGCCGGGGGTTGCGTCTGGGGTTCTCAGATAAATGCTGGGGGTCGACATGGCAAGGAATGGCTGTGAGCGCTGCGCACAAAGGTGAGGGGTGCTCGGCAAGGTCACGAAGTGGCCTTTATATAGCACCGGGGCTGGGATATCTACCGGGGTGAAAGGTAACTGGCTGACGATCCTGTACTCGGGTCAAAGCCACAGATATACACATCACATAAATGGTGACGCATTACTGTGGGTGCCGACGGGGTTGGTCTAGGTAGCTGCGCCCGAAAAAAAATGCAACTGTACGCCAACGTACACATGCATAGCTACTACTCCAAAAATAAGAGCGCTCAAACAGACAGCATGCAACAAAAGCGATACAAGGCCACACATTACAAAGCGTAGGAAAACTAAGGCTCGATACAACTTTGAGCGACTTAGTCTACTTCGTTAATGTCTAAGTGGGCTGGCCTTGCGGACGCCGATGCTTCTCCACGGTTCTCACCGTCGGGATTTGCTGGTTGAGGCTGAGGTGCTGCAGGGTCGGGGAAATGGTGATGACCATCCGGGGGTTGTTGGCCCAAATCCCGTTGGAATGGGTTTCCAAAAGGCGACGAAGCGCTTCTGGGGTCACCAAAGTGCTCTGGTTGATGGCCGGCGCAGACCTCAAGGGATCGATCGGGTGTCCGAACAGCACGACTGGGTTGTCGGTGTCGGGCTCCGCTTCTCTTCTCGCCGGGGCTCGGCGAACCAGCTCTCCACGAGCTGCGATCAGATCGAGAGTGACCTGATCGAACAGTTGCTCTAGTGCGCTTACATAGCGCACCAGATGCAACAGCGCAGGATCCGTCTCGTGGTCTCCGTTGGCAACCTGGGGCGGCCTACCATACCCGTCACGACTGGGGTAGTAGTAGAACGAGCGACAGTTAACTCTGGGCGACAGGTGCCGGAGTTGAACTATAGCTTCGCGGGCTGCCAGTTGGATGGCTTGTGGCTCAAAGGAAGTTGTCCTTCCAGTGAACCTGTAGGGGCGTTCTGGCGACAGACCCCTACCGTAGATGTGCACAGTGGCCCAGTACTGACGGCTTTCACCGTACATGGGTCCTTGGTACACAACATACTCAGGAGGCTCCTCTAACGCATAGGCACGGCGGGTGAGGTTTGCGAGCACGGTCACAAAACCTCCAAGGTTGGTCGCTGTGGTCTCATTGTGAACAATGGGGCCAGGCATCGTGGCTCGGTTTGGGGGAAAGAGGCTGTGTTGTGATTGAGGCTAGCGTGCCCTTTTTATAGGGAAAGGGGACGGAGTCTTCCTCCGCACGCTTGCGATAGAGACGGGTTGGGTGTCGGTCACTGGCGCGTGATCGACGGGCTAGGCTGATAGGTTGGGCACCGTCCGCCGAAAAGGGCGTCGGGTCACTGTGGGGCTACCTTACGCGGGAAGCTTGACCGGGGTTAAGCTAAGGTCTGATGGTTTGGGTTAACCTAGGTTTATTGACCTGGCTAAGATAGGATTAGCCAATGGTCAGCCTGGCTCTGATACCAAGTCTGTCACGACCGGATTTTTGGGATATAAATTCCCAGAAAAATGGCCTGTGCGCTCATCAGCCCCAGGATTACTGTTAGCTGATGAGGTACCGACTTGATACAAGAATTCCAAGCAAGTACAAAATAATGTAGTACAAGACCATTTAGGCCTAGGAGTACAACATTTGGTTTCTAATGGTTGAGGGCGGAAGCGGTTGGATACATCTGCGTCTATGGAACTCCATTTCCCACAAGAACAGCTGACCAGGATAACTCCTATCTTCGCGAGGCTGCAAACGTCAACGCGTAGGTTCCAAGGTTGACACCGCGATGCTTATCTCCAAGCAAGGAATCTGGCCAAGACAATAGCCAGGGACAAGCCAGTGAGTACGTTTGAATGTACTCGCAAACATAAAGAACACGGGTATAATAAATCAAAAACATGCTCTGGATTATTATGTGATCACATGTCTGTCGCGAAAAAATACGAAAGACCAAGATGCACACATATGGTTAAAAAAATATACCAAAACAAAATACTGGGTGCCAAACGAGTGTCTGAATGACTCCTCGAGCGGAAAATGCAGAATAGTAATACTGGTGCCAAACGAGTGTCTAAAAGACTCCTCGAGCGGAAAATGCGGAATAGTAATACTGGTGCCAAACGAGTGTCTGAAAGACTCCTCGAGCGGAAAATGCGGAATAATAATACAGGTGCCAAACGAGTGTCTGAATGACTCCTCGAACGGAAAATGTAGAAATAATAATGCCGCAGTCGGGCGTCGGGGCGACACCACATAAAGGGCTTATAAAAGATAAATGAACAACAAGCATGCCGCAGTCGGGCGTCTGAGCGATGCCACGGAAAGGGCTTATAAGAGAATAATCACAGTGAATATCCAGGAGGTAGAACCCTCCCAGGGATACTCAATAATATACGTAGTATAAATGGTTAGTCCAAAAATAAATAAGGATCAAAATCCACATGTGCCACAATCATAAACAACATATAGTACAGTCGTTTCTCCATCCGAAAACCGATAATTTAGTCAAGCCGTATCTCCATCCGAATACCGTTGCTATGATCTAGTTATTCGTGTCTCCATCCGAATACCGTTACAGAGTTCTAGTCAAATCGTTCTCCATCCGAATACTGTTACCAGATTCTACTCAGACTGTGGTTCTTACTCAAGGACATGACTATCCAACGGGATATATCCTCTGCAGAGGGAGTACCATTTTCCACGAGTAACGGGATTACTCAGTCCCTTGGGACTAATTCCGTCTACGGTCTTTTGATTGAAAACACGCCTGACCTACACACACCAGCTTAACTCACCAGTGTCTGGAATCACCCACGACACCTGCCAAGCAAAACTCTAAGTGGGGAGGCTACAACCTCGACGTAGCATGGGATCCCAAAATTTATACCGCGCGCAAACTGGGGAAGCTATCCCCTTCGGCTACAACCGAAACACCCATGCCCCCGGACCGGATGACTGGCTTTAATCCATGGCCATGGGACCCTCATCACGGCCTCTCTGTACGGTGTGTGCTTTGGAAAGGGGTTGACAACCTACTGAACCATACCCTGTCCCCTGCAGGGACAAATGGTGGTACCGACAAAGAAGGAAGCTATTGATCAAGACTCGGTCTACAACCGACTCAGGTGGTCCAAGTATCCACCAACAATATTACCACTAGTGAAATAAATCACCACTCCTCGAGCCTCACCATGCTATGCCGGGCATACTCGTCTCGACGAGGGATTAGGGACAAGCTCGTGTCTACCCAAGACCACGACTTTCCCGGCTTCCTACCGGTGTGCAAGAGAAGCTCACGAGGATGATCCAAATCATCAGTGTATCCATTGCTGGCCACAAACAACTCCAAAGTGCACTCATGCACGAGACCATAACGATACATAAACTATCACATACGCCAAGTCAAAAGGTGTTGTGATCGCATCCAAACACCACAACAAAATATTATGCCAGAGTTCAGAAATGCTTGCCTTCAAGAGTATGCAAAGGATGCACTTATTGGAAGCTTTCCTTTTCCTCCAAAAATCCTATTTTGCAAAATACACAAATACAAATATTTCAAACACAGTACCAAAAGTTGTCTCAAATATTTTTGAAATAAATCTTAAAATAAACTAGATGAAATTTGAGAGAGGTAGGAAAAAGAATCAACTCATTTGGAGTTTTATTTTAAAAGTTATAGCCAGTCAAAGTTTGGTCAAACTCTGTTTTTATAAAAATCAGAAAAAGGAAAACGCTTCGAGGGAAATACGCTTACGCAGCAGAGAAACGCACGCGGGGTTTTGCGCCACCACTTAACCAGAGAGGGCGGACGCGCGGGCCACTGACAGTGGGTCTAGAGGGCCCACTAGTCAGGTTTGACCGTTTCTTCCCTCCTTCTCCTCTCTTCTACCCGACGGGAGCGGGGCTCCGGCGATCGCCGTCGACGAACGGCAGCGCCTCACGGGCATCCAAGGGCGGGGATGGAACGGCTAGACCGAGGCGGTCCTTAGGGTGGTTGATGGGTCGTCGGAGGTGGAGGGAATCGCCGGCGGCGAGCTCCGCGGCGGAGAAAAGCTACGGTGGTGAAGTGACTTTGGTGCTCCGGTGGTCTCCGACCGGAGTTGGGTAGCTGGGCAGCTGCGCAAGACTACGGGGAAGTTCTTGGTGGCGCTGGATTGGCGAAAGGGTGGCCGGCTGCGACGAATCGCACCGGAGCTTGGCGGCGGCCGAGCTGGCCGGAGTTGGGGAGGACGGTCCTCTCCGGTCAATCTACTGCTAGGGGAGCTCTACGGGGAGGGCCTGATGTCGCCTGAGTGCTCGGAGGGGCTCGGGGTTCCCTTTATATAGACGCTCGAGGTTGGGCCGTGGCGGCAGGAGATAGGATCGCCGGCGACAGCCGTTGCTGTAGCTGCAGGGCATCGTGGCGGCGACGAACGCGTTCCGACGAGCGGGAGGATAAGCACGGCCTGTGCTCTGAGGCAGCTGGTGTGCGCTGGTGGTTTGGGCGGCGCCGTCCGTGGCGGAATCCGCTGCCGACGCGGCGTGCTGCCAAGGCGGCGCTGCAGGGTGCTAGGGCGAGCTTGGAGGGTACTGGAGAGAGGGCGAGTGCGTGGCGGGGTTCGGCAGGTGGGCAGGGGTCAGAGATGGGACGCGACGAGGGCGGCAGTGCGGCGTGTCGGCGCAGTGTGCGCGTGCAAAACGTGCGCTCTGGGCGCGCCCAGAGCACGCACGGTACCTGCTCGACGAAATGCCAGCGCGCTCTAGAGCTCGAGGGTGGAGCTGGCACTGCACAGGATGGAAGTAGGGGTAGCAAAGCACTCAGTGGACAAGGTGGATAGGTCAGGGGTTCCAGTCCACAATGCAAACCAGAGAGCTTGCCAAAAATGACTGTGCACACTAGGTGTTCGACAGAAAGCCAAGTGCACTTAGGCAACTCTTGGAGTGGCCAAAAATCTCCAGATCAGTGTCTCCTTAGATGCAGGAGATGGTGGTAAGGTTAGTTTGGCAAAGACAGAAAGTTGATAGTGCAAGTTTTGCAAAACTCCAGTTTTGGGCAGAAAGAAAAAAGGTTTAGAACATGCACTTCAAAACCTCCAATGAGCCCAATCTCCTGGACTTAAGAGTTTGGTAGGGAGGGCTACAAGTAGGAAAAAGCTCAGGGTTACTAGAGCAAAGAAAAACAAGGTTGCAGTACAAATCACCAATTGGGTCAGAATGCAAAAGAGGTTGATCCACTCAAATTTTTCAAAGAACATCACTTGGTTTTTGCTTGAAGATGAATGGTATGCCTCTACTGACATCTCCAAACACTTGGAAGAATTTTTATAGAAATATTTAGATGGGTTGTAGTGCAAAAGTGCCTACTGGACTAGATTGGAAAAGTTGGTGTAGAGCTCAAAATCTCCAATGGCCTAAAGGTATTTTTGCATAAAAGTGATTTGGAACCATCACATGACACCCCTAAATTTTGGTGGAATTTTTGAATGCATTTGTAAAATGGTTGTAGTGCAAAACAGGCTCCAAATGCAAAAGGAATCATTTTAAGGAAATAAAGCTTTGAGGAAAATAAATCTTGCAACATTTGAATCCACTGATAAATAATTGTTTTATTTTGGAGATCAAACAAGCCCAACAATACCTTTGAAGGTTTTCCCCACTTGAAGCAAAAATCCAAAAATCACAAAAGGTAAAACTTGACAAAAATGGAAAAGTTTTATTTCCTGGCAACATTTTAATAAATAAAACAAAGTCAAAATTTTGGGTGTTACACGGATCCTCATCCGGTACGGTGGATGACGGACATTGAGGTGTTGCTGTGGACGACGTCGTCGGGGAAGAGGCTCCGGCTGCGTGGCGGACGGAGGAGGGTGTGGGGCTTCGCGGGTTTTCGCGGACTCGTGTACGAATGGGTGGGCGGATGGGATGGGAGTGGGGAACAATGGCTTAGGGACGCGCTTGTCCGAAATGTGGGGTAAGTTACGAAATTACCCCCACCTATTTGAGCTAGGCGGTTCTTTCGGTTCAGGGGTATCATGGGCATTTCGCGTGTCGGGATTTCATAGGAGGTGGGAGTTTTCGCGCGCATTGTAATTTTGGAATAGGAAGGTGCGGGTTGAGATGGAGGGAGTTGTCGGATCACAACGAGACAAAGATATATCTTAAATATTTCAGGGTAACAAGGCGCGGGTTGAAATTTCCGGACAAGCCCAACGTGTACTGTACCAAATCAATTCGCACTTCCGTCGACGAAAAAACAAAAAGAAATCAATTCGCAGCACACAAGAGAGTCTAGTCCCATGTACTGTACCAAATCAATTCGCACTACAAATGTAATTCAAAACTTTGAATTCATGTTATGTTCAATTAAAATATTTCGCTACGTGTATAATGCATGCAACCTGCTACTCAAATGAACGTTTTAGTGCATTCCAAACATATATACTACCGCTTCAATATGAACTAAATTTGAATTCGTTTCTCTATTTGAATAAGATCTTCAATGATGATTGTTGTGAAGTCAAACCATTTGAATCCATTTCTCTATTTTAATAAGATCTACAATCATCATTATTGTCAAGTTAAACCATCGTTTGTGTATTATCTTCACAGCACACCACATGATTACTCTCGAGTTAGATATGAACTATGTGTACTATATGAACTCGAACTCGATTGTTTGAATCCACTTTATGTTGATTTCAAATCACAGTACATTTCAAGCTCTAGCTAGATCTTCATAATCTAAACCATGCCTCATATGTATAATGTGTTTATCACATAATGTATGGTGCCCCGCCCCCTACGTCTACAAGTATTTAGATGTGAGTTGCAAACACCACACATTACCACAAATTCAAATAAAATGTGAGATTGTTCGATATATAGTATTGTTTAGATTGTTCGATATTTAGTTGTAAGCTGCAAACGCCACACATTATCACAAATTCAAATAAAATGTGAGATTGTTCGATATATAGTATGGTTTATATTGTTCGACATTTAGCTGTGAGTTGCAAACGCCATGCATTATCACATTATGGTATAACATGTGCAAAACCACAGCACGCGTATCACCGCTATATTCATGCATGCATATGTTTATAACACTATGATCTCCTATTCAAATATATGAATCCACTTTCATATCAAATTATGATCTTTGTTAGTCTCTTACACCCACACAATCCTCTAACCTTTGTAGCTAGCACTAACTTTCTCTCGTGCATGCACACGCCCTCCTCGCCCTCCCCCTCCCTCAGCATTCTATCCATCGCGCACATTCATTTTTTTTTCTTTAGGTCGTTCTCCCACAGTCTCCACAACTCCTTTCCGACACACACCGATCGATAACCTCTCCAGCGTCTGCCTACAACATACGTACACACGCACCTTCCATCTCCTCCTTTCTGTGTCCACGCCTCGTGTCTCTCATACGGTCCCACACACGTGTAAACTCTCGCCCCTCTTTTCATCGATCTCACAACCGCACACTCCTCCCCTATCTAGCTAGTAGCTCGGCCTCTCGCACCACATCCTAGCTCCATTCTCTTTGTCTATCCATCTCGCTGGGCCTTATTTGCCTCTAACAAATGGATGTACACCGACCGATCTCCCGCTATACATATAGCTAGCTAGGTCCTTAATTATAACTCGTTTTTCCCCACGCGTTGATCGATCTACCTCATTAGTTATGTCTCTCCCTTCCTCCGACAAACAACAATTGATCTACCGATCTAGTTATGTTTGCTTAGCAAACACATGGTTCCCCTTCATCATCCATGCATGCGTCCCGACGGATCTATCACGCACATGCACACACAAAAACACATCCCCACTCTCATTGATAATATTGCAGTTCTACCCTCAGTTTATCTAGTAGGCCTCTCCCACCATCTTCTAGAAGCAACTCCATCACCCATCCAGCACTCTACCCCTCTCCCTCCCTCTCTCCTCTCTCTCTCTCTCTCTCTCTCTCTCTCTCTCTCTCTCTTTGTCCCAACCTATTTCCCGTCCTTCAGTTATGTATGGATGTCGACCCATCTCCCTCAAGACATAGCTGGGTCTTTCTTCTCAACACATATACGAGTCGTTCTATCTCTTTAGTTAGGCCTCTGCCTCCCCCTCCCCCACCCGCCCGACACACACACACCGATACATCAAGCGCTCTAGTCATGTCTCCCTGCCACACACAAACTTGCCCTGTGCCCTCTGATGTTCTGGTAGGTCAGTCGCCCTATATCTTTGACTTGCACACACACAATTTCGATAGCTCTCTTCATCCATCTCGCAACCACCCACTTGATCCTCTCTTCGACTCTATCGATATCTATGACCCCTCCTTCTCTTCTCGTGGATCGCCCCCTCTGGCCCTCTCTATATGGTATGGATATGCCTCTATTTCACACACATTGCATGCAAAATTTGTTTGAGATGTCATCGACACATATTACCACAAATACATTCACGAAATCACCACCCCCCCAAAACAAAAAACACTCACGAATGCACACGCCATCTGTCTAGGTTTGTATCTCTCTTACACACACCCACGTAGGTGGGGGACGTGCATGAAGAGAAGAGGTGCACGCACGGCGCACGTACTCCCGTCTCTTTCCCAACCACACCCGCGCTGGTACACGGTGGAGCTCATTTCTGTATGAAAAGGTAGCCCACATGGTAATTTGACACGTGTACTGGTTGTCCACTTGATGGAGGATCGTCTACCATGGGTGAACAAAGAAATTGCGACTTGACGTGTTATGTTAAAAAAGAGGCAAACCATGTGGGGCCTACCTTAGAGGCAAGGCTCTATACACTGGAGTACTTTCGATGTGTCCCGTCAACTCGTAGAACGAGGAGAAGCTTGCTTAGTACGCCGTCTCCCCCGCCCACGGGCGCGGTGGCTCGCAGGATGAGGTGAAGCTTGCTTACTAGTACGCCTTAAGCCCGCTCCCTCGCCCACGCGTGCGGTGGCTCGCAGGACGAGGAGAAATTTTTACTACTCCCTCTGTTTACTCCTCGTCCCTACCTTGGTTAGAGAGATTATCATATTGTTTGGAATATATGTCCTTTAGTAGATTTCAATATGAACTACTAGTACATACTCCAAACACTGATGTATATAGACGTATTTTAGAGTGTAGATTCACTCATTTTGCTCCGTATGTAGTCCATATTGAAACAGACGTAATAGTACGCACTCTCCCTCGCCCCTCGACCCTCGCCCACGTGGTGGACGTGCAGCAATTCATTCGGTCTCATATAGCCAGAACGATATCTACTGCAGTACCATTATTGCTCGACTTCTGAAGAGGCGAAGAGCCAATCGCAAGGTTAATATTTTGGAGATGCCAAGCGCAAGGTTTATACGAGAACGAGTAGTAGGTGCCACGTCATTTATAAATAAAGTTTTTTTCTTCAGTGGCACATACGCAATATAAATAGGTTCATATGGAGAGAAAAGGAAACTGCTCCACTATATACATAGGCAGGACGAGCCTACACGGTTGCTTGTTGGGGTTGCTCTCTTCAGTTTTCACACTCTCTCGCACAAAACGACTGTGGCCACATCTCTAACATCCCGGCGGATCACGTCCGCCGGGGGAAGGGGTGGATGCGGTCACCGTCGCCGACGGCGAAAACCCACTGTCGGCACGTCCCGATCAGGGGTCCCCGCCGTTCTCTCTCACAAAGCCGGTGAGGTTGCCTTCGTCCATTGCTCACTGCCGCGAAGTGGGCAGTTGCCTCGTCCCACCGCCCTCCTCTAGGTTGAGCTACGTCCCGACATCCCTCAGGTACAACTCCCTTTACATCCGGCTTGCACCACTGCTCCAGCTGCCCACATCACTCCATGTGGATATTTCTCTACTTCTTTGCCCCGCACATACCTTTACTGGCTTCTACGTACTGTATTTGTGATGAGTTTATGTCTCATCAACTAGTCCCGGTAATCTTATTCTAATCACGCTTCTTCAATTTCTTTGCCACAGGGATGCTCATCTTGGTTTTGGTGAAACTACACAAAATGATCCGATGGTCAAAGGGTTGCAAACTTCATTTCTTAGGAAGCTCCAATGTTGCCAGCAAATTAAAGCCTGGTTAGGGTTTATGGTTCAAGGGCTAGGGACTGCATGGATCGTTTTTTTCTTTAGCTGTCTCTGTTCCAGAATAAGTGTCAACTTTAGTAGTAGTACAATTTTGTACTAAAGTTTGCATAAAGTTGAGACACTTATTTTGGAACGGAGGGAGTGCATATTGGCTATGATCTGTCAATCATTGAGATGCAATAGCATGCATGTTAGTCTCCTTTGTATTTGATGAAATGTTGCAACAGGCAACCTTGGACGCGAGATACATGAAACAGAAGCTGGAAGCTTCATAGTATTGTACAAATTTATCTCGCTGATAAATTACAGTACGTACTATACTAGTACTATGTAAAGAGTTAGCTGTCGCACGGTGTCCAGAAAATATGGTGATAGTGTGAGGTGGGCCATGTAATCACTGAACCTGCGTGTTTTCACTGCTCTCGCACTCCTCCGCTAAGAATGGAGAAAATTGTAATCTAGTAGTACCTCCTTTCGCCGAAAGCGTGGGACATCCAGTAGTCCTACCACCTCGGTAATAATGACCAATGAGCTGTCAAATCACATAGACCCAACAGTAAGTTGGATGGACGAAGCAACCATCACTCTTGAATCCGCTTCTCCCTTCAACGCAGGCGCCAGTGAGAGGTCGCGTCCGCTCTGACCGGGCATGAATGCGGCACCGATTCTTTGGAGCGGCGCTGACCATTTCGGGCGGGAAGCGCACGCGGGCGATGGAGGGGCTTTGGGTGAGCCAGGCTGGTCAGGAGCGGGCGTGGCAGCTGTCCCGCCTGTCCCGACCGGACGCCCGGAAATGGGAGGATGCACCGACTCTCGCGGCTAAATCATACACTACACACCATCTCTCTGTAGGAGTAGGTCGATGTGTCGCTCTCTCTAACACACACATGCTGTTAAACACACACACACACACACGCCGAGGTAAAATGAGTCTATATCTCAATTAATGAAGACTTGCATGTTACCATTCATATGTTACTACCTACTTTGAAAGTAGTAACATATGCGTGTTACTAGTCCAAGTTACCCACCACTATGACTAGCCTAGCAATGTAACCAAATGCTCCTTACTCTGCCTTGTTATCTCCCCCGGAAACCCAATGCATGGAGCACAACTACGCGTTGATGCATGCGAGTTAATACGTGGCCCTGCATGGTAGCTAAAACGACATCTCTTAGTTGTTGTGATTAATTGTTGCGTTTAGAGACAGAAATCAGGGCTTTGATTGGAGGAAGGACCGGTCAAGTTTCTCTTCTCCTCCAATCTGCTTGCACCTCGTTTAAAAAAATCTGCTTGCACCTTGGTCCCGCTGCACCTTCTAAAATGACTTATTACACCTAGACGGAGGGAGTAGTACGAGATACAGTGGCACACTAACTTAGGTCGAATACAAGTGCCCAAAATTGTGTGCATGTTATAATACGGATTCACTTAAAATAGTACATGAGCGAACAGAGGGATCAATTGGACAGTGTTCATGAGCAGTAGCGAGATGTGTGAGGTAAGATACATCGCTTTAAATCCCAATGACTCCCACGCAAAAAAACACGGCATGATTGTCACACGAATGCAGGAATGTATTAAAGGTTATTTTCCCCTCGTTAAACATAAAGTGGGGGTGGTGTAGCTGGTTAGCCTATTCGCTCATCAAACTTGAGGTCTCGGGTTCGATAACTACACTTGAGCATAATTTTGTTTTTGTTCGACTTCTTTCTTCCACCCAATGACAGGTAGGCCCCGCATGACAGAGAGAGAAAGTGATCTGGGGCGGTGCCAGGAGGATTCTTTGACTGGTCAAAATGGATGGATACAGAGCTATACGATCTCATAGTGACCGTATAATCACCTCATCACGTATACGCTGCAGCCTCGGCGCTTGTTTTCTAGGGTTTTCACTCTTCACACTCTCTCTCCAGTATATATATACACGCTGGAGCCTCAGTGCTTGTAGTTGCTCTCTTCACACTCTCTCACCCTCTCCAGATCTAAACAAGACTTCTTTGGCCTCTCTCTCCCCTCACTGCTAGTCAAAGAGCCGGCAGGATCTGTCCGCCGGGAAGGGAAGGAGGCTTAACGCTGTCGCTGTCAGCGATGAAGGGAATCCACTACCGGCGCAGCTATTCTCTTTCACCCAGCGGCGGCGCGGGAGGGCCTCCAACCCCTTCTTCCTCGCCGCCATACATAGTGTGGGCTGAACGGCCTCCGGTCGCCCACCGAATCCCACCCCAAGAACCTTAAGGTATAATTTACTTATTCCACATGCATTGCTCTAGCTGCATGTGGGATTTTTCCGCTCCTGCACTCGAATCTAGGTGTTGGATCAAACAGGAAAGTAGTGGGGAAAGTTGTATACCATGAATCTAGGACATGGTTCACAGAGGAAAGGAAGGGGGGAAGTACTGGTACAGACTGGCTATCCAGCACCTACGTTGGTCGAAAAGGGGAAACAATGACAAACACAGTATGCGCATCTGTAACAAACCGATCTTTTGTTTTGGGGGACAATGCTGTAGAGTTTGAGCGGGACTAGATTTGCTGTGCTCACATAGGGAAAGGTGTCTAAAGATAACAAAACTGGGACCAACACAAATATGCTCCTTGGTTGTTCTTGTTCTTTGTTCCAACAGACTGTGCATCACCCCTTCATACATCGATAGATGCACATGGTGCTGGTGCATCCACTGTCTCGTGCAACTCTTTAGCTGTTGTTAATCTAAGGCCCTGTTTGGTTAAAAACTCCCTAGTCCCTACCTGCTTGGTTCCAGGGACTAAACCTGGACTAGAGGTTATTAAATGACATGCTAAAAGACCATGTTACCCCTAGTAATGAACTAATAGAGACAAGCTGCGATGCGGGGCAGGGGCAACCCAAAAAGACTCTCCCTCGGGGTCTTCTTTCTTTAGTCCCTAAAAGTCCCTCCTGTTTGGTTTAGATGGGACTGACACGGACTTTTTTTAGTCCCTACACCAAAATGTCCCTGTAAACAAACACCCTCTAATAATGCCGCTGGAAAATTGATGCAATGCCATAGTTAAAAGAAAATTACATGTTTAACGAATGTTATTGTTAATATAATCTCTCTGTTAATATTAATTAATGCCACTGTTTGAGAAATGCTACTGTCTTGCTTTCTTTCCCATTTAGATAAGTTATATGCTTCTTTTTGTTGGCTTCTGTGTCATCCACCGTTATTAACCACTAGTTGTTTACTTTGCACCTCTGTGTAAACAGGGTTATCTACTTCACCTCATTGCTATTGTGACCTTTTGTTGCACTACACAAAACACATTTGTTTTAAGAGTGTTTTGTGCAGTTCAACCAAAATGTCACACCGACAACGTTGCTTGATTGCTTGATCTTAGTGGAACTGCACAAGAGGAGATCTTACTTCCTATCTATGTTGGCAAATTTGATTCAAATCTTCTTCTTATGAGTTGTTTGAATTCCGCGTCATGAGAGGTTAGTACTAGCCTTCTTTCACATGATTGTGTAGTGTGCTTTCATGTGTTGTGCTACTTGTACGCTAATGTTGCTTGATTTTAGGGAACTGCACAAATGGAGACAAGACTTCCAATCTGTATGTGCATCGTAATATCCCATTGAGGTAAGATAATGATATTTCACAACCGTTGGCCTGTATTTTGCCACATTCATCTGAAAATTAACGTCATGGTTTAGTGCTATACTTGTGCTCCCAAATTGGCATGCCAAATCTTACATTGAAGGCGAAGCTTGTCTGTTATTGAACCAAGTGATGAAGGGGAAGAACAAGTGGAAGAAAAACAAAAATCAACTCCCGGTGCTGTAATGAAGCACTGGAACTGTGATGACACAAGTAATGATATAGTTTTGCATCTTAATTTATTGCTATGGCTGGAACGAGAAATTGTTTTGCCATTGATTTGATACCACTCTTAATGTAATATGTAATTATCTCTACTTGTGCAAACAGGGATCTTCTTTGAAGATACCATATATTTTAGTGGAACTACACAAGAAGATGTTGGAAACATTAAACTGATCGAGGAGTATATAGTAAGCATGGCAACCACAATAGATAACAACAGATGGTTCCGGAGAAGTGCTTGATCTGTATGCTCTACACAATAAGCCTCCTGACAAAGGTTGGTACTCGCCCACGGATTTCATCCATATGATTGAGCTTTCTCATCTATGTTGGTGTTGTGCTACTGTTTAGATACTGTCATGAGAAAGTGGTATTGTCCTTGAGAAGTGCTTCATCTGTGTTGTTTTAAATATTTCCTTTCCTTTTTTTTCGAGCAAACAGGGATGCTAGCATTTAGTTGTCCTCTTGTCTTTGCACAACAGGATCATCCTCCTCTGAAGAAGAATATGGAGTACGTGAAGTGCCTAGTTCCGATTATGCCACGATAAAGAAGCCAAGCATCTCTTCTTAAGAAGGGAGCAGTTGAAGGATGGTTACATTATTGCCCACAAGAACAAACTAACTTCAGCTCAGAAGGACTCACAGATCTGCATCTTTGTTGCTGTGATGGCCAGTACAATGTTGTTTTATGATTCCTTCCAGTGAGTTCCATTTTTTTTAAATGTGTGCTCTGCATGGATCATGTAGGTTGACTGTTTAAACTGTTAATTCATAGTACAGTTTGCTTTATACTAATCACTTTTTTGTATTTATGCAAACAGGGGTGCTCAGCTTGATTTCAATGGGAACTGCACAAAAGGTTCACAAATACATCGAATATTCTCGAATCATTCATTTCCACCACAAGAAAGGAGGTGCCGGTATGTTCAAGGCGTTGCAACATATAAAGGCGACCTGACAGGAGGGACCCACCGGACGGGCCACCGTATTTCATGAAAAAAACGTTTCCCCTGACTTCTGGGACCCACCAGCTACATCTTCGCACACAAGGAAGTGCGTCCATATTACGGGCAAAACAAATGATTCGCTCCGTGACTGCTGGGACCCACCAGCTACATCTTCGCACGCAAGGAAGTGCGTCCATATTACGGGCAAAAAAATGATCCGCCCCCTGATTGCTGGGACCCACCAGCTACATCTTCGCACGTAAGGAAGTGCCTGACAATTGGGACCCACCCGGTCGAAGCGTATGTAGGGTTGTCATTCTGGTCGCGAACGTGTACGTACATACTGGTCGATCGGTCTGTCTGTAGGCTGTAGTGATGAACCGTGGCCGTGTAAGGAAGGGCACATGTGGTAGTAGAGGCGCACACGTGTGGTAGTAGAGGCGCGCACGTATCATGTACACGTACGTACATCAGCCATGTTGCAAGAAAGTAAATACGACCACGTACGTACATACGGGCGGGGTCTCGAACGCCTACTCGCGCATACGTACGGCCAGGGCTCGTGTACATGGCTGGGTCGGAACGGAGAAACTGCGTCGTTGTCGTGTTCATCGGGAGGCAACAGAATGCGTCGTGTTCATCGGGAGGCAACAGAACGCGTGCTGTTCATCGGGAGCCAACCAGCTTGGACGGAACAGGCGATGGAAACGAGGCCTGGCGTACCGCAGAACGGAGGAAACGGCCTTGTGTTCGACCGGCCACGGTGGAAACGGGATCCTGTTCATCGGGAGGGGTCTGGCGTACCGCAAAACGGAGGAAACGGGGTCCTGTTGATCGGGAGGGGTGTGGCGTATCGCAAAACGGAGGAAACGGACTTGTGTTGGAGCACTACTGTTGAAACGGGGGTCCTGTTCATCGGGAGGGGTGTGGTGTACCGCAAAATGGGACTCCACGGGATACTGTTCATCTCCACTGTCGACCTCCTCCAGCCTCGACCTGCGACTGTTCATCCAGCCTCCACCGCGCGCTCCTCCACCGGCTACTGTTCAACCAGCCCTCTCCATGGGATCTTGTTCAACCACCCCTCCATGGGCTATTGTTCATCCAACCCTCCACCGGCTACTGTTCAACCAGCCCTCCACCGGCTACTGTTCAACCAGCCCTCCACGGGGTCCTGTTCATCCACCGGCTCGATCGATCGGGGTACTGTTCATCCAGCGGCAACGGCCTCTACTACCATGGGGTCCTGTTCATCCAACCCCCCATCGGTAACTGTTCATCCAAACCCCCTCAACAACGCTCACTGTTCATCCAGAGGCAGCATCGATCGGCTTCAGTTAGTAGCAGTAGCGAAGGAATCACACTCGGGTTCAGTTAATAGCAAGGGATCGAGCGATCGCTCGGGTTCAGTAACGCGTAGCCTGCAGTGCAATCGCTCGGGTTCAGTAGAGCCCAACGCCTCGCTCGGGTTCAGTTAGAGCCCAACGCCTTGCACACACGTGCGTACGTACGAGAGAAACGTGCATCGCTCGGCCCCGGACCAACCACCATAACCGGGAACTCCCCAATATTTTCCTCGCCCTCGCTTCTACCACAGTTTTTTCCGTCATGGACGTCCCAAAGAATGTCATGCAGCTGCGTCTCCGGCCCGCCCAGGACAAAAAGCCCATTTTCTGTCATGATTTTTTGTCATAGAAGTAGGACCCCACCACATCTATGATGATACCGGGTTTTGTCACAATTATCGTCATAGAAGTGTCATAAGTATGACAGATTTTTTTTTCGTTCGACCCAAAATGTCACGGATGTGTCTTTTTTTGTAGTGTCAGGGTGGTTATCTTTGATCAAGACCGATGAGAATAAGTTAAGTTTGATACCTCTTGTGCCAGTCCTTTTGGCAGTCATTAGATTGAAATCCAATGGCTGGTGTGCTTTGAATCTCCTTCCTCCCAACATATTCCCCTTCTCAGGTAGACCTAGCAGGTCTCGTACACACACATCTGGACCAACCACTTATCAATTTGTATTTCTTTATTTTCTTCAATCTTTCGTCCTCTTCCTACAGCGACTGGTGGTGTTGCCGCACACGCCCCAATGACCCATCCTAGCCTATGGTGCTGGCCAGGCCATCCTTCTACTCCCCCACACCTCCTTTTATTCTCCGGCGGCGGCAGCTCCACCGGCCCACCCTGCACCCGAACCAGTCAACCATCATAGTCCCCTCCGATTGCGTCTTCCTCGGCTCTGGTTCATTCTGGTCCTAGGTTTCGATGTCGTCCTCCGCCTTGGTGCTCTCGCCGTAGCTCCGTCGTCTGTTATTCTCAACATGGTCAACAAACGAGAGGAATGGGGAGATGATTGTATGAGGAGAGGCTGACAATCCGGGGCCACCAGGTCCATGGTCGCACACAAGCAAGTGCCTCCTTATATATTGCAAAAATGCTTCCTCCTTATGGTATGTTGACGTGAGGGGCCCACGAGATTGTCAACATAGTCAATAAACGAGAGAAATTTACAAGGAAGACCGCCATCGCGGACCCTTTTTTAGGTGGCTGGCATCGAGGACCTAGCAGGTAATCATTTTTTCAAAGGCCGAACAAGTAACAGCTGGGCTATGGCCTGCCCAGCCTAGGTTTTGTTGTTTAACATGCGCAACCCACGACATGCAGACACAGTTGATCTAGCAGGTTTCAACTTATTTTTTAGGTCGAACAGGTATCAACCGGCCTTTGGGCCTCCCAGCCTAGCTTGTTTTATAACATTAACAACCCAACTTATGTTTGTTTTTTGAAGACAACTCACAAATCAGTTCTATTTTTCTATAAGAATGCCAAACTCAACTTATGTTCTCTGTTTTATAATAGTATATATGTTTATATTTATATTTATATTTTATTACATATATTTACTAGAAAGAACATAAAGTTCCCGTTTGACCTGTCCTTCATCCAACCTTGTATAGAGCTTCCCATTTCCTTTATTTTTGTTTTATTAATCATATCTCTGATTTTCTCCCACTAGTTTTCCCTAAAACCAACTGAATTGTCCCACGTCCAGCCTAAAAAAATAATACCCCATGTCTTATTAACCCATCAAAATAAAATAATATTTTATTTGGTGAATCGATAAGTTCTTACCAAATAATAATTGCTTAACAATAAGTTGGCAGGTTAATTCCTGGTGATTGCGTACATAAGCTTGCTAAGATTTTATGGACCAATGCAGTAATAGACGTGCAATCACGTGTTTATGCTCCGCAAATTATGAAGTTTTATAATAAAATGCCCAACAACGGTTTATGTTTTTATAACATTTCTTCGTCCATCCCGACATGATATTTTTACCTAGGCCAGCAAATCCGTGTATTTCGAAGAAAAATGCAATTGGGCTATAAATTCTAACAAATATATAGAAATGGGTTGCATAGATGGTACATTATTGTTTCACCCAGCCCACCAAATGGACTGGCAGACATGTGAGCCAATAGCTCGAAGCCTACGCAAGGCATTGTCAACTTAGTCAAAAAAAGATTCCGACAGTCATATCTGTTGGATTTACATCCAACGGTCGGCAGTCTTCATCAATCTCTCGTCTTCATCCAGCGTTGGCGGGACCGCCTGCTCCATCCTCCGGCGTCCAGCTGCGCTGCTTCGTGTGCATCACTGCAAAATACTACCCCACCCATGGCTAGGCCATCCCTCCACTACTTTGCACCTCCTGTTATACTCCGCCGAGTGTACCCCCACCCCGCACCTAAACCAATCAAGTTTCACACTCCTCTCCGTCTACGACCCCACTGTCGTGTCTTCCCCATCTCCAGGTCCGTCTGGGGCCTTGCCGTCGTTCACCGCCTTGGTGCACTCGGCGTGGCGTGGTCAACGTGGTCAACAAACGAGGGTCATCGGAAGACGATTGTGCATGGGGAGGCTGACAGTGGAGACGCGCCAGGTCCATGGACGTATCATGCAACTGCCTCCTTATTACGCAGAAAAAATGTTTCCTCCCCCTGACAGCTGGGACCCACCAGCTACATCTTTGCACGCAAAGAAGCGCCTCCTTATTATACGCAAAAAATGATTCCTCCCCCTAATAGCTGGGACCCACCAGCTATATCGTCGCATGCAAGGAAGTGCCTCCTTAACCCCCCTGACAGTTGGGACCCACCAGGTCAAAACGTACATAGCGTTCTGTGTCTGGTTGCAAACATGTACGTACATACCGGTCGATCGATCTCTTTCCAATGATGAATAGTGGCTGAGCAAGGAGCAACACGTGTCGTAGTAGAGCCCGACATACCAGTTCAGGCAGTCCCATCTAAATCGTGTACTCATACGTACAACCATGCTGCAAGAAAATAAATACGGCTACGTACGTACATATGGGTGGGGTATCAAACGCGTACTCGCGCATACGTATGGCCAGGGCTCGTGTACATGGAGAGTCAACATACGGCAGCAACGACGTCCTATTCATCGGCAGCCAACCGACTGGGTCGGAACACAGAAACAACGCTGTGTTCATCGGGAGGCAACCGAGTGGTCGAAATGCGTCATGTTCATCAGGAGCCAACCGACTTGGATGGTATAGCCGAAACGGGGTCCTGTTCATCGGCTGGGGGTGTGGCGTACCGCAAAACGGATGAAACAGAGTTCTCTTCGACTGCCTATGGTCGAAATGGGGTCCTGTTCATCAGGAGGGGTGTGGCGTACTACAAAATGGATGAAACGGACTTCTCTTCGACCGCCTATGGTTGAAACAGGGTTCTGTTCATCGGGGGGGGGGGGTCTGGCATACCACGAAACAGAGGAAACAGACTTCTCGCCAACCGCCTACGTTCGAAACATGGTCTTGTTCATCGGGAGGGGTGTGGCGTACCGCAAAACAGGACTCCACCAGCTACTATTCATCCACCATCGACTTAAGCCTCCATCGACTACTGTTCATCCAGCCTCCACGGGGTCCTGTTCATTCACCCCAACCTGGCCAGGGTGCGTCGACGTCCCCGGGGTCCTCTTTATCCAGCGGAAACCGCCTATACTACCACGGGGTCCCGTTCATCCAACCCCCATCGGCTAGCATGGGGCGTACGAGTGGATGACAACAACATGAACTATTCATCCACAGCCAACCAACAGGCTAGGTCAACTCACCACGTCCTGTGAAACGGGCTCGATCGAAGCAAGTCTTGACTTCTTCTACGTATTGTGCGCACGGCAGCAACGGGGACTGTTCATCGAGAGGCAACCCAACTGGCTACGTCTCGCACGGGGGCTAGATTGATCGACTTCAGTAAGCAGCAACGACGATCGATCGCTCGGGTTCAGCTAGCAGCAGGAATAGGTTGGGTTCAGTTAGTAGCGAAGGAATCACTCAGGTTTAGTTAGCAACGAAGGGATCGATCAATCAATTCCAGTAAGCAGCAATGGAGAATGCGTCGGACTCCACCAACTTGAAGTGGAGGAAGTACCCCTCTGCTAGGTAGCGGGCACGAGCGAAGGATTTCCACCCTCGGGTGAGATACATGACGCTGTTGGCAGTGAACTCTACGTCTACCCAAACGGCGTCATTGAGGCAACCATTCATGCGCAACCACAACTCGAGCGGCTGGTCCACCTCCATTACCCTGGCGAAGGGGCAAAGGAGTTGTAGCCTGCTCCTCGGCAGGTCACGCAGCTCCATGAAGTCCCCCGTGTGGCCTTCCGCTATGGGCAGGGCCACTGGAGGCAGAATCGCCAGCGCTCCGGTCCGATCTCCTTGACCACGAGCACCGCATCGACCACGACCTCGTCCTGTGGCCCTGCCCCATGCGCTGGAGCGGCCTCCATAGCCGCAGCCGAAGCAGAGGCCTGGTGTCGAGGAGAAGCTCTCACTTCCACGGCAGAAGCACGAGCACGACCTCTTCCTCTTGCCATGGTAGTGGAAGATGCAAGAAGAATGAAGGATGGGGAGATGGATGAGCATCGCTTCCCCACCCCTCCCTCCTTTTATAGGGGAAGGCGCATGGGCTGGCTCTCCACTGCCCTAGGGCAACCGCCCTGCTCCACCAATCCCACGCCCTATTTCTAGCGGGCACTTTACTCCATCGGCCGCCCAGCCTTGCCAATCTGGTGTCCTGGCTCCTCTGATCAAGGCACCACCACCACGACTGCCCTTCTGCACCAATTCCACGTCCTGAGCCTAATCCGCGTCATGGGGGAGGAGGAGGAGCCACAGTAAAGGACGGAGTGATGGCAGTTACTTCAAATCACGCATGATCATGGGCCTGCCCACACCGAACCTGGTGCCTACCCATGTACACACACGCCCCTGGTTTCTGGCACACGTGATGGAAGCTGTTTAAAAGACGAGGACGCTATGAGGAAACCAGGGGTTAGCTCAAAGTTCAGGTTAATGAAGAAGCAAAGACGATCTCAAAACAATAGCATCATCCCAGCAAGGTCAACGTTGTTTCGTCTACACATTGTTTGAGCCTCACCCAACGATGCCCGACATCACGTGTGGCCAAGGCCCGGGGGCTCCTGTCGGTGTATTAAACGTGGGTTTATAATACCCTGACTTATACGCAGACAAGTAGCAGCTTCCCTGGGAATGATAAATTTTCAACAAAGATATCCCAAGCTAAAAGAAGCAACTCTTCGAGAGATCAAGGAGTGCATCAAGAAGACCAAGAACAAAGGTAAAACATCAAAGCAACCCCTGCCGGCAAGGTTGAGCCGGCGAGGTGATGACCTGACAAGCCTCACGGCAAGCAGATCCCCGCCAACCACCAGCGCTCCACCTCACCAACCAGCTATTAGTTGTTCGGTGTGGCGAGCCTGCGGGAAGTACGGTGGAGCACACCCGCACGTGTCAGCTCGATGGGAACCAAGTTACCTTTATCGACACCCATCCTAATGGCTTGTCAAGCTAATAGGGGTTAGTTGGGCAAGCGGTGATCTACTCTTGTCGGGGATTCTCCTCCACACGACACCTAGCGATGCATTTAATGCATTTTGTCCTAACTAGCAGAGTTAGGTATGATAAGCATTGTTTCTATCTAATCACCCTGTAATGATCCTTTTGCCACCGTGGTAACCCCTTAAGCTATAAAAGGACGGCCAGGGTAACCTTTACAGGGGTTGGAACCCATAGCAACGCCTCACACACATACCTGTGTAGCAGCCTCTCTTTGCTCCATGCCGGGGAGGGCGCTCCGTGTACTTGTGCACATACCCATTCAATACACCGAAGCAGGAGTAGGGTTTTACGCTTCTCAGCGGCCTGAACCTGGGTAAAAACCGCAGCGCCTCTTGTTGTTCTTTCTCTTTGAGTTGAGTGCACCCCCTTGCCGAACCAAAAAGGGGCAGCACTGTCCCATAGATTGCCGGCTCCATGCGGTGGAAGCAACTTGGGCTACAAAGGCCAAGAGGTGGAAGGCAACTTGAGCCACAAAGGCCCAAGTGGGAGGCGCCTCCTTCCCTAAGGAAGAAGGCCAAATTGGAGGAGGGGGAGGATTCATCCTCTCCTCCTAAGGCCGGTGCACCAAGGGGGAAGGCAACCCCTCCTCTCCCCTCTATCCTATATATACTAGAGGATTCTGTCCTTTGAGACGCACAAGTTTTGAGCCTCCTCTAGTTCTTCTAGTTATAGTTGGTCATAGTTGAATAATTAGAGCTAGGCTAATCCTCTTGTCCTCATAATTAGAAATCCCATGTGGTTCTAATCTCCTCTCTCTAATTCTCCAGCGATGATTAGCTCTGGACGGTGAACCGCTACCAAATCGTGAAGGTTGCACGCTTGCAACAAAGTAGAGAGGTCGTGCTTTCGGTCTACGGCTTGAGGGACTGCTAGTGGGCGATTCATAGGATCATTCATCAACGGTTCGAGGGACTCCAAGTATGATCTACACTGACATGTTCTTCTTCCGGTACAACTCAGTGACGGTAAAGATCGTGATCCCAACCCGTTATGCATGTTCATATTGATCTTGGGTGTGCGTAGGCGCGATTTTTTTGTTTTCTACTACGTTTCCCAATAGTCTTATCGTCGTATGCCATTTGGCCCTTGCAATGCACCCACTACTTTTCAGAGATGTATGAATGCTATATTTGCTGATTTTGTTGAGGAGATCAGCGCAGTTTTAATGGATGACTTTTCAGTCTATGGGACCTCTTTTGATGATTGCCTTCACAACCTTGACAGAGTTCTGCAGCGGTGTGAGGACACTAACCTTGTCCTGAATTGGGAGAGGTGCCATTTCATGGAAAATGAAGGAATTGTGCCGGGACACAAAAATAGATGCAATAAAAAAATTACCGTGTCCTCGAGACATAAAAGGAATAAGGAGTTTTCTGGGGCATGTTGGATTTACAAATGCTTTATCAAAAAATTCTCCAGTATGTCAAAACTGTTGACTAACCTTTTGCAGAAGAGGGTACTTTTCGTGTTTAATGAGGAGTGCAAGACCACCTTTGGAAAGCTAAAGCAAGCTTTACTTACTACACCTGTCATCATACCTCAAAATTGGGATCAACCTTTTGAAGTGGTATGTGAGACCATTGTTGAGGAAATCGTTAAATAGTAGCTGCTCGGCTGGCTGGCGATTAGGGGATTAATAGGCTAATCGGCAAGTTAATCGGCCATTTAATCAATAATCGGACGATTTATCGGTTTATCAACTACTCAGTGACCCTACGAGTAGGGATTAATCGGCAAGTTAACTGATTAATCGGACGAATTCTTGAACAGGGTGTGAGACTAACAACAATGCAGTAAGTGCTATTCTGGGCCAACAAGAAGGTAATAGGTTCAATGTTATTTATTATGCAAGTCACACTCTTACTGAAGCTCAAAGAATTATGCTAGAAATGATAGAGAATTGTAGGCTGAAATATTTGCTTGTGAAAATTTCAGGCGTTACATCACTGGCACTAAAGTCATATTCTACACAGATCGTCAAGCAATAAAAGAGGTTCTAGACAATAATGAAGCAAAACCCAGATATGTAAGGTGGTCTCTTATTTTGCAGGAGTTTGACAACAAGATACTAGATCGCAAGGAGATAAACACGAGTTTGGTTAATGTCTCACTCTTAGAAGAGAAACAAGAATATAAAGAGACGGGGATATGTATCCCTTATGGCACGACAATGGCTTTGGATAGAGCCACTACACATACCTTCAGGGATGCTGAACCCCCACTTATCAGTATAGAAGAAACGTTCCTTAAACTAGGGGTAAGAGAAGAAAGATATTTTGATTTATTTGAGTATAGTAACTGATGTAGGGTGGAACCCAAGTTGGCGATCTTTCACAAATTGGAGGGGGAACCCATGAAGAACACGGGGAAGAACTGGGAGAATCACAAGCGGAACACTCAAGAACAAGTCCAATCACGCATCCCCTAAACTCACATCCGCACAAGATCCACAAGGTACATGAACAACAAAGGGAAACAAGGATACATGGTAAGGTTCATCCCAAATCCCATGGGGAGATGAGGTATTGAATCCAAGATGGATCTTCCCTAGAAAGGGGTCTTGATACCCACTAGGGCGTCTTCTCACATGGAGGCCTTGATCTCCATGGGAGAGGTGGTAGATATGAGAAAAGCTCTCTCTAGATCTGAGCTATCACTTTGCTAATGCTAGTTCGTCCAAGCGAAGTGGTATTTAATGTCTAGGGGAGAGAGAGGCATACATGGGTGAAAACTCGAGGGTCTGCGCACATGCAATTTCGGGCGTACGACATTGTCGACCGTTCGGTCACTTGCGAGGGTTCGGATGTCCTAAGGGCGCCGGAGTTCTGACGTTTCTTCTCTGGTTGGTTGGCATCAGATTTTCGGTCTATGTCGGTCGTTTCGTTGCTGAAGTGTGTGAGACATCCGGTGCCTTGTTGGTCATCCGACTGTTGTACTGTCCCACAGCAGCGGTTCTTTTGGCCGGCTGATTTGCATCATGTCGGATGTTCGGTGCCTGTAGCATGCCACTCCTTCTCTTGCCCCTTGTGTTCTGCTTCCTCGCATTCTTGTCCATTGCTCCTAGCTGCTCCATGACCTTCCTCTTTGGTTCTTGATCATGCATAACACATCCATTTGAGGTAGTAGTCATGTCCTGCATGTATGCAAAGGGAAATCACTAAGGAATGAGTTCACCTTATGTCAAATGGTACATGTGCAAGCTCTCATCATTGGTCCACTCGTTATCCTGGGTGATGATGGCATGCCCATGGGCATGACCGTAGGATGCTCTGCATCATCCCGTCCACCTTGGGAAAGATCCTTCCTTGGATCGTAAACCACATCACCATGGCGATGGTAGACATGGAGGAACTTGTAGTTGGACGTCGTGTATGTTAGGGTGCAATCAAAGTACTCCAAGACGTCTTCGGCAAGGTACATGTCGGTGTATTAAAAATGGATTTATAATACCCTGACTTATGCACAGACAAGTAGGAGCTTCCCCGGGAAGGATAAATTTTCAACAAATATTTCCCAAGTTAAAAGAAGTAGCTCTTCAAGAGATCAAGGAGCGCATCAAGAAGACCAAGAACAAAGGTGAAACATCAAAGCAACCCCTGCCGACAAGGTTGAGCCGGCAAGGTGATGACCCGACAAGCCTCGCAGCAAGCAGATCCCCGCCACCCACCAATGCTCCACCTTACCTGCCAGTTGTTAGCTGTTCGGTGAGGTGTCGAGCTCGTGGGCGGTACAGTGGAGCAAACCCACACATGTCAGCTTGATGGGAACCAAGTTACCTTTATCGACACCCATCCTAATGGCGTGTCAAGCTAATAGGAGTTAGTTGGGCAAGCGGTGCTCTACCCTTGCCGGGGCTTCTCCTCCACATGACACCTAGCGATGCATTTAATGCATTTTGTCCTAACTAGCAGAGTTAGGTATGATAAGCACTGTTTCTATCTAATCACTCTGTAATGACCCTTTTGCCACTATGATAACCCCTTAAGCTATAAAAGGAGGGCGAGGGCAACCTTTACAGGGGTTGGAACCCATAGCAACCCCTTACGCACATACCTGTGTAGCAGCCTCTCTTTGCTCCATGCCAGGGGAGAGCGCTTCGTGTACTTGTGCACACACCCATTCAATACACCAAAGCAGGAGTAGGGTGATACGTCTCCAACATATCTATAATTTATGAAGTATTCATGCCACAATTACAACAATTTTATATGGTTTTCGTATGATTTGATTAGAACTAATCCGGACTGATGATGTTTTCAGCAGAACTACCGTGGTGTCGTTTTGTGTGCAGAAATAGAAGTTCTCGGAATGGGCTGAAAATTTACGTTGATTTTTTATTGACCAAAAGAGACCCCCAACGCATCGGAGTTGGTCCAGAAGAGTCCCGAGGCAACGACAAGGTAGGGGGCGCGCCCTACCCCCCTTGGAGGGTGCTCCTGTCTTGTCGTTGCCTCGTGGACCCCCTTGACGTGAGACCGACGCCAAAAAATTCCTATAAATACCAAAACCCCCAGAAAGAAACCTAGATCAGAAGTTCCACCGCCACAAGATTCTATAGCCACGAAAAATCAATCTAGGCCCTCTCCGGCACCCTACCGGAGGGGGCCATCATGACCGGAGGCCATGGAGGAGGAACCCGGAGGGGGCCATCATCACCGTGGAGGCCAAGGACCAGAGGGAGAACCTCTCCCCATCTAGGGGGAGGCCATGGAGGAGGAAGCACAAGGGGGAGACCCTCTCCCCCTCTCTCTTGGTGTCACCGGAGTGCCGCCAGGGGAACCATCGCTGCGGTGATCGTCTTCATCAACATCACCTTCCTCATCTCTTTAAAGCGATCCACTCTCCCGCACCCCGCTGTAATCCCCTACCTGAACATGGTGCTTTATGCCACATATTATGATCCAATGATGTGTTGCCATCCTATGATGTTTTGAGTAGATTTCTTTTGTCTTTTGGGTTGATTGATGATCTAGATTGGTTTGAGTTATATGTTTTATTTTGGTGCTGTCCTATGGTGCTTTCCGTGCAGCGCACACGTGAAGGATTCCCGCTGTAGGGTGTTGCAATATGTTCATGATTCACTTATAGTGGGTTGCTAGAGTGACAGAAGCTTAAACCCGAGTAAGGGGTTGTTGCGTATGGGATAAAGGGGACTTGATACTTTAATGCTATGGTTGGGTTTATCTTAATGATCTTTAGTAGTTCGGATGCTTGCTAGAGTTCCAATCATAAGTGCATATGGTCCAAGTAGAGAAAGTATGTTAGCTTATGCCTCTCCCTCATATGAAATTGCAATAATGATTACCGGTCTTGTTAACAATTGCCTGGGATAATTCCGCACACCAATCCATCATTATTCCACACTCGCTATTTTGTATATATAGTAATATATTCTAACTTTATGTTAACAACACCTATTTTTATATTTTAGTTCTCCGACATCATGCAGAGCTATCCAATTTATACCCACAACGTAGTTTTATTTCTCGTTTCTAGATGGAAGCAAACGTTCGGTGTACGTAGGGTCTTATCACTGGCAGATAGGATTTGAGAGAATATTATCTTACCTTTAGCTCCTTGTGGGTTCGACACTCCATACTTAACAGTTCCGGCCCGAACCTGGAAATTACTACGATGATTCCCTGCACTTGGGGATTATCAGAGGGTTTTACGCTTCTCAGCGGCCCGAACCTGGGTAAAAACCATAGCGCCTCTTGTTGTTCTTGCTCTTTGCGTTGAGTGCACCCCCCTTGCCGAACCAGAAAGGGGCAGCACTGGCCCATAGATCGCTAACTCCACGCCGACATCTTTGGCGTTGTCGGGCCCGTGGGACCGGGGGTACCGAGGCCCATCTACCTGCGGCCCATTGCGAGGTGCCACCAGTTGGCCCAAGGCAGGCCCACCGCTAGGGCATCATGAGCAAGACCCTCGCAAGGGCTTTGCCCTATGAGGTGTGCATCATCGAGTGTCACCATGAGCCTCGCGGGGTCCTCTTGCGGGGCGGCTTCCCGAGATGCCTCCCGAGGCCCCTTGTAGAGGCATGCAAGGCAAGTGCTGCGCGGCAGAGTCATGCGGCCCTGCACCTTCACGTGGGTGGTGCACGTGGCGACAGGCGGAGCCAGAGGGGTGCCAGCAGGTGCGAATGAGGAGGGTTTCCTCTTTCGTGCTAAGCGAACAAGGACGGCGCACCCGTTCCCAAAGCAATCCCCAAAGGTTACCCGTTCGATGCTAGAAGACCAAGACGACGGGCTCACCAGGACGGAGGTCATTGCTACCTCTTGAGCATGCGTTGGTTTTCCCTTGAAGAGAAAAGGGTGATGCAGCTAAGTAGCGTAAGTATTTCCCTTAGTTTTTGAGAACCAAGGTATCAATCCAGTAGGAGACTACACACAAATCCCTAGTAACTGCAAAAACAATTAAGAACCTTGCAACCAACGCGATAAAGGGGTTTTCAATCCCTTCACGGCCACTTGCAAAAGTGAGATCCGATAGAGATAATAAGATAAATATTTTTGGTATTTTTGTTGTATATATTGGAAAGAAAGATTGCAAAATAAACGACGATAGAAATAGCTAGTTGATGGGAGATTAATATGATGGAAAATAGACCCGGAGGTTTCACTAGTGGCTTCTCTCAAGATATCATATTTTACGGTGGGTGAACAAATTACTGTCGAGCAATTGATAGAAAAGCGCATAGTTATGAGAATATCTAGGCATGATCATGAACATAGGAATCACGTCCGTGTCAAGTAGACCGAAACGATTCTGCATCTACTACTATTACTCCACACATCGACCGCTATCTAGCATGCATCTATAGTATTAAGTTCATAAGAACAGAGTAACGCATTAGGCAAGATGACATGATGTAGAGGGATAAACTCAAGCAATATGATATAAACCCCATCTTTTTATTCTCGATGGCGACAATACAATACGTGCCTTGCTGCCCCTGCTATCACTGGGAAAGGACACCGCAAGATTGAACCCAAAGCTAAGCACTTCCCGCATTGCAAGAAAGATCAATCTAGTAGGCCAAACTAAACCGATAATTCGAAGAGACTTGCAAAGATATCAAATCATGCATATAAGAATTTAGAGAAGAATCAAATATTGTTCATAGATAATATTGATCATAAAGCCACAATTCATCAGATCTTGACAAACACACCGCAAAAAGTATTACATCGAATAGATCTCCAAGAAGATCAAGGAGAACTTTGTATTGAGATCCAAAGAGAGAGAAGAAGCCATCCAGCTAATAACTATGGACCCGAAGGTCTGTGGTAAACTACTCACACATCATCGGAGAGGCTATGGTGTTGATGTAGAAGCCCTCCGTGATCGATTCCCCCTCCAGCGGAGCACCGGAAAAGGCCCCAAGATGGGATCTCACGGGTACAGAAGGTTGCGGCGGTGGAAAAAGTGTTTTGTGGCTCCCCTGGATGTTTTCAGGGTATAAGAGTATATATAGGTGAAAGAAGTAGGTCGGTGGAGCTACAAGGGGCCCACGAGGGTGGGGGGCGCGCCCTCCTGCCTCGTGGCCGCCTCGTGGCTTTCTTGACCTCCACTCCAAGTCTCCTGGATTGCGTTTGTTCCAAAAAACATCCTCGCGAAGGTTTCATTCCGTTTGGATTCCGTTTGATATTCCTTTTCTGCTAAACACTGAAATAGGCAAAAAAAACAGCAAATTGCACTGGGCCTTCGGTTAATAGGTTAGTCCTAAAAATAATATAAAAAGGTATATTAAAGCCCATTAAACATCCAAAACAGATAATATAATAGCATGGAACAATAAAAAATTATAGATACGTTGGAGACGTATCAAGCATCCCCAAGCTTAATTCCTGCTCGTCCTCGAGTAGGTAAATGATAAAAACAGAATTTTTGATGTGGAATGCTACCTAACATAATTTTCAATGTAATTCTCTTTATTGTGGCATGAATGTTCAGATCCAAAAGATTCAAGATAAAAGTTTAATATTGACATAAAAATAGTAATACTTCAAGCATGCTAACCAAGCAATTATGTCTTATCAAAATAACATAGCCAAAGAAAGCTTATCCCTACAAAATCATATAGTTTGGCCATGCTTCATTTTCGTCAGACAAAATGCTCCCATCATGCATAACCCCGATGACACGCCGAGCAATTGGTTCATACTTTTTAACGCGCTTCAGCCTTTTCAACCCTTACGCAATACATGAGCGCAAGCCATGGATATAGCACTATGGGTAGAGTAGAGTATGATGATAGGGGTTTATGTGAGAAGACAAAAAAGGAGAAAGTCTGAGATTGACGCGGCTAATCAATGGGCTATGGAGATGCCCATCAATTGATGTCAATGCGAGGAGTAGGGATTGCCATGCAACGGATGCACTATAGCTATAAGTGTGTGAAAGCTCATCAAAAGAAACTAAGCGGGTGTGCATCCAACTTGCTTGCTCACGAAGACCTAGGGCATTTTGAGAAAGCCCATCATTGGAATATACAAGCCAAGTTCTACAATGAAAAATTCCCACTAGTATATGAAAGTGACAAAATAAGAAACTCTCTATCATGAAGATCATGGTGCTATTTTGAAGCACAAGTGTGGACAAAGGATAGTAACATTGTCCCTTCTCTCTTTTTCTCTCATTTTTTTCATTTGGGCTTCTTTGGCCTCTTTTTTTATTCGGGCTTCTTTGGCCTCTTTTATTTATTTATTTATTTATTTTTAGTCCGGAGTCTCATCCCGACTTGTGGGGGAATCATAGTCTCCATCATCCTTTGCTCACATGGGACAATGCTCTAATAATGAAAATCATCACACTTCTATTTACTTACAACTCAAGAATTACAACTCGATACTTAGAACAAAATATGACTCTATGTGAATGCCTCCGCAGTGTACAGGGATATGCAATGAATCAAGAGTGACATGTATGAAAGAATTATAAAGGTGGCTTTGCCACAAATACGATGTCAACTACATGATCATGCAAAGCAATATGACAATGGTGGAGCGTGTCATAATAAACGGAACGGTGGAAAGTTGCATGGCAATATATCTCGGAATGGCTATGGAAATGCCATAATAGGTAGGTATGGTGGCTGTTTTGAGGAAGATATAAGGAGGCTTATGTGTGATAGAGCGTATCATATCACGGGGTTTGGATGCACCGACGAAGTTTGCACCAACTCTCAAGGTGAGAAAGGGCAATGCACGGCACCGTAGAGGCTAGCAAATTGCAGAAAGGTAAGAGTGCGTATAATCCATGGACTCACATTAGTCATAAAGAACTCATATACTTATTGCAAAAGTTTATTAGCCCTCGAAGCAAAGTACTACTACGCATGCCCCTAGAGGGATAGATTGGTAGGAAAAGACCATCGCTCGTCCCCGACCGCCACTCATAAGGAAAGCAATCAAAGAACACCCCATGCTTCAAATTTGTCACACAACGTTTACCATACGTGCATGCTACAGGACTTGCCAACCTTAACACAAGTATTTCTCAATTTCACAATTACCCAACTAGCATAACTCTAACATTACCGCCTTTATATCTCAAAACCATTATCAAGTATCAAATTTATCATAGTATTTAATGCACTCTATATGAAAGTTTTTATTATACCCATCTTGGATGCCAATCATATTAGGACTAATTTTATAGCCAAAGCAAATTACCATGCTGTTCTAAAAGACTCTCAAAATAATATAAGTGAAGCATGAGAGATCAATAATTTCTACAAAATAAAACCACCACCGTGCTCTAAAAAGGTATAAGTGAAGCACTAGAGCAAAATTATCTAGCTGAAAAGATATAAGTGAAGCACTAGAGCAAAATTATCTAGCTCAAAAGATATAAGTGAAGCACATAGAGTATTTTAATAAATTCCGATTCATGTGTGTATCTCCCAAAAGGTGTGTACAACAAGGATGATTGTGGTAAACTAAAAAGCTACGACTCAAATCATACAAGACACTCCAAGAAAAACACATATCATGTGGTGAATAAAAATATAGCCTCAAGTAAAGTTACCGATAGACGAAGACGAAAGAGGGGATGCCTTCTGGGGCATCCCCAAGCTTAGGCTTTTGGTTGTTCTTGAATTTTACCTTGGGGTGCCTTGGGCATCCCCAAGCTTAGGTTCTTGCCACTCCTTGTTCCAAAATCCATCAAATCTTTACCAAAAAACTTGAAAACTTCACAACACAAAACTCAACAGAAAATCTCATGAGCTCCGTTAGCGAAATAAGACAAACCACCATCTTAAGGTACTGTAATGAACTCATTCTTTACTTATATTGGTGTTAAACCTACTGTATTCCAACTTCTCTATGGTTCATACCCCCCGATACTAGCCATAGATTCATCAAAATAAGCAAACAACACACGAAAAACAGAATCTGTCAAAAACAGAACAGTCTGTAGCAATCTGATTTGTTCGAATACTTCTGGAACTCCAAAAATTCTGAAAAACTGGGACAGACTGGATAATTGTTATATTGATCTACTGCAAAAGGAATTGGTATTTTATCACGTTCTGGTGAATTTTAACAATTATTTTCGTGAGCATAAAGTTTCTGTCTTTTTCAGCAAGATCAAACAATTATCACCCAAGAAGATCCTATTGGTTCTACTTGGCACAAACCACATCTAACCAGAGGCTAGATGAAATATTTATTACTAAACAGGAACAAAAATCAAGGAATAAAAATAAAATTGGGTTGCCTCCCAACAAGCGCTATCGTTTAACGCCCCTAGCTAGGCATAAAAACAAGAATAGATCTAGGTATTATCATCTTTGGTAGGCAATTCTTCAATAGAACACTTATAACCCTTAGGAGTTTCCTTCTTTTTATTAATGATCAAACTCCTAGGCAAGAAATCAAGAAATTCATTGGTAGCAAAAGGTTCCTTAATGATAGCGAAAAAGTTGGGGTGAACACTTATTGATTCGAGATCCACATTTTCCTTACTAGAAGATTCACCCTTATTTTTCGGAACATACATAAATTTGGCAACTTTGGTAGTTGGAGGATTTGAAGTGTTTCTTACGGCAGAAAAGGCAGACCCTAAATTGGTAATTATATCCTCAAGTTTATCAATTCTACTGGAATCTTGGTCTATCTTTTCATTAACTATGGGTTCTTTTTCTCAAAAAATTTCCAGACTAACTCCTACCTTAGATCCATATTGGGTAATTTGGTTGTGGATCTTTTTATCCAAATTCTCAATCAAGTCTATAGTGGCAACTTTATTTTTGATAATTTCAAGCCTTTGCATCACATGTTCCAAAGTTAAAATAGTTCCATTGACCAAAAGAGGTGGTGGGCCAAAAAAATCTAACATAGCATTATAAGAATCAAAAGTATGGCTACCCAAGAGATTCCCTCCGGTAATGGTATCAAGAATATATCTGTTCCAAGGAGTGATTCCTACATAAAAATTGCGAAGAAGAACGGAAGTAGATTGCTTCCTAGTGGATCTATTCTAAGCATTGCAAATTCTATACCAAGCATCTTTTAGATTTTCTCCCTCCCTTTGTTTAAAATTAAGAACTTCATGATCGGGAGTGCTAACAATGATAGAAGGACTAGCCATAACAGCAAAACAAATGATCTAACACACGGACACACAAGAAGCAAGCGGAAAGAAGAAAAGGGCGAATAAAACAGCAAGGGTGAAGTGGGGGAGAGGAAAACGAGAGGCAAATGGCAAATAATGTAATGCGAGGGATAAGAGTTTGTGATGGGTACTTGGTATGTCTTGACTTGTGCGTAGATCTCCCCGGCAACGGCACCAGATATCCTTCTTGCTACCTCTTGAGCATGCGTTGGTTTTCCCTTGAAGAGGAAAGGGTGATGCAGCAAAGTAGCGTAAGTATTTCCCTCAGTTTTTGAGAACCAAGGTATCAATCCAGTAGGAGACTACACGCAAATCTCTAGTACATGCACAAACAATTTAGAACCTTGCAACCAATGCGATAAAGGGGTTGTCAATCCCTTCACACCCACTTGCAAAAGTGAGATCTGATAGAGATAATAAGATAAATATTTTTGGTATTTTTGTTGTATAGATTGGAAAATAAAGATTGCAAAATAAACGATGACAGAAATAGCTAGTTGACGGGAGATTAATATGATGGAAAATAGACCCGGGGGCCATAGGTTTCACTAGTGGCTTCTCTCAAGATATCATATTTTACGGTGGGTGAACAAATTACTGTCGAGCAATAGATAGAAAAGCGCATAGCTATGAGAATATCTAGGCATGATCATGAACATAGGCATCACGTCCGTGTCAAGTAGACCGAAACGATTCTGCATCTACTACTATTACTCCAGATATCGACCGCTATCCAGCATGCATCTAGAGTATTAAGTTCATAAGAACAGAGTAACGCATTAGGCAAGATGACATGATGTAGAGGGATAAACTCAAGCAATATGATATAAACCCCATCTTTTTATCCTTGATGGCAAAAATACAATACGTGCCTTGTTGCCCCTGCTGTCACTGGGAAAGGACACCGCAAGATTAAACCCAAAGCTGAGCACTTCTCCCATTGCAAGAAAGATCAATCTAGTAGGCCAAACTAAACCGATAATTCAAAGAGACTTGCAAATATATCAAATCATGCATATAAGAATTCAGAGAAGAATCAAATATTGTTCATAGATAATCTTGATCATAAACCCACAATTCATCGGGTCTCGACAAACACACCGCAAAAAGTATTACATCGAATAGATCTCCATGAAGATCGAGGAGAACTTTGTATTGAGATCCAAAGAGAGAGAAGAAGCCATCTAGCTAATAACTATGGACCCGACGGTCGGTGGTAAACTACTCACACATCATCGGAGAGCTATGTTGTTGATGTAGAAGCCCTCCGTGATCGACTCACCCTCCGGCGGAGCGCCGGAAAAGGCCCCAAGATGGGATCTCACGGGTACAGAAGTTTTTTTGAAAGCTATGGGTACAGAAGGTTGCGGTGGTGGAAAAAGTGTTTTGTGGCTCCCTGGATGTTTTCAGGGTATAAGAGTATATATAGGCGAAGGAAGTAGGTCGGTGGAGCTACGAGGGGCCCACGAGGGTGGGGGGCGCCCTTCGGCCTCGTGGCTTTCTTGACCTCCACTCCAAGTCTCCTGGATTGCGTTTGTTCCAAAGAAGATCCTCGCGATGGTTTCATTCCATTTGGATTCCGTTTGATATTCCTTTTCTACGAAACACTGAAATAGGCAAAAAAACCAGCAAATTGCATTGGGCCTTCGGTTAATAGGTTAGTCCCAAAAATAATATAAAAAGGTATATTAAAGCCCATTAAACATCCAAAACAGATAATATAATAGCATGGAACAATCAAAAATTATAGATACGTTGGAGATGTATCAGTCATCACCGCGCCCACCGGCGGCTCACAGCACGAGGCTTTTGCAGGCAAAGACCGGTTTTGTCAGGATAGACTGCACTCCTGTCCCCCTTCAAGCTGGCCGTTGTGGCAACCCTTTCCACCATGTGTTTTCCGGGGAAGAGGACCAAAGCTAGTATAAGTGAGGGCAGGGCTTCACCATAGAGAGGGATTTGAAAGTGATCCATCTTCCCCTTGTATACTCATACTCATCCTCCCTCGCGAGGCAATCCAACCACAAAGCAGGAGTAGGGTCTTACACCGCAAGGTGGCCTGAACCTGGGTAGACGACCGTGTCCTCTGTTCTCCTTCCTTAGCTCGAGCATTCCGGAGCATCGCCGTGGATTTGAGGGTTGATACGTATCCATCGATCTACTTTTCCAAACTCTTTTGCCCTTGTTTTGGACTCTAATTTGCATGATTTGAATGTAACTAACCCAGAATGACGTTGTTTTCAGTAGAATTGCCACGGTATTATTTTTGTGCAGAAATAAAAGTTCTCGGATTGACTTGAAAATTTACGGAGAATATTTTTGGAACATACAAAAAATATTGGCATAAGAATCAACCAGAGGGCGGCCACCTAGAGGCCACAAGCCCTGGGGGCGCGCCCTGGAGGCTTGTGGGCCCCTTGGAGCTCCTCCGACCCTAATTCCAACTCTATAAGTACCTATTCGCGGAGAAAAAATCAGAGAGAAGGATTCATCACATTTTACGATACGGAGTCGCCGCCGCCTCTGATTCTTCATCGGGAGGGCCGATCTGGAGTCCGTTTGGGGCTCCGGAGAGGGGGATTCATCGCCACCATCATCACCAACCTTCCTCCATCACCAATTTCAAGATGCTCCTTGCCGTGTGTGAGTAATTCGATTGTAGGCTTGCTGGACGGTGATGGGTTGGATGAGATTGCTGGACGGTGATGGGTTGGATGAGATTTATTATGTAATCGAGTTAGTTTTGTTAGGGTTTGATCCCTAGTATCCACTATGTTCCGAGATTGATGTTGCTATGACTTCGCTATGCTTAATGCTTGTCACTAGGGCCCGAGTGCCCTGATTTCAGATATGAACCTATTATGTTTTCATGAATATATTTGTGTTCTTGATCCTATCTTGCAAGTTGTAGACACCTATTATGAGTTATGATCCGCATACCCCAAGGTGACAATAATTGGGATTCTTTTCGGTGATTACCGTAGTTTGAGGAGTTCATGTATTCAATAAGTGCTGATGCTTTGGTCCGGTTCTCTATTAAAAGGAGGCCTTAATATCCCTCAGTTTCCATTAGGACCCCGCTGCCACGGGAGGGTAGGACAAAAGATGTCATGCGAGTTGCCTACATTATATTAATGAATTGGAGCTAGTTCTGTGTCACCCTAGGTTATGACTGCTACATGATCAAAATCACCCGACACAATTATCATTGCCGATCCATTGCCTACGAGCCTTTCACATATTGATCTTTGCTAAGTTACTTTCGTTGCTCCTACTGTTACAATCACTACAAAACTGCTACTGTTACTTTTGCCACTGTCACCTTTACTTCCATATTACTTTGCTACTAAATACTTTGTTGTAGATATTAAGTCTTTCATGTGTGGTTGAATTAACAACTCAGCTGCTAATACCCGAGAATATTCTTTGGCTCCCCTTGTGTCGAATAAATAAATTTGGGTTGAATACTCTACCCTCGAAAACTGTTGCGATCCCCTATACTTCTGGGTTATCAAGACCTTTTTCTGGCGCCGTTGCTGGGGAGCATAGCTCCATTCTCGGAGTCACTTGGGATTTATATCCTTTGATCACTATGAGGAATCTGAAAGATACCAGAACCAAGATTTTTCCCTCGACTACGAGGGGAGGTAAGGAACCACCATCTAGCTCTGCACTTGATTCACCTTCTGTTTTGAGTAAACTTGTGACACCTACACCTGCTATTGATTCCGATATGTCGCATGTTATTGATGATGCTACTTTTAGTATGAATGATTCTTATGATGCTACTACTTTGCTTGATAATACAGTGCCACTCGGTGAATTTCTTGATGAAAAACTTGCTAGAGCTAAAAATATTGAATATGCTGAAGATGATGATACTTCTGAAACTGGTGAAATTATTGAAACTAATGTTGGGGAACGTAGTAATTTCAAAAAAATTCCTACGCACACGCAAGATCATGGTGATGCATAGCAACGAGAGGGGAGAGTGTTGTCCACGTACCCTCGTAGACCATAAGCGGAAGCGTTATGACAACGCGGTTGATGTAGTCGTACGTCTTCACGATCGACCGATCCTAGTACCGAACATACAACACCTCTGCGATCTGCACACGTTCAGCTCGGTGACGTCCCGCGAACTCACGATCAAGTAGAGCTTCGAGGGAGAGCTTCGTCAGAACGACGGCATGATGACGGTGATGATGAAGCTACCGGCGCAGGGCTTTGCCTAAGCACTACGACGATATGACCGAGGTGGATTATGGTGGAGGGGGCACCGCACACGGCTTGGAACAATCAACTTGTGTGTCTCTATGGTGCCCCTGCCCCCGTATACAAAGGAGCAAGGGGGATGATGTAGGGTGGAACCCTAGATGGCCGATCTTTCACGAAAGGAGCGGATCCCTACGAGGAACGCGATGAACACGAGGTGAAACACGAGGGAAACAAGAGAGGAACACGAGAGAAATCACACAACCAACAAGAATAGGTCACACATGCGCTAGATCGATGAACACAAAGGTAAGATACAAGATCCAAAATCAACAATGGACGATACAAACGGTAACCGGTTCTTCTCCGTGAGGAGGTCTTGAATCCACGAGGGGATCTTCCCGTGAGGGTCTTGTATCCAAGGTGGATCTTCTTCGTAGAGGGGCCGCAGTATCTCTCGTGGAGTAGATCCGATATGGATGAGCAAAGCTCTATCTCTAAATGAGCTAATCCTTTGCTAACCCTAGAAAGATGGGGGAGAAGGAGTATATATAGTCTAGAGGGTCGAAGGGGTACACGGGCTTCGGCCCTTTACTGTGCGCAGACAAAGGGGGCCGGATGTCCGGGCGACGGGCCGAATGTCCGGGCCTTCCCGAGGGGCTGGATGTCCGGGCTGGAGGGTTCAGCTACTGTAGTTTCTGTCGCGTGGCGCCGGATGTCCGGGCGAGGGGCCGGATTTCCGGGGCTTCAGGAGGAGCCGGATGTCCGGGCCCTGTAGCACTTCGATGGCTGGGCTGCTGCTGTTGTTTACATCTTCAGCAGCCGGATGTCCAGGGCCTTGGCCGGATGTCCGGGGCCTGGAAGGTGGACTTGCCTTCTTCCGTTGGTTCTCTTCATCCATGGACTTGGTGGCTTGTCCGTCTTCACGTGCATCTTCGTGAGGGTCCTCTTGACACCTGATCATGCATAGCATATCGGACTTAGGTAGTAGCCATGTCTCGAGTGGATCATATGTGATATCACTAAGGAAGGAAGTCACCTCGTTCTCGAGAGCTCTAGCTCGTGCTCGTGTCATAGGTCCTCTTGGCTCTTGATGAGACGATGGTAGGTCCATGGGGATGACCGTAGGATGCTCCACATCATCTCCCCTCCCTTGGGAAAAATCCGACCTCGGATCGAAATCCTCATCACCATGGTACGGGGATAGATCTTTGATGTTGAAGATGTCGCTCACGGAGTACTTGTCGCGTGGGATGTCGATCTTGTATGCGTTGTTGTTGTAGCGTGCAAGCACCTTGAAGGGTCCATCCGCTCGGGGTAGTAGCTTGGACTTGCGTTCCTTGGGGAAGCGATCCTTGCGAAGGTGTAGCCACACAAGATCTCCAACATTGAACATCATGGGTTGCTTGTTGACGTTGAGCTTGGTCGCGAGTCGTTGTACTTGGCGCTCGATGGTGTTTCTTGTATCTTCGTGCATCTTCTTGAGGAAGTTGACTCGGGCACTCGCGTCCATGTTTGTGCGCTCTTGTAGCGGTAGAGGTAGAATGTCCAATGGAGACAATGGGTTGAAGCCATAGACGACCTCGAAGGGGGACTTGCCGGTAGTCGAATGTCTTGCACGATTGTAGGCGTACTCGGCGATGGGTAGGCACTCCTCCCACTCCTTGATGTTCTTCTTTATCAACACGCGTAGTAGAGTGGAGAGCGTGCGGTTGGTCACCTCCGTTTGGCCGTCGGTTTGTGGATGGTATGCCGAAGAGAACAAAAGCTTGATTCCGAGCTTGGCGCACAATGTCTTCCAAAAGTAACTCAAGAACTTGACGTCGCGGTCCGAGACAATCGTCTTTGGCACTCCATGAAGGCGCAAGATTTCCCTACAAAACAAATTTGCAACATGTGAAGCATCGTCTATCTTGTTGCAAGGAATGAAATGTGCCATTTTGGAGAATCGGTCCACAACAACAAAAACGGAATCCTTGCCATTTCGAGTTCTAGGCAAACCAAGCACAAAGTCCATGCTAATGTCTTCCCATGGGTGATATGGAATTGGAAGTGGCATATAGAGGCCATGAGATTGAGCTTTGGACTTAGCTTTGCGACATGTAGAGCATCGGTTGGTGAAGCGATTGACGTCGCGGAACATCTTGGGCCAAAAGTAGTTCTTGGAGAGCGTAGCAAATGTCTTGTCGCGTCCAAAGTGTCCCATGAGTCCGCCTCCATGAGATTCCTGCAAAAGCAACAAGCGAAGAGAGGACTCGGGGATGCAAAGTTTGTTAGCTCTCATAAGATATCCATCTTTGATGTAGTATCGATCCCAAGAAGTATGCGTCAAACACTTGGCATAAGGAATAGAAAATGTAGGATCATGCTCATACAAGTCTTTTATATGCTCAAAGCCAATGACACAAGGACTCAAACTTTCACGCACATGTCCATGGTCTATGAGATGCTTTACTTGCCTTTGAATTTCTTTGGTTTCTTCGGGGTTGACGCGGTAGGGCGCTTTGTTTGGAAGCGGCGCTCCGGGGATGAGATCAATTCGGTGCTCAATGCCTCGTAGTGGAGGTAGACCCGGAGGTAGCTCATCGGGGAAAACATCTTGGAATTCCTGCAATAAAGAAGATAACACCAAAGGTAGATCGTGAGAGTTGTTAGTTTTTGGTGCCTCATCCTTGCACAATAGGACATAGTGTAGGACACTTGATGGGTTCTCACACACTTCTCTCATCTCACGTTTGGTGGCAAATAGGACTAAGTTTTTCTTGTCGCTCATCGTGGAGGCACTCAATTTGGGCTTGTGGCGCTCACTCTCTTTTTGGTGGTTCACTCTCTCACTATTCTCTCCACGATGGGTGTTTTGCTTGTCGGCGAGCACTTGGCTTGGAGACATAGGACGTAGCACAAACTCTTTCCCTTTCATCTTGAAGCTATAGTGATTTGTACGCCCATTGTGAATGACACCTCGGTCAAATTGCCATGGCCGTCCAAGAAGGAGGTGGCACACGGTCATCGGAAGGACATCACACTCCAAAGTGTCTTCATAGGCGCCGATCTTGAAAGAGACTTGTACTCTCTGCTCGACTTGTATGGTGCCGGTGTCGCTTAGCCATTGAACCTTGTAGGGGTGCGGGTGCTTCATCTTGACCAATTGGAGTTTGGAGCATAGTTCTTCACTTGCCAAGTTATGGCAACTCCCTCCATCGATGATGACCTTGACGGACCGTCCATTGATGCCGGCCTTTGTGTGGAAGATATGGCATCTTTGATCTTCGTCTTGTTGATGTTGAAGAGTCAAGACCTTGGAGACAACAAGAGCGGGACTTGAGTCTTCGTCACAAAAGATGTGATCATCTTCTTCTTCATTGTTCACTTGTCGGTGCATGGCCACTTGCTCAAGAGCTTCCATTTCTCCTTCACTCATGGAGTCGTAGGTGCCGTCGTCGTTGAGGATCATGGTGCGCTTGTTTGTGCACTCGAAGGACTTGTGGCCTCGGCCTCCGCATGTGAAACATTTGATGGAACTTGTCTTGATGGTCTCATCGGTTGGAGTAGATGATGATGAAGCTTTCGGCTTGAAGTTGCTTGTAGTAGGAGGACGACTTGAGCTTGTCGAAGCTTTCTTGTAACTTGACTTGTCGCCATTGCTCGTGGTGGGAGTCGTCGAAGCTTGATTGTTGGAGAGGCCATAGGACTTGGATGAGAACTTGGCATACTTGAAGTCGTCTTGTACTTGCCGTTCCGCTTTGGTAGCTTGATGCACTAGCTCGATGAGGTTCGAGTATGGTTGGAAGTCGGCAATCTTCTTGATAGGGTGATTGAGTCCATTCAAGAAACGTGCCATAGTTTGCTCATCATCTTCTTTGACATTGGCTCGTATCATGGCAATCTCCATTTCCTTGTAGTACTCTTCAACGCTCTTGGTTCCTTGCTTGAGTTGTTGGAGTTTCTTGAAGAGGTCGCGGTTGTAGTAGTTTGGCACGAATCGTGCTCTCATGACATCCTTCATTTGTGCCCAAGTGGTGATGGGTGGTTCACCTCTTGCCGCATGGCGCTCAATGACTTGTTCCCACCAAATGAGGACGTAGTCTTGGAATTCGAGGGATGCCATTGCGATCTTCTTCTCTTCTTCGTAGTTGTGCAAGCGGAAGATTTTGTCAACCTTCAATGCCCATGATATGTACTCTTCGGGGTCATTGCTTCCGGTAAACTTGGGCATGGTGAACTTTAGCTTGCCATATCGTTGCTCTTCATTGTGTTGGGGTCGGGGATGATGACGCCCATGTCGTTGAGGATTGGCAATCTCATGTCGCTCTTGGCGAGGAGGGTTGTCTTCCTCATGTTGCTCTTGGTGAGGAGGGTTGTCTTCCTCATGATGCTCTTGGCGAGGAGGTGGTCCATTGTCTTCTTGCTCTCGATGGACTTGACGTTCTTGTCTCGCATGAGGAGGAACTTGTCTATCTTGACGAGGAGCTTGTCGATCTTGACGAGGGGCTTGACGATGCACACGTGCTTCGTAAATCCTTTCTTGAGCTTCGTCGCGAAGTGCTTCTTGATGTAGTCGAGCTTGTCGGCCTCGATTGGCTACGGCACGACTTGAGTCTTGAAGAGCACGTTGCGCCTCAAGTGCTTGAGCTTCACGTAGTTGTCGTTCTTGATGTTGCGCCTCGGCGTCTTGTGCATCTTGATGTTGTCGCGCTCGCTCCTCTTGTTCTTGTTGTCGTTGGCGTTGCCGTTCTTGTGCTTGTGCGAAAGCAGCTTGGTTGTGACGATGTCGATGCTCTTGAGAGTCGGTGTCGTGTAGAGGATTGCGGTTAGCTTGACGGTCTTGACGCGCGGCACGACGAAGAGTGTTCGATGTCGGTGTACTTGAACCGGAGATGGTGTCGTCGTAGTGTCGACTTGAGCGGCTCCGTCTTGACGAGGACGAAGTTGTAGAAGAGCGGACCATCATGGTTCGGATATCTTCTTTGAGGGAACTCATGGATGTGTCGAAGTAGTCTCTTGTACGTTGCTCAGATTGTCGTAGATCGGTGGCGAGGTTGTCGATGCGATCGCCCAAAGCAAGTTGTTCTTGATGCAAAGCTCGGTGTGCACCAAATAGTTGAGTCTTGGTGACGTAGGATGACATGTCGTCGTCTTGCTCCAAGAAGAGTGGGTTGGTAGAAGTACTTGGCCTATCCATCATTCAAACAAAGATATGTGAGTGGGAGAAAGAGAAGAACCAATACCAAATGTACCTTGACCGATGTTGAAAATGGATCAAAGATCACTCCAATGTGTAGCAAGGAAATAGCACAATTGGTACCGTTTCTTGTCGGTTCTCACACCTACACAAGTAAAAGCTTATGGTGGAGCTTGGTTAGGATGGTGGCACAAAATTTGATGCAATTGTAAGTGAGACTCAATAATGTTGGAAAAGATTCACAAATTTGCAAATGCAACAAGTAGACCAATAGCAAGATATGGTACACGGAAACACACACGCAAATAGATAAGTGGGGTTGGGCAACCAAGGGTGAGCCAAAATGTGGAATCCACCAAGATGCTCTTGTTGCACAACACTAGAGAGACGCTAGCACGATTGCACAATAGGCGGATACGAACTTGTGCACAACCTACTAAGCAAAAATGCAACGACTTCTATCCCAAGTATGCTATATGTATGATGTTTCTATGCTTTGATCCAAGATGATCGAGTATGACAATCTTAATGTTGTATGATGCTATGGTTCTTGCTTATAAGCTCTTTGCTTATCGTTCCCTTTTGCTTAAAAGCTTGTTTGGCTCTTTGTTGTTTGAGCTCTTTTCTCATGCAATGCTTCACGAACCAAGATAGCAATTGTGTATGCGAAGACAACTTTTGTGACACAAGAGATGATACCAAGATATGCAACTCAATGATGGTATGTATGCTATGTGAAGTATGAACACTAATGTGCACAAGTCACGTTGCCGGCAATACTCAAAGGCTAGTCTCGATGGGTAAGCTACGCAAAAGTAAGGCCATGGGTTTATCAATGCAAATGCAAGAGAGTATGATGATATCGCTATACCAAGATGATATGAAGGTGAAGGTGATACCAATGTAGCCGTTCGTAGTAGTCCTTGGCGAAGATGAGCGGTGGTGATGTTGTTGCCGAACCGTACCTAGATAGCCGAAACACAATAGGATACGGAAACCACAACTCAAATTCTCAAAACAAAATGGGTCAAAATTGTCGGAGTTGGTAGCGGGAAAGGCTATGGTGGTGCTATGCGGAAATGGTGGTGGTATGCAGAAGTGTATGTGGGCTCCGGAACAAAATTGGACGAAAGTTAGGCGGTAAACGGAGTGGAGGATGGAGTTGATGCTGTCAGGGGCCGGATGTCCGGGCTGATGGCCGGATGTCCGGCCGGCCGGATGTCCGGGCTGGTCGGGCCGGATGTCCGGGCTCGGGATCCGTGGATGAACACCGCGTGGAGAGGTCAAATCCGGGGCAAATTCGGAAGATTTTGTGGATGGAAATTGGGGAAAAGATGGGGAAAAGCTAGATCTACCTGCAACACACGAAATCCGCGGATCAAATCCAACAAAACTTCATCACACCAACAAATCACAAAAAACATTTGGGGCTATTTTTGTGGGGCTATTTTCGGGTTAGGACGAAAAACAACAAAATCAAGCTAGAAAACAAAGAGAGGGGGCTCCGAAATCGTGATCAACGTGGCTCATGATACCAAGATGATGTAGGGTGGAACCCTAGATGGCCGATATTTCATGAAAGGAGCGGATCCCTACGAGGAACATGATGAACACGAGGGGAAACACGAGGGAAACACGAGAGGAACACGAGAGAAATCACACAACCAACAAGAATAGATCACACATGCGCTAGATCGATGAACACAAAGGTAAGATACAAGATCCAAAGTCAACAATGGCCGATACAAACGGTAACCGGTTCTTCTCTGTGAGGAGGTCTTGAATCCACGAGGGGATCTTCCCGTGAGGGTCTTGTATCCAAGGTGGATCTTCTCCGTAGAGGGGCCGCAGTCTCTCTCGTGGAGTAGATCCAATATGGATGAGCAAAGCTCTATCTCTAAATGACCTAATCCTTTGCTAACCCTAGAAAGATGGGGGAGAAGGAGTATATATAGTCTAGAGGGTCGAAGGGGTACACGGGCTTCGGCCCTTTACTGTGCGCAGACAGAGGGGGCCAGATGTCCGGGCGACGGGCCGGATGTCCGGGCCTTCCCGAGGGGCCGGATGTCCGGGCTTGGTGGCCGGATGTCCGGGCTGGAGGGTTCAGCTACTGTAGTTTCTGTCGCGTGGCGCCGGATGTCCGGGCGAGGGGCCGGATTTCCGGGGCTTCGGGAGGAGCCGGATGTCCGGGGCTGGGGCCGGATGTCCGGGCCCTGTAGGACTTCGATGGCTGGGCTGCTGCTGTTGTTTACATCTTCAGGGGCCGGATGTCCGGGGCCTGGAAGGTGGACTTGCCTTCTTCCGTTGGTTCTCTTCATCCATGGACTTGGTGGCTTGTCCGTCTTCACGTGCATCTTTGTGAGGGTCCTCTTGACACCTGATCATGCATAGCATATCGGACTTAGGTAGTATCCATGTCTCGAGTGGATCATATGTGATATCACTAAGGAAGGAAGTCACCTCGTTCTCGAGAGCTCTAGCTCGTGCTCGTGTCATAGGTCCTCTTGGCTCTTGATGAGACGATGGTAGGTCCATGGGGATGCCCGTAGGATGCTCCGCATCAGGGGAGGCCAAGGAGGGGGAGGAGTCCTCCTCCTAGTAGAAGTAGGACTCCCCCTTTCCCAATCCAACTAGGAGGAGGAAGGGGGAAGGAAAGAGAGTGAGAGGGAGAGGGAAAGAGGGGCCGCACCCCCCTCCCCTAGTTCAATTCGGACTCCCCTTGGGAGGGGGCGCGCCACCTCCTGGGCTGCTGCCCTCTCTCTCCCCTAAGGCCCACTAAGGCCCAATACTTCCCCCGGGGGTTCCGATAACCCCCCAGCACTCCGATAAATATCCGGTGACCCCCGAAACTCATCCGGTGTCCGAATATAGTCGTACAATATATCAATCTTTATGTCTCGACCATTTTGAGACTCCTCGTCATGTCCATGATCACATCCAGGACTCCGAACTATCTTCGGTACATCAAAACACATAAACTCATAATACCGATCGTCACCGAACGTTAAGCGTGCGGACCCTACGGGTTCGAGAACTATGTAGACATGACCGAGACACGTCTCCGGTCAATAACCAATAGCGGAACCTGGATGCTCATATTGGCTCCTACATATTCTACGAAGATCTTTATCGGTCAAACCGCATAACAACATACGTTGTTCCCTTTGTCATCGGTATGTTACTTGCCCGAGATTCAATCGTCGGTATCTCAATACCTAGTTCAATCTCGTTATCGGCAAGTCTCTTTACTCGTTCCGTAATGCATCATCCCGCAACTAACTCATTAGTCACATTGCTTGCAAGGCTTATAGTGATGTGCATTACCGAGAGGGCCCAGAGATACCTCTCCGACAATCGGAGTGACAAATCCTAATCTTGATCTATGCCGACTCAACAAGTACCATCGGAGACACCTGTAGAGCAACTTTATAATCACCAAGTTACGTTGTGATGTTTGGTAGCACACAAAGTGTTCCTCCGGTATTCGGGAGTTGCATAATCTCATAGTCATGGAACATGTATAAGTCATGGAGAAAGCAATAACAACATACTAAACGATCAAATGCTAAGCTAACGAAATGGGTCAAGTCAATCACATCATTCTCTAATGATGTGATCCCATTAATCAAATGACAACTCATGTCTATGGTTAGGAAACTTAACCATCTTTGATTCAACGAGCTAGTTAAGTAGAGGCATACTAGTGACACTCTGTTTGTCTATATATTCACACATGTACTAAGTTTCCTGTTAATACAATCCTAGCATGAATAATAAACATTTATCATGATATAAGGAAATATAAATAACAACTTTATTATTGCCTCTAGGGCATATTTCCTTTAGTCTCCCACTTGCACTAGAGTCAATAATCTAGTTCACATCGCCATGTGATTTAACACCAATAGTTCACATCACCATGTGATTAACACCCATAGTTCACAACGCCATGTGACCAACACTCAAAGGGTTTACTAGAGTCAGTAATCTTAGTTCACATCGCCATGTGATTAACACCCAAAGAGTACTAAGGTGTGATCATGTTTTCCTTGTGAGACAAGTTTAGTCAACGGGTCTGCCATATTCAGATCCGTATGTATTTTGCAAATTTCTATGTCAACAATGCTCTGCACGGAGCTACTCTAGCTAATTTCTCCCAATTTCAATATGTATCCAGATTGAGACTTAGAGTCATCTGGATCAGTGTCAAAACTTGCATCGACGTAACCCTTTACGACGAACCTTTTGTCACCTCCATAATCGAGAAACATATCCTTATTCCACTAAGGATAATTTTGACCGCTGTCCAGTGATCTACTCCTAGATCACTATTGTACTCCCTTGCCAAACTCAGTGTAGGGTATACAATAGATTTGGTACACAGCATGGCATACTTTATAGAACCTATGGCTGAGGCATAGGGAATGACTTTCATTCTCTCTCTATCTTCTGCCGTGGTCAGTTTTGAGTCTTACTCAACTTCACACCTTGCAATACAGGCAAGAACTCTTTCTTTGACTGTTCCATTTTTAACTACTTCAAAATCTTGTCAAGGTATGTACTCATTGAAAAAACTTATCAAGCGTCTTGACCTATCTCTATAGATCTTGATCCTCAATATGTAAGTAGCTTCACCGAGGTCTTTCTTTTGAAAAACTCCTTTCAAACACTCCTTTATGCTCCAGAAACTTCTACATCATTTCCGATCAACAATATGTCATTCACATATACTTATCAGAAAGGCTGTAGTGCTCCCACTCACTTTCTTGTAAATACAGGCTTCACCGCAAGTATGTATAAAACTATATGCTTTGATCAAATCATCAAAGCGTATATTCCAACTCTGAGATGCTTTGCACCAGTCCATGGATGGATTGCTGGAGCTTGCACATTTGTTAGCACCTTTAGGATCGACAAAACCTTTTGGTTGCATCATATACAACTATTCTTTAAGAAATCCATTAAGGAATGTAGTTTTGACATCCATTTGCTAGATTTCATAAAATGTGGCAATTTGCTAACATGATTCAGACAGACTTAAGCATCGCTACGAGTGAGAAAATCTCATCGTAGTCAACACCTTGAACTTTGTCAAAAATCTTTTTCGACAAGTCTAGCTTTGTAGATAGTAACACTACTATCAGCGTCCGTCTTCCTCTTGAAGATCCATTTATTTTCTACGGCTTGCCGATCATCGGGCAAATCAACCAAAGTCCATACTTTGTTCTCATACATGGATCCCATCTCAGATTTCATGGCCTCAAGCCATTTCGCGGAATCTGGGCTCATCATCGCTTCCTCATAGTTCATAGGTTCGTCATGGTCAACTAACATGAACTCCAGAATAGGATTACCGTACCACTCTGGTGTGGAACGTACTCTGGTTGACCTATGAGGTTCGGTAGTAACTTGATCCGAAGCTTCATGATCATCATCATTAACTTCCTCACTAATTGGTGTAAGCATCACTTGAACTGATGTCAGTGAAGAAATACTTTCCAATTCGGGAGAAGGTACAATTACCTCATCAAGTTCTACCTTCCTCCCACTCACTTCTTTCGAGAGAAACTCCTTCTCCAGAAAGGATCCATTCTTAGCAACAAAGATCTTGCCTGCGGATCTGTGATAGAAGGTGTACCCAACAATCTCTTTGAGTATCCTATGAAGACACATTTCTCCGATTTGGGTTCGAGCTTATTAGGTTGAAGCTTTTTCACATAAGCATCGCTGCCTCAAACTTTAAGAAACGACAACTTGGGTTTCTTGCCAAACCACAGTTCATAAGGTGTCGTCTCAACGGATTTAGATGGTGCCCTATTTAACGTGAATGCACCTGTCTCTAATGCATAACCCCAAAACAATAGTGGTAAATCGGTAAGAGACATCATAGATTGCACTATATCCAATAAAGTACGGTTATGACGTTCGGATACACCATTATGCTGTGGTGTTCCAGGTGGCATGAGTTTGTGAAACTATTCCACATTGTTTTAATTGAAGGCCAAACTCGTAACTCAAATATTTGCCTCTACGATCAGATCGTAGAAACTTTATTTTCTTGTTACGATGATTCTCCACTTCACTCTGAAATTCTTTGAACTTTTCAAATGTTTCAGACTTGTGTTTCATCAAGTAGATATACCCATATCTGCTCAAATCATCTGTGAAGGTCAGAAAATAACGATACCGCCGTGAGCCTTAACACTCATCGGACCGCATACATCAGTATGTATTATTTCCAATAAGTCAGTTGCTCGCTCCATTGTTCCGGAGAACGGAGTCTTAGTCATCTTGCCCATGAGGCATGGTTCGCAAGCATCAAGTGATTCCAAAATTCCATCAGCATGGAGTTTCTTCATGCGCTTTACACCAATATGACCTAAACGGCAGTGCCACAAATAAGTTGCACTATCATTATTAACTTTGCATCTTTTGGCTTCAATATTATGAATATGTGTATCACACGATCGAGATCCAACAAACCATTTTCATTGGGTGTATGACCATCGAAGGTTTTATATTCATGTAAACAGAACAACAATTATTCTCTATCTTAAATGAATAATCGTATTGCAATAAACATGATCAAATCATATTCATGCTCAACGCAATCACCAAATAACATTTATTTAGGTTCAACACTAATCCCGAAAGTATAGGGAGTGTGCGATGATGATCATATCAATCTTGGAACCACTTCCAACACACATCGTCACTTCACCCTTGACTAGTCTCTGTTCATTCTGCAACTCCCGTTTTGAGTTACTAACTTAGCAACTGAACTAGTATCAAATACTGAGGGGTTGCTATAAACACTAGTAAAGTACACATCAATAACATGTATATCAAATATACCTTTGTTCATTTTGCCATCCTTCTTATCCGCCAAGTATCTAGGGGTAGTTCCACTTCCTGTGACCATTCCTTTGCAGTAGAAGCACTCAGTTTCAGGCTTTGAGTCTAGCTTTGGGCTTCTTCACGGGAGTGACAACTTGCTTGTCATTCTTCTTGAAGTTCCCTTTCTATTCCTTTGCCCTTTTCTTGAAACTAGTGGTCTTGTAAACCATCAACACTTGATGCTCTTTCTTGATTTCTACCTTCGCCAATTTCAGCATCGCGAAGAGCTCGGGAATTACTTTCGTCATCCCTTGCGTATTATAGTTCATCATGAAGTTCTAGTAACTTGGTGATAGTGACTTAAGAACTTTGTCAATTACTATCTTATCTGGAAGATTAACTCCCACTTGATTCAAGCAATTGTAGTACCTAGACAATCTGAGCACATGCTCACTGGTTGAGCCATTCTCCTCCATTTTTGTAGGCAAAGTACTGTCAGAGGTCTCATACCTCTCGACACGGGCATGAGTATGAAATACCAATTTCAACTCTTGGAACATCTTATATGCTCCGTGGCGTTCAAAACATTTTTGAAGTCCCGGTTCTAAGCCGTAAAGCATAGCGCACTAAACTATCAAGTAGTTATCATACCGAGCTTGTCAAACGTTCATAACGTCTGTATCTGCTCCTACAATAGGTCTATCATCTAGCGGTGCATCAAGGACATAATTCTTCTGTGCAGCAATGAGGATAATCCTCAGATCACGGACCCAGTCCGCATCATTGCTACTATCATCTTTCAACTTAGTTTTCTCTAGGAACATATCAAAATAAATGGGGAAGCTATTCGCGAGCTATTGATCTACAACATAGATATGCAAATACTATCAGGACTAAGTTCATGATAAATTTAAGTTCAATTAATCATATTACTTAAGAACTCCCACTTAGATAGACATCCCTCGAGTCATCTAAATGATCACGTGATCCATATCAACTAAACCTTGTCCGATCATCACGTGAGATGGAGTAGTTTTCAATGGTGAACATCACTATGTTGATCATATCTACTATATGATTCACGTTCGACCTTTTGGTCTCCAGTGTTCCGTGGCCATATCTGCATATGCTAGGCTCGTCAAGTTTAACCCGAGTATTCTGCGTGTGCAAAACTGGCTTGCACCCGTTGTATGTGAACATAGAGCTTATCACACCCGATCATCACGTGGTGTCTCAGCATGAAGAACTGTCGCAACGGTGCATACTCAGGGAGAACACTTATACCTTGAAATTTTAGTAAGGGATCATCTTATGAAGCTACCGCCGAACCAAGCAAAATAAGATGTATAAAAGATAAACACCACATGCATCAAAATATGTGATATGATATGGCCATCATCATCTTGTGCCTTTGATCTCCATCTCCAAAGTACCGTCATGATTTCTATCGTCACCGGCATGACACCATGATCTCTATCATCTTGATCTCTATCAATGTGTCTTCATATGGTCGTCTCGCCAACTATTGCTTTTGCAACTATTGCTATCGCATAGCGATAAAGTAAAGCAATTACATGGCACTTGAATCTTATGCAATAAAGAGACAACCATAAGGCTCCTGCCAGTTGCTGATAATTTCAAAAACATGATCATCTCATACAACAATTTATATCTCATCACGTCTTGACCATATCATATCACAACATGCCCTACAAAAACAAGTTAGACGTCCTCTACTTTGTTGTTGCAAGTTTTACGTGGCTGCTACGGGCTGAGCAAGAACCGTTCTTACCTACGCATCAAAACCACAACGATTTTTCATCAAGTATGTGCTGTTTTAAACTTCAACAAGGACCGTGCGTAGCCACACTCAATTCAACTAAAGTTGGAGAAACTGACACCCGCCAGCCACCTGTGTGCGAAGCACGTCGGTAGAACCAGTCTTGCGTAAGCGTACGCGTAATGTCGGTCCGGGCCGCTTCATCCAACAATACCGCCGAATCAAAGTATGACATGCTGGTAAGCAGTATGACTATTATCGCCCACAACTCACTTGTGTTCTACTCGTGCATATAACATCTACGCATAGACCTGGCTCTGATGCCACCGTTGGGGAACGTAGCAATTTCAAAAAAATTCCTACGCACACGCAAGATCATGATGATGCATAGCAACAAGAGGGGAGAGTGTTGTCCACGTACCCTCGTAGACCGTAAGCGGAAGCATTATGACAACGTGGTTGATGTAGTCATACGTCTTCACGATCGACCGATCCTAGTACCGAACGTACGGCACCTCCGCGATCTGCACACATTCAGCTCGGTGACGTCCCGCGAACTCACGATCCAGTAGAGCTTTGAGGGAGAGCTTCGTCAGCACGACGGCGTGATGATGGTGATGATGAAGCTACCGGCGCAGGGCTTCGCCTAAGCACTACGGTGATATGACCGAGGTGGATTATGGTGGAGGGGGGCACCGCACACGGCTTGGAACAATCAACTTGTGTGTCTCTATGGTGCCCCCTGCCCCCGTATATAAAGGAGCAAGGGGGAGGCCGGACGGCCTTGGGGCGCGCTAAGGAGGGGGAGGAGTCCTCCTCCTAGTAGAAGTAGGACTCCCCCTTTCCTAGTCCAACTTGGAGGAGGAAGGGGGAAGGAAAGAGAGGGAGAGGGAGAGGGAAAGAGGGGCCGCACCCCCTTCCCTAGTCCAATTCGGAATCCCCTTGGGAGGGGGCGTGCCACCTCCTGGGCTGATGCCCTCTCTCTCCCCTAAGGCCCACTAAGGCCCAATACTTCCCCCGGGGGTTCCGATAACCCCCGGGCACTCCGATAAATATCCGGTGACCGCCGGAACTCATTCGGTGTCAGAATGTAGTCGTCCAATATATCAATCTTTATGTCTCGACCATTTCGAGACTCCTCGTCATGTCCATGATCACATCCGGGACTCTGAACTATCTTCGGTACATCAAAACACATAAACTCATAATACCGATCGTCACCGAACGTTAAGCGTGCGGACCCTACGGATTCGAGAACTATGTAGACATGACCGAGACACGTCTCCGGTCAATAACCAATAGAGGAACCTGGATGCTCATATTGGATCCTACATATTCTACGAAGATCTTTATCGGTCAAACCGCATAACAACATACGTTGTTCCCTTTGTCATCGGTATGTTACTTGCCCGAGATTCGATCGTCGGTATCTCAATACCTAGTTCAATCTCATTACCACCAAGTATCTTTACTCATTCCATAATGCATCATCCCGCAACTAACTCATTAGTCACATTGCTTGCAAGGCTTATAGTGATGTGCATTACCAAGAGGGCCCAGAGATACCTCTCCGACAATCGGAGTGACAAATCCTAATCTTGATCTATGCCGACTCAACAAGTACCATTGGAGACACTTGTAGAGCACCTTTATAATCACCCAGTTACGTTGTGATGTTTGGTAGCACACAAAGTGTTCCTCCGGTATTCGGGAGTTGCATAATCTCATAGTCATAGGAACATCTATAAGTCAAGGAGAAAGCAATAGCAACATACTAAACGATCAAATGCTAAGCTAACAAAATGGGTCAAGTCAATCACATCATTCTCTAATGATGTGATCTCGTTAATCAAATGACAACTCATGTCTATGGTTAGGAAACTTAACCATCTTTGATTCAACGAGCTAGTTAAGTAGGGGCATACTAGTGACACTCTGTTTGTCTATATATTCACACATGTACTAAGTTTCCGGTTAATACAATTCTAGCATGAATAATAAACATTTATCATGATATAAGGAAATATAAATAACAACTTTATTATTGCCTCTAGGGCATATTTCCTTCAACTAATGTGACGCCCCCAATTTGACCGTACAGTAATCATGCACGCAAATGTGTACGATCAAGATCAGGGACTCACGGGAAGATATCACAACAAAACTCTACAACATAAATCAGTCATACAAGCATCATAATAGAAGCCAGGGGCCTCGAGGGCTCGAATACAAGTGCTCGATCATAGACGAGTCAGCGGAAGCAACTATATCTGAGTACAGACATAAGTTAAACAAGTTTGCCTTAAGAAGGCTAGCACAAAAGTAGCAACGATCAAAAAGGCAAGGCCTCCTGCCTGGGACCTCCTAACTACTCCTCTAAGCCGAACTCCTCGTAGAATCATCCTCCGGGATCTCTAGCTCCTGGACTCCAGCATCTGGTTGCGACAATCAGGTATAGAAAGGGGAAAAGAGGGAGAAAAGCAACCGTGAGTACTCATCCAAAGTACTCGCAAGCAAGGAGCTACACTACATATGCATGGGTATATGTGTAAAGGGTCATATCGGTGGACTGAACTGCAGAATGCCAGAAGAAGAGGGGGATAGCTAATCCTGTCGAAGACTACGCTTCTGGCAGCCTCCATCTTGCAGCATGTAGAAGAGAGTAGATTGAAGTCCTCCAAGTAGCATCGTATAGCATAATCCTACCCGGCGATCCCCTCCTCGTCGCCCTGTTAGAGAGCGATCACCGGGTTATATCTGGCACTTGTAAGGGTGTGTTTTATTAAGTATCCAGTTCTAGTTGTCATAAGGTCAAGGTACAACTCCGGGTCGTCCTTTTACCGAGGGACACGGCTATTCGAATAGATAAACTTCCCTGCAGGGGTGCACCACATAACCCAACACGCTTGATCCCATTTGGCCGGACACACTTTCCTGGGTCATGCCCGGCCTCGGAAGATCAACACGTCGCAGCCCCACCTAGGCTCAACAGAGAGGTCAGCACGCCGGTCTAAATCCTATGCGCGCAGGGGTCTGGGCCCATCGCCCATTGCACACCTGCACGTTGCGAGGCGGCCGGAAGCAGACCTAGCCTAGCAGGCGTTCCAGTCCAATCCGGCGCGCGCCGCTCCGTCGCTGACGTCAAGAAGAGCTTCGGCTGATACCACGACGTCGAGTGCCCATAACTGTTCCCGCGTAGTTGGTTAGTGCGTATAGACCAAATGGCCAGACTCAGATCAAATACCAAGATCTCGTTAAGCGTGTTAAGTATCCGCGAACGCCGACCAGGGCCAGGCCCACCTCTCTCCTAAGTGGTCTCAACCTGCCCTGTCGCTCCGCCATAAAGTAACAGTCGGGGGCCGTCAGGAACCCAGGCCCACCTCTACCGGGATGGAGCCACCTGTCCTTTCAGCCCCCTCATCAGAATCACTTGCGGGTACTCAAGGAGCCGACCCGACTTTAGTCACCACATGTGTCATGTATATAAAGTATATAATATATACCCGTGATCACCTCCCGAAGTGATCACGGCCCAGTAGTATAGCATGGCAGACGGACAAGAGTGTAGGGCCACTGATGGAACACTAGCATCCTATACTAAGCAGTAGGATAGCAGGTAAGGGTAACAACTGTAGCAACAATGACAGGCTATGCAACATAATAGGATTAACCGAAATCAGTAACATGCTACACTACTCTAATGCAAGCAGTATAGAGAAGAATAGGCGATATCTGGTGGTCAAGGGGGGGGGCTTGCCTGGTTGCTCTGGCAAGGAGGGGTCGTCAACACCGTAGTCGTACTGGGTAGCAGCGGCGTCGGTCTCGAGGTCTACCGGAGAAGAAGAGGGGGGAAGAAATAGTAAATACGGAGCACACAAGACATCTCAAAACATAACATGGCAATAAGCGGTGCTAGGGTGACCTAACGCAGTGCTAGAAGATACTGGCGAAGGGGGAAAACATCCGGGAAGTTTTCCCGGTGTTTCGCGTTCTCGGGCAGGTGATCCGGAGGGGGAAAGTTGTGTGTTCTCTATGCTAGGGATGTGTGGCGGACGAACGGGCTACGTATTCGGATTCGTCTCGTCGTTCTGAGCAACTTTCATGTACAAAGTATTTTCATCCGAGTTACAGATTATTTTATATTATTTTTCAAAGTTTTATTCATTTTCTGAATTTAATTTAATTCGAAATAAAAGTGAATTGCTAGGTGCACCCAGCTCTGGGTACACATAAGTGTACCAGAGGGGCTGACATGTGGGTCCAAGGGGTCCCAGTTGACCAGTCAAACTTTGACTGGTCAACAGGGGGTGGGTCCCCCTTGTCATATACTATCTTACTAACCTAACAGATTAAATAGTCTAATTAGGTTATCAGTTTAACTAACACAGGTTAATTAAGTTAATTAACTCTTTAATTAATTAATTAATTAATAGTTTTATTATTATTTAATCTTCTTTTTTATATAAATGTTTCAGGGGCGTGGGCCCCCTTTGTCATAGGCCCCTGGGGGCTCAACGGGGCGGGTTAACGGGCGCGGGCGAGGCTGCCCATTTGGGCGCCCGCCCAGACCAGTGGAGGCGCCGGGGCGTCGTAGCCGGCGGCGAGGTGCGTCGGGCAGCAGGGGGGCGAACGTCGGCGGCAGTTGATGCAGAAGCTGCAGGCCGCGCGTGAGAGGGGAGGAGGAGCAGGAAGGTCGCGCGGGTGCGAGCGGCGATGTGGCTTGGAGCGCCGTCGACGGGGATGGCCACTCGCGGGTGATGACCGAGGCATGCGCGAGCGGGCGTGGACGTGCGCGAGGGGGGCGTGGCCCAGGCGGGCGGAGGCGACGACGCCGGCGGGCAGAGGCGGCCAGCGGGCACGCGTGGCGGATCCACTAGGGAGGAAGAAGGGAAGGGGAGCTCACAGCGCCCTGTAGTTGAGCGAGGCGTGCTCGGGGAGGAGTCGGGGACGACGGCGACGTGGTTTCGAGGTGGTAGGCCGGCGAGGAGGAGGAGGCAGGCCGGCGACGTGGTGGTGGCGACGACGGGCGACGGCATCGGGTCGGCGACGAGGCGAGGACGCAGCTTCAGGCGGGCGTCGTGCGAGGGAGAGGAGGGGCACGAAGGAGTCCGAGAGGGGCGGCGCCGGCGGCGTTTGCACCGGGCACGGGCGTGCGGGAGCAGGGGATCGAACAGGGGCGCCCCTCTCCCTGGCAAGATGCGTGTGTGTGTGTGTTGTGTGTGGCGGCGCTGGGTGGAGGGGAACGAGGGGAGAGATGGGGATCGTGGGGGGGTGCGGGGCTAGGGTTCGGTTCGGTGGGGGGTATGTGTAGGCCGGGGGTGGGCCGGCCTGGCTGGGAGATGGCCGAGTTGGGCCGGAGTCTTTTCTCTTTTCTGTTTTTACCTTTTTTTGTTTATTATTCTTTTACTGTTTTTATTTTATTTCCCAATATATTTATTTTTTTGTAAAATATGTAATTAACACCCAAATTTTATTACTAAATGTACCTCTGCCACAATAACTTGGGCACCCAAACAAATTAGTTTAATATTTTATATATTACAAAAGGAATTTAATTATTTGTTTTAGCTACTATTTATTTACTTTCGAGCATTCAGCTTTTTTATAAAGGTGTGGTTTCTCCACCATAATTACCTATGCAATATTTGGTTCACTCCGAACATTTTTGTTTTAATATTTGAACTTTTATTGTTTGCTTGATTTTGAATTAGAATTTGAATCGTTTTCAAACTAACGCGAGATTAATAACAGTAATCAAGGTGACGTGGGATCATTAGCAGAGGTTTGCTGTAGCTTGATTATCCGGGCGTCACAATTCTCCTCCACTACAAGAAATCTCGTCCCGAGATTTAGGAGCGGGAGTAAGGGGGAAGGGATTTGGTTACGAAATTCTAACGAACCTTCTCGTTCTTGGTTGCTCTGGCTCATTGATGTCTTCATTTCTCTGCTTCAGGTCATCATGATGAAGTTATCATTTTCTTCGGGAACTCCAACGTACTTACGAATAGGTAAGGGACAACTCAGCTACGACAAAATGCTTAAGAGGGAAACAATCTGGGATTAACCCATGAATGATCATAAGATTATCTCTCGAGTTGAACATATAAAATACATCGAGAGTAAGGTACGAAGGTACAATAAGAGGTTCCAAGCAGATAGGTAGTTGCTCGAAGTCTGAACCAGAGTGAGAAAGGGGTTCAGAGCAGCGAGAGTAAGTATTGCGTCTGATACCAAAATGGAGCACTAGGAAGGTGGCCCGTGAATTTAAATACGAAGCCAAGAGCGAGGAATAAGTTTGGAAACAGGGGGTATAGGAGAGTCAGGTTTCGATCCTGTGGAACTTTGGGTTATGGGCCCACCAAGTGGGTTATAAGTAGGAAGGGCGGAGACGTCTTGCATGATCATGCAAGCAAGGCATGTCAGAGGGTAGCCTGTCAGTTAGGTCGGCAACAATATCGGTACCAAGGGCGAGGGATGAAGAGAACCATTTTCCTGCTCGTTGAACGAGGCGGACCAATAGGCAAAGTTCTCATCCATCGGTGGTTACCGGAATGTTATCAACAATAGTAACAGGGTCTTACTGACCGAGTTGTACACCGAGGTGTTTGCACAAGCAGGAAATTATTACTGCTCATATCATATAGATCACAGTAAGGGTTTAAACAAACCAATGGAAAGGAAAAAGTGTCTATTAGATTTAATCAGAAGCATGGAAAGAAAAATGTGTTTAAACACATATTTCAGGGGTATATCCTTCCCAAGGACAAGCAGAGCATGATATCCATGACAGGATATAACGTAGAAAACCCTTTAGGAAAGGGGGAAGAAATTTCATGACATTACCCATACAACAGTGTTTGGATAATTGATAAGGAGAATTTAGCATTGTGCTTCAAGTGCTCTTATTGATGATCGGAGTAGCACAGTCATGCTTCGAGATAGCATTGACATGGTCATTAGGTAAAGATCAGGCTATGGATACACAAAGGATCCACCAGGAACAACTTATAGAATAAGTCTTACAATTTCCTCATGGAAGAATGGATAACCTTGCCAAAAGCAAGCTATAACAATAGGCCCTCCGGCCAGATGTGCCAGGCATGACATCACCTTACCGGGTCATATAAAGACCAATGTTATAACTCTTTGAAATATGTTCCAACCATCATATCTGACCGAGATTCAGATCTGATTGTTGTCAGGTTACCTCAGACTTAGGATGCCTGAGAAGAGAAGGTGCGACACAAATTGACGGGATGACATTGTAAGATTCTCGGGAAATGAACCATGGAAGCGAGTTCCAAAACAAGAGTTCATCATTAAACCAAGGAGAGGTGAGGAGGTGGCTGATTGACTAATCGACAATTCACCGAGATTTCCAAAAAGATGGATTACCACAATCATGTGAACAAGGATATAACATTTGTCAGATCAATTGATATAATGATGTATGTTCGAGGAAACATACACAATTAAACATTGGTTGAAAGTGCACCCGAGATATGGGCTTAGGTAGGAACGATGTCATAATGGTGTTTCAATAACCGATGGTCTAAGAATGAACTGTCGACCATTAACTTCAAGCAATAGGGTTGCTAGAAGTTTGGAATTACACTGCACATTTCATTTGTTGGTATTCTGGTTAGCAACAATACAGGGACCAAGAATTGAACAGAGATTGCAAGAAGTATCACTTGAATCAAGAATTCTTAAGAGGTGGTGAAATTCTCACGACATTCTTGACATGATGGTAATACTTCAAGGTAAAGAAGAACAAATGATGGGTAGCAAGGAACTCAAGGTATAAGACAGAACACGAACAAGTTTGTGTTGAACGGAAGGCAATAAAGTGGTCGATGAGTAACACAAATCATCGAGGGAAAGGATGGAATTTCTCATCATGAATTCTTGATACCCTGGGAGAGCTCAGAATGCTGATGATGAGCATGACACAATTGTCGTGCGATTTCATGAAGATGTAATTGACCGACGATGACATCAAGTCAAAGGAATGATGAAGCGAAAGGTTATTGGAACCATGAGTACGACACAAACTCGAAATCAAGCTTGCTGTTCAAGGCGAAATGATATGACGAGGAAAATCAACGTAAGCTTAGTTCATCGTCGAAAGTGGTGCTCCGGGAATAAGGACCAGGTAGCACAGTTAAATTTAGCATGATAACGATGTAGCCGATCAGGCTAGGAATGACATGATGGAGTATTAAACTTCTCAACAACAAAGTACTAGGAGTACTGAATTGCGGTGCGGATTTGATTCAATTCTCGGAGTCCTCGGTTGACGACAACCCAGAACCATTGGAGTGACTATGACATGGAAAGGTACTACTTCATCAGAAATTCATAAGATGTAGTGCAATGGCATGATATCCTCGAGATACCAGGGAGTAGTACTCGAAGGCAGATCAAAATAGAGGTGGACTGGGGTATTGATCCGCAGAAGACAAAGGCTTAAACTTGCCCGATAAATGGGAACAAAGAAGAACAATATAGTCAGAACCATAGCTGCAAGGGATTCCACTTAATGACACCGGAAGAATTGCACAAATGATTAGATATTTTGCAAGAAGCTTCCGTGATAAGTTCCACATCGGGTCCATGGGCATGAACACAAAGGTTCAAGGTCGACTCCCACTTCTTCAATGCAAAACCTTTTATTCACTTCTCGCTTTCGAAGAAGTTGTAGCATTGAAATTTTATATGGCAAAACACTAGAAGAGTATGAATCGTGAAAACTTCGAGTTCACACATATTAAGGAAGGCATAGGTTCAACCCATCGGGGCATCGTGGAAACATATACCACAAGCTTCAATAGTAAATATCACCAGCTCGAAAGCAGAGCATGGTTGACCAAAGAAGAGGATACAATTTACTAGAGGCATTATGTATCCGAGAGGAATTCACAAGGCGATTAAATATGAAGGACACTGTCGAATAATAACCAAGCAGTTGGTCTCGCGGACCACAACAAATCTGATGTGAGTATCGATACTCAATCAGAAGGAAAAAGAATGCAAAGGCATCAGATTATAGAAACAACCGACTAATTCAAAGCTCAATGCAAATGAATTATGATTTTCAAATCAAGGGGTCAGAAGCAAACACTCTGATCAAGGGTGGATAAGTTCAATAGACCTAAGGGTACAATTGACAGCAAATAGATTGGTCGAGAACAAGCTCATGTTCAAAAAATGACGTCTGAGACGGAAGGATGAATTCTAGGATATGATTGAGGATTGCGAGCATTCGCAACATATTGAATCAATGGACTCAAAATGATATTTGACAAAGGATGCCAATAAGATTACCAGACTTATGGGATTAGCCATAATGCAAGCAAGCAAGAATTTCAAGAGCAAGACGATGCTCAGGATTTTTGGAAGATCGAATGGTATTTTGAAAACTTTTGTGAAACACATGAACAACTGAGAAAGAGCGGATACTCGATAAGCGCGAGGAATTATCCGTAAGGGTATTCATGAGGCAAGAACTGTATAGCAGTAAGCTCAAAGGATTCTTGGAACAACGGAGAGCGGTTCGGGGCATCTTGTATTAACAAGATCAACTTGGAATAAAATTAAGAATGACGGGTGTAAGTATTTATCCATAGGGATAGATCAGTAGTAGGGAATTGCAAAATCAACAAGCACAAGGTCTCGAGAACATCGGAGAGTATCTTCGCAATCCTTCGGTGGACCAAGCAATCATCTGGAGTGAGGGGCTCTCCGGGAGGAAGTAGTTACGAGAACCTAGAGTCAGAGTTAGTAAAATCATTTCACCCGAATAGAAGAGAGGTCAGAGTCCCAGAGTATAGGTCGAGTAATAAAAGATCCTAATACCACCCAATGGCGACGTGGGCCCATAAGCCGCACAACCATGTTAGTAAAAGTTTTGCAACGACTAGACTCAACTTCGGCCAAGGAGTTGGGAAGGGGGATTCCTACAGGTAGTCGGCTCTGATACCAACTTGTGACGCCCCCGATTTGACCGTACAGTAATCATGCACGCAAATGTGTACGATCAAGATCAGGGACTCACGGGAAGATATCACAACACAACTCTACAACATAAATACCTCATACAAGCATCATAATACAAGCCAGGGGCCTCGAGGGCTCGAATACAAGTGCTCGACCATAGACGAGTCAGCGGAAGCAACAATATCTAAGTACAGACATAAGTTAAACAAGTTTGCCTTAAGAAGGCTAGCACAAAAGTAGCAACGATCGAAAAGGCAAGGCCTCCTGCCTGGGACCTCCTAACTACTCCTCGAAGCCGAACTCCTCGTAGAATCATCCTCCGGGATCTCTAGCTCCTGGACTCCAGCATCTGGTTGCGACAATCAGGTATAGAAAGGGGAAAAGAGGGAGAAAAGCAACCGTGAGTACTCATCCAAAGTACTCGCAAGCAAGGAGCTACACTACATATGCATGGGTATATGTGTAAAGGGTCATATCGGTGGACTGAACTGCAGAATGCCAGAAGAAGAGGGGGATAGCTAATCCTGTCGAAGACTACGCTTCTGGCAGCCTCCATCTTGCAGCATGTAGAAGAGAGTAGATTGAAGTCCTCCAAGTAGCATCGTATAGCATAATCCTACCCGGCGATCCCCTCCTCGTCGCCCTGTTAGAGAGCGATCACCGGGTTATATCTGGCACTTGTAAGGGTGTGTTTTATTAAGTATCCAGTTCTAGTTGTCATAAGGTCAAGGTACAACTCCGGGTCGTCCTTTTACCGAGGGACACGGCTATTCGAATAGATAAACTTCCCTGCAGGGGTGCACCACATAACCCAACACGCTTGATCCCATTTGGCCGGACACACTTTCCTGGGTCATGCCCGGCCTCGGAAGATCAACACGTCGCAGCCCCACCTAGGCTCAACAGAGAGGTCAGCACGCCGGTCTAAATCCTATGCGCGCAGGGGTCTGGGCCCATCACCCATTGCACACCTGCACGTTGCGAGGCGGCCGGAAGCAGACCTAGCCTAGCAGGCGTTCCAGTCCAATCCGGCGCGCGCCGCTCCGTCGCTGACGTCAAGAAGAGCTTCGGCTGATACCACGACGTCGAGTGCCCATAACTGTTCCCGCGTAGTTGGTTAGTGCGTATAGACCAAATGGCCAGACTCAGATCAAATACCAAGATCTCGTTAAGCGTGTTAAGTATCCGCGAACGCCGACCAGGGCCAGGCCCACCTCTCTCCTAAGTGGTCTCAACCTGCCCTGTCGCTCCGCCATAAAGTAACAGTCGGGGGCCGTCAGGAACCCAGGCCCACCTCTACCGGGATGGAGCCACCTGTCCTTTCAGCCCCCTCATCAGAATCACTTGCGGGTACTCAAGGAGCCGACCCGACTTTAGTCACCACATGTGTCATGTATATAAAGTATATAATATATACCCGTGATCACCTCCCGAAGTGATCACGGCCCAGTAGTATAGCATGGCAGACGGACAAGAGTGTAGGGCCACTGATGGAACACTAGCATCCTATACTAAGCAGTAGGATAGCAGGTAAGGGTAACAACTGTAGCAACAATGACAGGCTATGCAACAGAATAGGATTAACCGAAATCAGTAACATGCTACACTACTCTAATGCAAGCAGTATAGAGAAGAATAGGCGATATCTGGTGGTCAAGGGGGGGCTTGCCTGGTTGCTCTGGCAAGGAGGGGTCGTCAACACCGTAGTCGTACTGGGTAGCAGCGGCGTCGGTCTCGAGGTCTACCGGAGAAGAAGAGGGGGGAAGAAATAGTAAATACGGAGCACACAAGACATCTCAAAACATAACATGGCAATAAGCGGTGCTAGGGTGACCTAACGCAGTGCTAGAAGATACTGGCGAAGGGGGAAAACATCCGGGAAGTTTTCCCGGTGTTTCGCGTTCTCGGGCAGGTGATCCGGAGGGGGAAAGTTGTGTGTTCTCTATGCTAGGGATGTGTGGCGGACGAACGGGCTACGTATTCGGATTCGTCTCGTCGTTCTGAGCAACTTTCATGTACAAAGTATTTTCATCCGAGTTACGGATTATTTTATATTATTTTTCAAAGTTTTATTCATTTTCTGAATTTAATTTAATTCGAAATAAAAGTGAATTGATAGGTGCACCCAGCTCTGGGTACACATAAGTGTACCAGAGGGGCTGACATGTGGGTCCAAGGGGTCCCAGTTGACCAGTCAAACTTTGACTGGTCAACAGGGGGTGGGTCCCCCTTGTCATATACTATCTTACTAACCTAACAGATTAAATAGTCTAATTAGGTATCAGTTTAACTAACACAGGTTAATTAAGTTAATTAACTCTTTAATTAATTAATTAATAGTTTTTTATTATTTAATCTTTTTTTTTATATAAATGTTTCAGGGGCGTGGGCCCCCTTTGTCATAGGCCCTTGGGGGCTCAACGGAGCGGGTTAACGGGCGCGGGCGAGGCTGCCCATTTGGGCGCCCGCCCAGACCGGTGGAGGCGCCGGGGCATCGTAGCCGGCGGCGAGGTGCGTCGGGCAGCAGGGGGGCGGACATCGGCGACAGTTGATGCAGAAGCTGCAGGCCGCGCGTGAGAGGGGAGGAGGAGCAGGAAGGTCGCGCGGGTGCGCGCGGCGATGTGGCTTGGAGCGCCGTTGACGAGGATGGCCACTCGCGGGTGACGACCGAGGCATGCACGAGCGGGCGTGGACGTGCGCGAGGGGGGGCGTGGCCCAGGCGGGCGGAGGCGACGACGCCGGCGGGCAGAGGCGGCCAGCGGGCACGTGTGGCGGATGCACTAGGGAGGAAGAAGGGAAGGGCAGCTCACAACGCCCTGTAGTTGAGCGAGGCGTGCTCGGGGAGGAGTCGGGGACGACGGCGACGTGGTTTCGAGGTGGTAGGCCGGCGAGGAGGAGGAGGCAGGCCGGCGACGTGGTGGTGGCGAAGACGGGCGACGTCATCGGGTCGGCGACGAGGCGAGGACGCAGCTTCTGGCGGGCGTCGTGCGAGGGAGAGGAGGGGCACGAAGGAGTCCGAGAGGGGCGGCGCCGGCGGCGGTTTGCACCGGGCACTGGCGTGCGCGAGCAGGGGATCGAATAGGGGCGCCCCTCTCCCTGGCAAGATGCGTGTGTGTGTGTGTGTTGTGTGTGGTGGTGCTGGGTGGAGGGGAACGAGGGGAGAGATGGGGATCGTGGGGGGGGGTGCGGGGCTAGGGTTCGGTTCGGTGGGGGGTATGTGTAGGCCGGGGGTGGGCCGGCCTAGCTGGGAGATGGCCCAGGTGGGCCGGAGTCTTTTCTCTTTTCTGTTTTTACTTTTTTTGTTTATTATTCTTTTACTGTTTTTATTTTATTTCCCAATATTTTTTTTGTAAAATATGTAATTAACACCCAAATTGCATTACTAAATATACCTCCGCCACAATAACTTGGGCACCCAAACAAATTGGTATAATATTTTATATATTACAAAAGGAATTTAATTATTGGTTTTAGCTACTATTTATTTACTTTCGAGCATTCAGTTATTTTATAAAAGTGTGGTTTCTCCACCATAATTACCTATGCAATATTTGGTTCACTCCGAACATTTTAGTTTTAATATTTAAAAACTTTTATTGTTTGCTTGATTTTGAATTAGAATTTGAATCGTTTTCAAACTAACGCGAGATTAGTAACAGTAATCGAGATGATGTGGGATCATTAGCAGAGGTTTGCTGTAGCTTGATTATTCGGGTGTCACAACTAAACACTTTGAAACACATGTTAAACCTAGCTCTCCTAGATATGAATTTCCTGTTATGCCTGAGGGTTATGTAATGGATGGAGAGGTATTTCGGAACTTTCTTGCTTGTAAAGATAGAGATGATATTAAGAAATTATTATGCAAGTGGAAATAAAAATCTTTGAATGCTAGAATGCAATATGATCCTAAGTTTGCTACTTCACCTAACTTTGTTACTGACAAGGATTATGAATTCTTTGTCGATCTTGAGTTAATTACTTTGGTTGAATCCGATCCTTTCCATGGCTACGAATCTGAAACTGTTGTTGCACATCTTACTAAATTGAATGACATAGCCACCCTATTTGCTCATGAGGAAAAAATTCACTACTACTATATTCTTAAGTTGTTTCATTTCGCGTTAAAGGGTGATGCTAAGTTATGGTTTATTTCTCTTGCTCCTGGTTGTGTGCGTAGTCCCCAGGATATGATTTACTACTTCTCTGAAAAATATTTCCCTGCTAATAAGAAACGAGCTGCTTTACAGGAAATATTTAACTTTGTGCAAATTGAAGAAGAGAGTCTCCCACAAGCTTGGGGGAGGCTTCTCCTACTTAATGCATGCTTTGCCTGATCATCCTCTCAAGAAAAATGAAATACTTGATATCTTTTATAATGGACTACCCGATGCTTCTAGGGACTAGATAGTTGTGCTGGTTGTGTTTTCAGGGAACGAACTGTTGATCAAGCTGAAGTGCTATTGAATAATATATTGAGTAATGATAATGATTGGACGCTTCTCGAACCACCTCCTAAGCCAACTCCAAAGAAAAGAGGTATTCTATTTCTCAGTTCTGAAGATATGCAAGAGGCAAAGAAATCTATGAAAGAAAAAGGTATTAAAGCTGAAGATGTTAAGAATTTACCACCTATTGAAGAAATACATGGTCTTGATAACCCGACACAGGTAGTAGAGGTAAATTCTCTCTATAGATTTGATGAAGGTGATATTCCCCATAATAAGTCTACTAGTCAATGCTTGGATGAATTTGATAACTTTATTGTTAAACAAGAAATCTTCAATGCATATGTTAGTAGACAATTGAAATGTAAGCTTATATGCTTGACTGCTTGGGTGATTATATGTGTAGAACCATTAATGATCTCAAGATTATTAGTAAGCATGCTTCCATGGTAAAAACTCAAGTAGAACAAGTTCTCAAGGCACAAAATGATTTGTTGAATGAGATCAATAATAAGAACAATGATAATGTTGTTAGAGTTATGACTAGAGGAGGTAAAATGACTCAGGAACCTTTGTATCCCGAGGGCCATCCTAAGATAGTAGAAAAAGACTCTCAGAGAATTAATACTGATGCACCTAGTCCTTCTAAAAAGAAAAAGAAAGGTGATAGGACTTTGCTTGCTTCTAGTGAACCTGTTATAGACACACATGAGAATCCAAATGATATTTCTATTTCTGATGTTGAAACACAATCTGGTGATGAGCATGAGCCTCGCGATAATGTTAATGATGATGTTCGTGTTGATGCCCAACCTAGTAATGACAATGATGTGGAGATAGAACCTGCTGTTGATCTTGATAACCCACAACCTAAGAATAAAAGATATGACAAGAGAGACTTCATTGCTAGAAAACATGGTAAAGAAAGAGAACCATGGGTTCAGAAACCCATGCCCTTTCCTCATAAACCATCCAAGAAAAAGGATGATGAGGATTTTGAGCGCTTTGTTGAAATGCTTAGACCTGTTTTTTTGCGTATGCGTTTGACTGATATTCTGAATATGTCTCCTTAGGCTAAGTATATGAAAGACATTATTACAAATAAAAGAAAGATACCGGAAGCTGAAATTTCCACCATGCTTGCTAATTACACTTTTAAGGGTGGAATACCAAAGAAAGTAGGAGATCCGGGAATACCAACTATACCATGCTCCATTAAAAGCCTATGTTGAAACTGCTTTATGTGATTTGGGAGCCGGTGTTAGGGTTATGCATTTCTCTTTATACCGTAGACTTGATTTGAATAAGTTGACACCAACTGAAATATCTTTGCAAATGGCCAATAAATCAACCGCTATACCCATCGGTATTTGTGAGGATGTACCTGTCGTAGTTGCAAATGTTAATATTTTAATGGACTATGTTATTCTTGATATTCCTGAGGATGACAATATGTCGATCATCCTTGGTAGACCCTTTTTGAATACTGCAGGGGCTGCTATTGACTGCAAAAAGGGCAATGCCACTTTTCATGTTAATGGTAATGAGCATACGATACACTTCCCGAAGAAACAACCTCAAGTTAATAGCTTCAATTCTATTGGAAAAATTTCAACTATTGCTATTTGACATTTTTGAATTCCTTATTCCTATTGTCAAAAAGAAATATGATATTCTTATTGTTGGGGACATGCATATCCCCGTTGAGGTAACCTAGTGTTGTACGAAGGTTCTTCGGTTTCGGAAGAAGTTTGTTAATATCACTTGATGAACCTTGTTAATGGATTCCTTTTGATGGGCATGAGATGGATGAATTTAGTAAACACAAGTTTCTGTACTCACTTTTTACTTTCTGTTATTTAGAGTAATTTAAGCAAAAATACTATTATTTGTCTGTTTTCTGAATTATCCGCGCAATAAAAAAAAGTCCCGAAAATAAAAGTTCTCCAAATGCCCTAAAAATTTAGTATGATTTTTCCAGAATATTTTAGAAATTTTGGCACTGAAAACACACCAGGGGGCAGCACCGGTGGGCCACAAGCCCACAAGGCGCGCCCACCCCCTGGGCTCACCTAGAGGACTTGTGGGTCCCACGTGGGCCCCCCTCACTTATTCTAGCACCCATCCACTTCGTCGTCCTCCAGAAAAAATCCCACCATTCCTGAAACCCGTGTTCTTGCTCATTTTGCTGCCATTTTCAATCTCCTTGCTCGGAACTCCGTTTCTGAAGCTGTTTCGGCGATTTGTTCATCAGTATGTGACTCCTCCAATTGTCCAATTAGTTTTTTGTTCTAGTGCTTTCATATTGCAAATTTTTGCTACTGTGGTGACCTTGTTCTTGAGCTTGCATGTCAAATTTATATGGTCCAAAGCAGTTTTGATGCCTGATATAGCCTCTAGACACTTGTGGGAGTAGTTTCTATAAATCTTATTCAGTTTTGTTCACTTTTATTTTGAGTCACTAAAAATTTCAGAAATTTTTCAGAGGAAGAAAAGTGTTTAGGAAGATATACCAAGGGGGTTCCTCGACGAAGAAAGCCCCAAGGCTCACAATACGTGAGCCAGACCTTGAACCACTGAGGGAAGCTCTAGTGCAGCCTTGTGAATGGTCGTCGGATCATTTCATGGTTCATGCTGGTTTTAAGGAGGATTTCGATGCATACATACAAAATGCTGGCCTTGAAGACTTCGTGTCAGATAAGTGTCGGCAGTACTATCACCTCACTGATTCATTTGTGCGGAGATTTAAGTTTACATCCCAGTGAAATACTCGTTTAGTTTTATTTGATCTTTATGATAAATCATTTACCATGGACCTTGAAGATTTTAATGATGCATGCAAAATTCCACAATCTGGCATTCATAGTGAGCCTTGTAAAATTGATTGTTCAGATTTTCTTGCTAGCATCACCAAGGGAGAAACTAGAAATGTAAATCAAGCTACTATAGGGAGCATTCACTTTCCTGCTATACATTATTTTGCTCTCTTTATAGGTAGATGCATTAATGGTAAACATGATCATAGCCACCTTTGTGCAGCAGATCTTAGTGTCCTCAAGAGTGCAGTAATTGGTGATAAACAATATAATTTGGGGGCCATTGTTGCAAAGCGGTTACATAATAATGCTAAAGATGGAGATTTCTTTGGCGGGATTTATGCCACCCGGTTAGCTAATTATCTCGGGGTACCCATAAGAGAAAATGATGTCGAGTTACCACCCGCTTACCTTGATAATGATGCCATGGTTCGTTACCAGTTTCTTGAGAGGAGCAAACAGGCCCTCTTGTACCGACTAATCTTTGATAGGGAGCACGTCTTCTATGTTACGCTTCCCGCTCCTGCCTTCTTTAACTTTCAGGTAAAATGGAGATACTTCATAACCAGAGAGGAGGCAAACAAGTATGAGAGAGAGGGGGAGGCCGCTCACCTCCACGCTGCAGCCCTTCAAGCAGTGGCGGCTGCAGCTCAGTACAACCCCAACTACGATTTTGGATACTATCCAGGCAAGCCGTGTCCCTAGACCAACTTAGGCCAAAAGCCTAAGCTTGGGGGAGTACGTATTTCTCGCCGACATTACATTCATGTTCACACACTCATTTCAGTTGTCGGTGTTCATACTTTTCCATTGTATTATCCATGCTAGTTTATTTTTCTTGCTTTCTTCGCATGTGTTTGAAAAACTTTGAGAAAATCCAAAAAATTAGTTCTCCCTTCTTTTTAGTTTTTCTTTCTAGCTTATTTGGTAGTAGTATTAAAAGAAAACCCAAAAAGATTTCTCGTTCTTCTTTTGCTTGTTGGGAGCTTTCCCGTGTAAATACTTTTTCTCATTCTTGTTTTACTTCCTTCAAAAAACAAAATTCAAAAAAATATTACAGTGTGTTTATTTGAAATTATTTTTTCCTTTCTTTGGATTGTAAGGAGAAGACCACGATGAAAATGTTGAGTGGCTCTCATATGCATTATTGTTGATCTAACAAAGAGCCCATATTACCTTGTCTCCTCCTTTGAATAAATGTTTGCAGATTCCAAGTTAGTCCAATGCATGTGAACTCTTATTATTATTCACACCGTTTGGTCATGCAAGTGAAAGGCAATAATGATGATATATGATGAAATGATTGAGATGGAGAAAAGCTGGTACGAACTCGACCTATTTTGTTTTTGTAAATATGATTAGCTCATCGTTCTTGATTCAGCCCATTATGAATGAAACATGTTTGCAATGATAATTGGATATTATAGTTACTAATGCCATGCTTAATTAGCTAGGATGATAATGGTTTACCTTGCGTGACAGCATGCTTTTAAAATGGTTATGATGTAGTATGATAGGATGGTATCCTCCTTTGAATGATTTAAGTGGCTTGACTTAGCACATGTTAACAGATGTAGTTGAATCAAAATCAACATAGCCTCCACGATATTTATGTTCATGGTGATTTATATCCTACTCATGCTTGCATTCAATGTTGGTTAATCTCAATGCATGTTTATGACCGTTGTCGCTCTCTAGTTGGTCGCTCCTCAATCTTTTGCTAGCCTTCACTTGTACTAAGCGGGAATACCGCTTGTGCATCCACTTCCATAAACCCAAAGTTGTTCCATATGAGTCCACCATACCTACCTATATGCGGTATTTACCCGTCGTTCTAAGTAAATTTGCATGTGCCAAACTCTAAACCTTCAAATAATAATCTGTTTTGTAGGCCCAAATCGCTCGTGTGGTGACTGGGGGCTGTTCTCACGATGAGTGTTTATTCACTTGTCATTCACAAGAGAGTGGCTGGTAATTGGGATGCCCAGTTCCATGCTCGAAATCAAATCAAAATATAATCATAAAACAAAACTCCCCCAGGACTGTTGTTGGTATGGACGGCACCCGTGGAGTGTGATTGTTGGTGGAGGGGGAGTAAAAACTTTACCATTCTGTTTGGGAACCGTCTATAATGTATCTAACATGGAAGATAGCGAGATCTCTTGGTTGTTATGTTGACAATGAAAGCATACCGCTCAAAATTATATTCATCTCTGTTTTAAAAGCTCGAGCTTTGGCACCTCTGCAAATCCTTGCTTCCCTTTGCGAAGGGCCTATCTATTTACTTTTATTGCTGAGTTACCATCCTCTTATAAAAAACACCAATTAGAGTGCACCACTGTCATTTGTATGCTTTGTTATCAATTGATATTGAGTACGAGTGTGACTGGATCTCTTTTGCCATGAATTATAATGTCTAGTCAGTTCTTGATCTTTAGGGGTGCTCTGCATTTATGTTTTGCGGTCTCAGAATGGCTAGCGAGATACCATTTTTTCATATAATATCATGATTGTTTTGAAAAAGTGTAGTCATCCAAGATTTATTATTATTGCTCGCCAGTTGATTATGACATTGATATGAGTAAATGTGAGACCTAAATGCTATTGTGAATATGGTTAGTTAATAATCTTTGCTGAAAATCTGAATACTTGCTATACATATTTGCAACAACAAGACCAAACAGAGTTTGTAAAAGTTTTTCTTTGTCACTTTCAGTTTGTCAACTGAATTGCTTGAGGACAAGCAATGGGTTAAGCTTGGGGGAGTTGATACGTCTCCATCGTATATACTTTTCCAAACTCTTTTGCCCTTGTTTTGGACTCTAATTTGCATGATTTGAATGGAACTAACCCGGACTGACGCCGTTTTCAGCAGAATTGCCATGGTATTATTTTTGTGCAGAAATAAAAGTTCTCGGATTGACCTGAAAATTTACGGAGAATACTTTTGGAATATATAAAAAAATATTGGCGCAAGAATCAACCAGAGGGGGCCAACCCAGAGGCCACAAGCCCTGGGAGCATGCCCACCCCCCTAGGGCACTCCTTGCAGGCTTGTGGGTCCCCTGGAGCTCCTCCGAACCTAATTCCAACTCTATAAGTACCTATTCATGGAGAAAAAAACAGAGAGAAGGATTCATCACGTTTTACGATACGAAGCCGCTGCCATCTCCTGTTCTTCATCGGGAGGGCTGATCTGGAGTCCGTTCGGGGCTCCAGAGAGGGGGATTCGTCGCCATCATCATCACCAAACTTCCTCCATCACCAATTTCATGATGCTCAACATTGTGCATGAGTAATTCCTTCGTAGGGTTGTTGGACGGTGATGGATTCGATGAGATTTATCATGTAATCGACACTACAAAAAAAAGACACATCCGTGACATTTTGGGCCAAACGAATTTTTTTCTGTCGTGCTTATGACACTTCTATGACGATAATTGTGACAAACCCGGTATCATCAGCGATGTGGTGGGATCCTACTTCTATGACAAAAAATCATGACAGAAAATGGGCTTTTTGTCCTGGGAGGGCCTAAGGCGCAGCTGCATGACATTCTTTGGGTCGTCCATGACGGAAAAAACCATGGTAGACGCGAGGGCGAGGAAAACATTGGGGAGTTCCCGGTTACGGTGGGTGGTCGGGGGCCGAGTGATGCGCGTTTCTCTCGTACACGTACACACGTGGGTGCGAGGCGTTAGGCTCTAACTGAACCCGAGCAAGGTGTTCGCCTACTGAACCCGAGCGATTGCACTACAGGCTACGCATTGCTGAACCCGAGCGATCGATCGATCTGGCTGTTAACTGAACCCGATCGAGCGATTCCTTCGCTACTGCTGCTAACTGAAGCCGATCGAACATGCTGCCTCTTGATGGACAGTGAGCGTTGTTGGGGGGGGGGGTTGGATGAACAGTTCCCGGTGGGGGTTGGATGAACAGGACCCCGTGGTAGTAGAGGTCGTTGCCGCTGGATGAACAGGACCCCGATCGATCGAGCCGGTTGGGGTGGATGAATAGGACCCCGTGGAGGGCTGGATGAACAGGACGACCCCGTGGAGGGCTGGTTGAACAGTAGCTGGTGGAGGGCTGGATGAACAATAGCCCATGGAGGGGTGGTTGAACAGGACCCCGTGGAGAGGGCTGGTTGAACAGTAGCCAGTGGAGTAGCGCACGGTGGAGGCTGGATGAACAGGAGCCCATGGATGAACAGTCGTAGGTGGAGGCTGGAGGAGGTCGACGGTGGATGAACAGTAGCCCGTGGAGGCTGGAGGGGGTCGACGGTGGAGATGAAAAGTATCCCATGGAGTCCCGTTTCGCGGTACGCCACACCCCTCCCGATGAACAGGACCCCCGTTTTGACCGTAGCGCTCCAACACAAGTCCGTTTCCTCCGTTTTGCGGTAAGCCACACCCCTCCCAATCAACAGGACCCCATTTCGACCGTAGGAGGTCGAAGAGAAGTCTGTTTCCTCCGTTTTGCGGTACGCCACACCCCTCCCGGTGAACAGGATCCCGTTTCGACCGTAGGCAGTCGAACACAAGGCCGTTTCCTCCGTTCTGCAGTACGCCAGGCCTCGTTTCGATCGGCTGTTCCATCCAAGCCGGTTGGCTCCCGATGAACACGACACATTCCGTTGCTTCCCGATGAACACGACGACGCAATTTCTTTGTTCCGACCCGGCCGGTTGGCTGCCGATGAACAGGACACCGTCGTTGCCTCTCCATGTACACGAGCCCTGGCCATACGTATGCGGGAGTAGGCATTCGAGACCCCGCCCGTATATATGTACGTGGCCGTATTTACTTTCTTGCACCCTGGCTGTATGTACGTGTACATGCTACGTGCGCGCCTCTACTATGACATGTGCCCTTCCTTACTTGGCCACGGTTCATCGTTGCAGCCTGCAAACAGACCAATCGACTAGTATGTACGTACATGTTCGCGACCAGAATGACAACGCTACGTACGCTTCGACCAGGTGGGTCCTGACTGTCAGGGAGGATAAGGAGGCACTTCCTTGCATGCGAAGATGTAGCTGGCGGGTCCCAGCAGTCAGGGGGAAACATTTTTTTCATGAAATATGGTGGCCCGTCCAGTGGGTCCCTGTTGTCAGGTGGAGGAATCATTATTTTGCGCGCAATAAGGTGGCACTTCCTTGCTGCGGTCGTGGACCCAGCTGTCAGCCTCTCCATGTACAATACTCTTCCGATGGAAGTCATTCCTTAACCACATTGACCATGCCGCGCCAAGAGCACCAAGGCGGTGGACGACGGCGAGGGCTAGGAAGGGGACAACACGGAGCCGGGGAAGACAAGGCAGTGGATGCCCACACGGAGAGGAGTACAAGGGTTCACTGGTTCGCCTGCGGTGTGAGGTTGCCGTCGTCGCAGAATAACAGGGGGTGTGGGTGAGTAGAGGGATGGCCTGGCCAGAGGTGGGAGTAGTAGGGGGCGGTGAGGCCTCCGCGGCAACACAGCCGGCCACGGGAGGCAGGAGCACGCTGCATGACCGGTGCTGGTTTGGGCGGCTGAAGCAAGAAGACCAGAGGTTGAAGAAGCACTACGGCCGTTGGATGGACATCGTACGGTCACTGGAGCTAGAATCGTTCATATTGACTAAGTTGACAAAGCCCTGCATCCGCGTCAACTTAGTAGGCCCACAAGTCAGCCTCCCACTATGGTGGGTCCCAGCTAGCAGGGGGAGTATCCATTTTTTGTGCGTAATAAGGAGGCACTTCCTTATGTGTGAAGATATAGCTGGTGGGCTTGAGCTGTCAGCGGGGGTAACGTTTTTTTCGTGAAATACAGAGGCCCTTCTGGTGGGTCCTAGCAGTCAGGTGGAGGAATAATTATTTTGCGCATAATAAGGAGGCACTTCCTTGCTTCGGCCGTGGACCCAGCTGTCGGCCTCTCCACGTACAGTACTCTTTCGATGGAAGTCGTTACTTGACCACATTGACCACGCCGCGCCGAGAGCACCAAGGCGGTGGACGACAGCAAGGCCTAGGAAGGGGACGATGCGGAGCCGGGGAAGACGTGGCAGTGGATGCCCATGCGGAAAGGAGTACGAGGGTTCACTGGTTCGGCTACGGTGTGAGCTGCCGTTGCCGTAGAATAACAGGGGGTGTGGGTGAGTAGAGGGATGGCCTGGCCAGTGGCGGGAGTAGTAGGGGGCGGTGAGGCCTCCGTGGCAGCACAGCCAACCACGGGAGGCAGGAGAAGGCGGCACGACCGATGATGGTTTGGGCGGTTGGAGCAAGAAGACCAGAGGTTGAAGAAGCACTACGGCCGTTGAATGGACATCGTACGGTCACTGGAGCTAGAATCGTTCATATTGACTAAGTTGACAAAGCCCTCCGTCCCCGTCAACTTAGTAGGACCAAAGTCATCCTCCCACTATGGTGGGTCCCAGCTAGCAGGGGGAGTATTAATTTTTTGTGTGCGTAATAAGGAGGCACTTCCTTGCGTGCGAAGATATAACTGGTGGGTCTGAGCTGTCAGCAGGGGGAATGTTTTTTTCACGAAATACAGAGGCCCTTCCAGTGGGTCCCAGCTGTCAGGTGGAGGAATCATTATTTTGCGTGTAATAAGGAGACATTTCCTTGCGTGCGGCCGTGGACCCAGCTGTCAGCCTCTCCACGTACAGTCCACTTCCGATGGATGTCGTTCATTGACCACATTGACCACGCCGTGCCGAGAGCACCAGGGTCGTGGACGACGGCGAGGCCTAGGAAGGGAACGACATGGAGCCAGGGAAGACTCGGCAGTTGTTTCCCACGCGAAGAGGAGTACGAGGGTTTACTGGTCCGTCTGCCGTCGCCGGAGAATAACAGCAGGTGTGGGTGAGTAGAGGGATGGCTAGGCCAACGATGGGAGTACGGTGGGGCGTGAGATCTGCGCGGCAGCACATCTTGCCACGGGAGGAGGGAGCAGGCAGTCCCACTGACGCTTGTTTGAGCGGCTGGAGCAGGAAGAGCAGAGATTGAAGAAGCACGACGGCCGTTGGATGGACATCCAACAGTCACTGCTCTCGTGTGTTGACTAAGTTGACACGGCGTTGGGTGTGCGTCAACCTTTTTTTTAGGAAAGCGTACGCGTCAACCTATAGTAGGCGCACAAGTCAGCCTCAAATGTGTGGAAAATAGCATACAACCCATCTGCTAATTCCTAAGGTTTTTTTGGAGCCCATCTTCTTTTCGTTAGCATTACAGCCCATATTGTGGCCACGGTTAAAAATTATACGAAATTTTGCATATTTCGGTGCGGTCAACTGTTTTTAATCCTGAAATTTCGAGTCACATTCAAACTAATTTGAAAAATAAATTCATATCAATGTAAAATCCAAATAATTGTCCACGCATAAAAATCAATGGAATTTAAAATCTCAAAATGAAAAAAAAGAAATTTGAAACCAATTGTCGGTTTGATTTGTTTTAAAAATGTACAACCCATTTCTCATTACTGATAGCCCATTTTCTCGTCTTGAAAGATTTGCAGCCTAGCAGGGCTGACAAAGCAAGTAGGCCTCGGTTGGCTATTCTACAAAAGAACAAAAAAACTGGGCTAGCCATTTTCAGAAAGAAAAAAACTATTGGGCTGGTCTTGTGGTAAACCAAAAAGGAAAGGCTGGCTGGACAGGCCAGAGTGCCCCGCACAGCCCAGTTGACACCCAACTTCCGTCTCAAAAACAAAGATAACTGGGCAAGCTACTTCCCAAAAAAAACTGGGCAAGCTACTGGGTCCCTGGTGTCAGCCGCTGATGTCTACTACGCAACCTTCTTCTTGTAGACGTTGTTGGGCCTCCAAGTGCAGAGGTTTGTAGGACAGTAGCAAATTTCCCTCAAGTGGATGACCTAAGGTTTATCAATCCATGGGAGGTGTAGGATGAAGATGGTCTCTCTCAAACAACCCTACAACCAAATAACAAAGAGTCTCTTGTGTCCCCAACACACCCAATACAATGGTAAATTGTATAGGTGCACTAGTTCGGCGAAGAGATGGTGATACGAGTGCAATATGGATGGTAGATATAGGTTTTTGTAATATAAAAATATAAAAACAGCAAGGTAACTAATGATAAAAGTGAGCGTAAACGGTATTGCAATGCTAGGAAACAAGGCCTAGGGTTCATACTTTCACAACTGCAAGTTCTCTCAACAATAATAACATAATTGGATCATATAACTATCCCTCAACATGCAACAAAGAGTCACTCCAAAGTCACTAATAGCGGAGAAAAAACGAAGAGATTATGGTAGGGTACGAAACCACCTCAAAGTTATCCTTTCTGATCGATCTATTCAAGAGTCCGTAGTAAAATAACATGAAGCTATTCTTTCCATTCGATCTATCATAGAGTTCGTACTAGAATAACACCTTAAGATACAAATCAACCAAAGCCCTAATGTCACCTAGATACTCCAATGTCACCTCAAGAGTCCGTGGGTATGATTATACGATATGCATCACACAATCTCAGATTCATCTAATCAAACCAACACAAAGTACTTCAAAGAGTGCCCCAAAGTTTCTACCGGAGAGTCAAGACGAAAACATGTGCCAACCCCTATGCATAGGTTCATGGGCGGAACCCGCAAGTTGATCAACCAACACATACATCAAGTGGATCACGTGATATCCCATTGTCACCAGAGATAAGCACGACAAGACATACATCAAGTGTTCTCAAATCCTTAAAGACTCAATCCGATAAGATTACTTCAAAGGGAAAACTCAATCTATTACAAGAGAGTAGAGGGGGAGAAACATCATAAGATCCAACTATAATAGCAAAGCTCGCGATACATCAAGATCGTACCACCTCAAGAACACGAGAGAGAGAGAGAGAGAGATCAAACACATAGCTACTAGTACATACCCTCAGCCCCGAAGGTGAACTACTCCCTCCTTGTCATGGAGATCGCCGGGATGATGAAGATGGCCACCGGTGAGGGATCCCCCCTCTGACAGGGTGTCGGAACAGGGGCCCGATTGGTTTTTGGTGGCTACAGAGGCTTGCGGCGGCGGAACTCCCGATCTATTGTGCTCCCTGATGTTTTTAGGGTATATGGATATATATAGGCGAAAGAAGTCGGTCAGGGGAGCCACGAGGGGCCCACGAGGGTGGAGGGCGCGCCCAGGGGGGTGGGCGCGCCCCCTGCCTCGTGCCTTCCTCGTTGCTTCCCTTTCGTACACTCCAAGTCTTCTGGATTGCTTCCGTTCCAAAAATAACTCTCCCGAAGGTTTCATTCTGTTTGGACTCCGTTTGATATTCCTTTTCTGCGAAACACTGAAACAAGGGAAAAAAACAGGAACTGGCACTGGGCTCTCGGTTAATAGGTTAGTCCCAAAAATAATATAAAAGTGTAAAATAAAGCCCATAAACATCCAAAACAGATAATATAATAGCATGGAACAATCAGAAATTATAGACACGTTGGAGACGTATCAGCATCCCCAAGCTTAATTCATGCTCATCCTCGAGTAGGTAAATGATAAAAACAGAATTTTTGATGTGGAATGCTACCTAACATATTTATCCATGTAATTCTCTTTATTTTGGCAAGAATATCCAGATCCATAAGATTCAAGATAAGAGTTTAATATTGACATGAGAACAATAATACTTCAAGCATACTAACAAAGCAATCATGTCTTCTCAAAATAACATGGCCAAAGCAAGCTATCCCTACAAAATCATATAGTCTGGCTATGCTCTATCTTCACCACACAAAGTATTTAAATCATGCACAACCCCGATGACAAGCCAAGCAATTGTTTCATACTTTTGATGTTCTCAAACTTTTTCAATCTTCACGCAATATATGAGCGTGAGCCATGGATATAACACTAGGTGGAATAGAATGGTGGTTGTGGAGGAGACAAAAAGGAGAAGATAGTCTCACATCAAGTAGGTGTATCAACGGGCTATGGAGATGCCCATCAATAGATATCAATGTGAGTGAGTAGGGATTGCCATGCAACGGATGCACTAGAGCTATAAGTGTATGAAAGCTCAACAAAATAAACTAAGTGGGTGTGCATCCAACTCGCTTGCTCATGAAGACCTAGGGCATTTTGAGGAAGCCCATCATTGGAATATACAGGCCAAGTTCTATAATGTAAAATTCCCACTAGTATATGAAAGTGACAACATAGGAGACTCTCTATTATGAAGATCATGGTGCTACTTTGAAGCACAAGTGTGGTAAAAGGATAGTAGCATTGCCCCTTCTCTCTTTTTCTCTCTTTTTTTATGGCCTCTTTTTTTTAGTCCGGAGTCTCGTCCCGACTTGTGGGGGAATCATAGTCTCCATCATGCTTTCCTCACTGGGACAATGCTCTAATAATGATGATCATCACACTTTTATTTACTTACAACTCAAGAATTACAACTCGATACTTAGAAGAAAATATGACTCTATATGAATGCCTCCGGCGGTGTACCGGGATGTGCAATGACTCATAAGTGACATGCATGAAAGAATTATGAACGGTGGCTTTGCCACAAATACGATGTCAACTACATGATCATGCAAAGCAATATGACAATGATGAAGCGTGTCATCATAGATGGAACGGTGGTAAGTTGCATGTCAATATATCTCGGAATGGCTATGGAATGCCATAATAGGTAGGTATGGTGGCTGATTTGAGGAAGGTATATGGTGGGTGTATGATACCGGCGAAAGGTGCGCGGTATTAGAGAGGCTAGCAATGGTGGAAGGATGAGAGTGCGTATAATCCATGGACTCAACATTAGTCATAAAGAACTCACATACTTATTGCAAAAATCTATTAGTCATTGAAACTAAGTACTATGCACATGCTCCTAGGGGCATAGATTGGTAGGAAAAGACCATCGCTCGTCCCCGACCGCCACTCATAAGGAAGACAATCAATAAATAAATCATGCTCCGACTTCATCACATAACGGTTCACCATACGTGCATGCTACGGGAATCACAAACTTTAACACAAGTATCTCTCAAATTCACAACTACTCAACTAGCATGACTCTAATATCACCATCTTCATATCTCAAAACAATCATAATGAATCAAACTTCTCATAGTATTCAATGCACTTTATATGAAAGTTTTTATTATACCCATCTTGGATGCCCATCATATTAGGACTAAATTCATAACCAAAGCAAATTACCATGCTGTTCTAAAGACTCTCAAAATAATATAAGTGAAGCACGAGAGTTCATCTATTTCTTCAAAATAAAACCACCATTGTGCTCTAAAAGGATATAATTGAAGCACTAGAGCAAATGAAAAACTACTCCGAAAGATATAAGTGAAGATCGATGAGTAGTCGAATAATTATGTAACTATGTGAAGGCTCTCTAAAATTTAAGGATTTCAGATCTTGATATTTATTCATATAGCAAGCAAAACAAAATAAAATAAAATGACGCTCCAAGAAAAACACATATCCTGTGGTGAATAAAAATATAGCTCCAAGTAAAGTTACCGATGAACGAAGACGAAAGAGGGGATGCCATCCGGGGCATCCCCAAGCTTAGGCTTTTGGTTGTCCTTGAATATTATCTTGGAGTGTCTTGGGCATCTCCAAGCTTAGGCTCTTGCCACTCCTTATTCCATAGTCCATCGAATCTTTACCCAAAACTTGAAAACTTCACAACACAAAACTTAACAGAAGATCTCGTGAGCTCCGTTAGAGAAAGAAAAAAAAAACACCACTTCAAGGTACTGTAATGAACTCATTATTTATATTTATTGGTGTTAAATATACTGTATTCCAACTTCTCTATGGTTTATAAACTATTTTACTAGCCATAGGTTCATCAAAATAAGCAAACAACACACGAAAAACAGAATCTGTCAAAAACAGAACAGTCTGTAGTAATCTGTAACTAACGCAAACTTCTGGAACTCAAAAAATTCTACCAAAATAGGATGACCTAGATAATTTGTTTATTGATCTACTGCAATTGGAATCAGTATTTTATAACGTTCTGGTGATTTTTAACAATTGTTTTCGTGAACAGAAAGTTTCTGGAATTTTCAGCAAGATCAAATAACTATCATCCAAGAAGATCCTATAGGTCTTACTTGGCACAAACACTAAATAAAACATAAAACCGCATCCAACCAGAGGCTAGACCAAATATTTATTACTAAAAATAACCAAAAATAAAGAACAAAAATAAAAATTGGGTTGCCTCCCAACAAGCACTAACGTTTAACGCCCCTAGCTAGGCATGATGATTTCAATGATGCTCGCATAAAAGATAAGATTGAAACATAAAGAGAGCATCATGAAGAACATGACTAGCATATTTAAGTTTAACCCACTTCCTATTCATAGGGATTTTGTGAGCAAACAACTTATGGGAACAATAATCAACTAGCATAGGAAGGCAAAACAAGCATAACCTTAAAACTTTAAGCACATAGAGAGGAAACTTGATATTATTGCAATTCCTACAAGCATATGTTCCTCCCTCATAATAATTTTCAGTATAATCATGAATGAATTCAACAATATAACTATCACATAAAGAATTCTTTTCATGATGCATAAGCATAGAATTTTTATTACTCTCCACATAAGCAAATTTCTTCTCATGAATAATAGTGGGAGCAAACTCAACAAAATAACTATCATGTGATTGAAAATTAAGATCAAGATGACAAGTTTCATGGTTATCATTATTGTTTAAAGCATATGTGTCATCACAATAATCATCATAGATAGGAGGCATGCTTTCATCATAGTAAATTTGCTCATCAAAGCTTGGGGGACAAAAAATATCACCTTCATCAAAAATAGCTTCCCCAAGCTTGTGTCTTTGCATATCATTAGAATCATGGACATTCAAAGATTTTGTACTAACAACATTGAAATCATGCTCATCATTCAAATATTTTATGCCAAGCATTCTATGTAATTCTTCTTCCAGTACCTGAGCACAATTTTCCTTCACATCATTTTCACGAAAGACATTAAAAAGATGAAGCATATGAGGCACCCCTAATTCCATTTTTGTTGTTTTCTTTTATAAACTAAACTAGTGATAAAACAAGAAACTAAAAGATTTGATTGAAAGATCTAAAGATATACCTTCAAGCACTCACCTCCCCGGCAACGGCGCCAGAAAAGAACTTGATGTCTACTACGCAACCTTCTTCTTGTAGACGTTGTTGGGCCTCCAAGTGCAGAGGTTTGTGGGACAGTAGAAAATTTCCCTCAAGTGGATGACCTAAGGTTTATCAATCCGTGGGAGGTGTAGGATGAAGATGGTCTCTCTCAAGCAACCCTGCAACCAAATAACAAAGAGTCTCTTGTGTCCCCAACACACCCAATACAATGGTAAATTGTATAGGTGCACTAGTTCGGCGAAGAGATGGTGATACGAGTGCAATATGGATGGTAGATATAGGTTTTTGTAATCTGAAAATATAAAAACAGCAAGGTAACTAATGATAAAAGTGAGCGTAAACGGTATTGCAATGCTAGGAAACAAGGCCTAGGGTTCATACTTTCACTAGTGCAAGTTCTCTCAACAATAATAACATAATTGGATCATATAACTATCCCTCAACATGCAACAAAGAGTCACTCCAAAGTCACTAATAGCGGAGAACAAACGAAGAGATTATGGTAGGGTACGAAACCACCTCAAAGTTATCCTTTCTGATCGATCTATTCAAGAGTCCGTAGTAAAATAACATGAAGCTATTCTTTCCGTTTGATCTATCATAGAGTTCGCACTAGAATAACACCTTAAGATACAAATCAACCAAAACCCTAATGTCACCTAGATACTCCAATGTCACCTCAAGTATCCGTGGGTATGATTATACGATATGCATCACACAATCTCAGATTCATCTAATCAAACCAACACAAAGTACTTCAAAGAGTGCCCCAAAGTTTCTACCAGAGAGTCAAGACGAAAACGTGTGCCAACCCCTATACATAGGTTCATGGGCGGAACCCGCAAGTTGATTACCAAAACATACATCAAGTGGATCACGTGATATCCCATTGTCACCAGAGATAAGCACGGCAAGACATACATCAAGTGTTCTCAAATCCTTAAAGACTCAATCCGATAAGATTACTTCAAAGGGAAAACTCAATCCATTACAAGAGAGTAGAGGGGGAGAAACATCATAAGATCCAACTATAATAGCAAAGCTCGCGATACATCAAGATCGTACCACCTCAAGAACACGAGAGAGAGAGAGAGATCAAACACATAGCTACTGGTACATACCCTCAGCACCGAGGGTGAACTACTCCCTCTTCGTCATGGAGATCGCCGGGATGATGAAGATGGCCACCGGTGAGGGATCCCCCCTCCGGCAGGGTGCCAGAACAGGGTCCCGATTGGTTTTTGGTGGCTACAGAGGCTTGCGGTGGCGGAACTCCCGATCTATTGTGCTCCCCGATGTTTTTAGGGTATATGGATATATAGGCGAAAGAAGTCGGTCAGGGGAGCCACGAGGGGCCCACGAGGGTGAAGGGCGTGCCCAGGGGGGTGGGCGTGCCCCCTGCCACGTGCCTTCCTCGTTGCTTCCCTTACGTACACTCCAAGTCTTCTGGATTGCTTCCGTTCCAAAAATAACTCTCCCGAAGGTTTCATTCCGTTTGGACTCCGTTTGATATTCCTTTTTCTGCAAAACACTGAAACAAGGGAAAAAATAGGAACTGGCACTGGGCTCTGGGTTAATAGGTTAGTCCCAAAAATAATATAAAAGTGTAAAATAAAGCCCATAAACATCCAAAACAGATAATATAATAGCATGGAACAATCAAAAATTATAGATACGTTGGAGACGTATCAGCCGCTCGTTGTGCAATTCTCTCATTTATTGACTACGTTGACAATGGCATGGGACCTAGATGTCAGAAATCCATTAGGAGGAACCATTTTTCTGGCTTGAAATAAGGAGGCACTTGCTTGTGTACTGCCATGACCCTCGTGGGTCCCTGCTGTCATCCTCTCCATGTACAATCATCTCCTGATTGTGTACACGTCAACCTAGTAGGCCCAGAAGACAGCTTCTAAACCCGTGGCAGACAAATACAACCAATTTAAAAAATAACACCCCATTCCATACGTTCACACGGAAAGTTCAACATACAAAGCAAAGTAACAGGTCTGACCAGATATAGAGTATTGAACTTCCACGTTGACAACCATCATAGCCAAGTTAACTATCTACTCCCACTAATACTCTAGTGTACAAGTACTGACTTACTCCTAGCTAACTAGAAGATGTCGGCCGCCATCTACGGTACACGCTAAATGCCGGCATCGATGTCCTCCTCCTCCCCTCGGACTTGTCGGAGGTGCGATAGGGCGCGTTGCTCGCGCGCATTGTCCCTTTCCATGGCGGCGTGCTCCACCGAAGCTTCGGCTTCTAAGCGGGAAACCCACTTGATGAGCTGGTAGTAAAATTCGGTGTCACGCAGGCGTGCGTGCCCGACAGCCTCTAGGGCTATTTGCCGAGCACCGGCCTCCATGTAGCCGCCCCCCGCGACTCAAAGCGGCGGTGCACTGCTGCTCCATGCCTTGTCGGCGGTGCAAATTGGCGATACACTGCTCCTCGCCAGACGGTCGCGCTCCAACAAGTCCTCGTACTCCGCATTGCCATCTAAAGACTGAAGAATGCCTCCTCCCTCCATCTTCCTTCCAGTGAATAACCGAACACTAGCTCTGGTGGTGAGCACCTCTGGCATCACCTATTGCGGACGGTCGGGGGCATGACAGACGTGGCGAGAGCGAGGGCAAGTTGCGAGCGACATCGGGCCGATGGGGGTTGTGAGGGGAGCCGATAGGGCGAGTTGGGTGATGGTGCTACTGGAGAACGCCGGGAACGAGTAATTATAGGCGGAAGGTAGTTGAAGCGCGTGTCGTGGGAAACACGACGGTCATTGGAATTCAATGCATAACCACGCATGGCTTAGCGCGCCAGCTTATCGTGGATAACTGGAAAAACTGATGTGTCGTCCCGTCCCGTCAGTGGTGCGTCCCGTCCGTGCTGGGTCGCACATCGGCATGATGGTCAAACGAGTGCACTTGAATCATCTAGATGAGGTACTCCCTCCTTGTCAAAAATGATTCCACCACTCATCATCTACCTTGGTTTGTGAGATTTTTGAATTGAGCCCTGCTAACCGGAAAGGAGGTAGTACGTGCGTGATCCGCTATTTATTCATGTAGGATCGAGTAGGTAGGATAGTGTACGTGTAGGATCAAGTAGGTCGGATAGTGTACGTGTAGGATCGCATTAGCTGATGAACGTTCGCTGGGAGATAAGGCATTTGCAACCGTTTTTGCTAGCAGTTTCTTTAGATTCACATGGCATTTTCTTCAGAACGGCTTGTCAGTTTCTTCAGAGGTAGGCATTTTTATTCAGAAAACTGCCACCTTTGGATCTTGTGTCGCAACTAAAACTGCCAGGAGCGTATTAGTAGGCTATCTAGTGATCGACAAGTAACTTGTAAACACTGAGCGAACAGAAATATGGAACTGCTAGTAACTTGTAAACACTGAGAACACATAAATCAAGATCATGCTATGCATAGTAGTAAGAGCCGATCCCTTCGAAATGTTCACACGAGACTCACAGGCCTGGCATTGTAATATGTTCGCATTAGTAACCCAAATTCACAACCAACTAGTAACATGTTAATGCATCTCAATGATTCATAGATCATATACAAATATGTAGCTCCAAAAGCAAAGAACTAGAAAAAACAGTTGTTCTTCCTACTAACATGGATGCTTCTCTGGGCCAACATTTAGTACAGAGTGAAAGTCAAATTTGTTTGTGAAGTCTACAATTCCTCTTGCAAACGTAAGTGTTTTCATCAACAGCTGGAACCATGAGAATGAACCACACATGACGGAGGAACATCCACTGCAATATGATTTGGTCTTCTCTCGATCACACGGTGAGACTATTTTCGGAATACAAACTTTAACTTAGGCAAAATAATGCCCATTGTATAATCAGACCAAAGCAATGAAGCACCTAGTGTTGGCCAATAAATAGTACATTACTACTTTTGTGCAGTCCATGAAGTGACTATCCAGTCTTTCTGTGTCTATTTTCAAATGGCACTGCATGCAGTGACTATACTATTCTTTTGTGTAGTTCCACCAAAATTGTGGTCACTTTGTTTGCCAAATAGCAACGGGCAGACATCTGTCTGGACAAATATCAACCAGCTAGTAAACATATACCCCACCTTGTATTTTCGGTTTAAACACACCTATTCTTCATCAGACCAAGGATATCCATGTACGCAGTGATGGAAGAGGTGAAATCGATACAACCGAATTGAGCATCCAATCATTGAATCATGTCCTGCACCTCCAATGCAGGTCCACCCTGCCAATAAATTCACATGCAAACCACTAATATTACTATCTAATGACAGTACAAAAAGAGTAGCAAGATAGTAGCAAACCATGTACCTTCGTAATGAACATCTCATAGTGCCACCAATTGGATATAAAGGTTTGGAAGAAAACATGCTCCTAATGTTGAACCATTTGGACTTTTTGTGCAGTTCCACTAAAATCGAGCATCCCTGTTCGCATAGATATTGAAAGTGTGATTACTATAAAAGTGGCACTAGTTGAAGCATAGACTCACAAATATAAGCATTCCAATTTCTTAATGGGAAAAGGTAGTAAGACTGTTTCTAACCACCTGTTTGAAGGAATAAATAAGGCAACACCGGCTGATGTCAGGAAGGCATACATAGTTTTTTTCTGAAAAAGTGAACCATTCCTGACCTTTCCTCTTCTTTTAAGCATATTTTGTGCAGTTCAACTAAAACAAAATGCCATCACCGCCTTGACAATTTAGTGACACTGTACAAAAAGAAATGACTTAACATTACATCATGATGTCAGGTATGTAATTGACAGGTATTAGAGACAAACATACAGACCTCCTCCAATAACATAATGAACATTAATTTTAACAAAGGTGTGACTAGCTTTACCGGGATAATTTGAGTGAACTCTACACTCTCTGTTCCTTAATATAAGATGTTTTCACAGTTCAATTTAAAGTACCCAAACGTCTAGTATTTAGAAAAACACGTAGTAGTTTTCTTGAGCACACATCTGGGAATGCTTGCCACACTTTATATATGTCCATACGCTAATGCAACACCATTCCAATAGTACAAATATACACTAATCCAGTGGCTAGTGCACTAGTAGAGTAGTTTTTATTACGGGGTACAATACAATGGTTTTACTGAACATATTTCCATAAGCTAGCACCGGAAGATTTCTATAAGCATTAACAATACAAAATGTAAAGGTAACAAGTTTCAGCATTGGTATACTAGCTGTGCAACAACATTAAACCAAATACAAAATTCTAAAGGTAACTAGCATTATTAACTAATGGCAGTATAAAAAATGCAAACCATGTACCTTCAAGGTAAATATCATTTCAAACTCGAGGGTCCTTGAAAAATTGCTATCCCAATCTTGATAACCGATCAAACATAAAAACTTGATCGAACGGATCAAGAGAACAGCCGGAGGAGGAGGTGCCCACTCTTGACCTTTCCTCTTCTCTTCGTAATTTTTTGTGCAGTTTAACCAAAATAAAATGACATCAGCGCCTTGGCATTTTGGTGACACTACATAAAATTTTTTGACTTATCTAATGAAAGTGAGGTATTTAATCTATAAGCATTAACAGTGCAAAAATCTGAAGGTAGTAACAAGTTTCGTCGTTGGTATACTGGTTGTGCAACAGTGACACGTCTTCAACGTATCTATAATTTTTGATTGTTCCATGCTATTATATTATCCATCTTCGATGTTTTATATGCATTTATATGCTCTTTTATATGATTTTTGGGACTAACCTATTAACCTAGAGCCCAGTGCCAGTTTCTGTTTTTTCCTTGTTTTCGAGTTTCGTAGAAAAGGAATATCAAACGAAGTCCAAATGACCTAAAAATTTACGGTGATTTTTTATGGACCAAAAGAAACCCCTGAAGCAAAAGAGTTGGGTCAGAAGAGGCACGAGGCCTCCACAAGGGTGGAGGGCGCGCCATTCGTCCTTGTGGGCGCCTCGTGGACCCCCTGACTTGTTCTCGACGCCAAAAACTCCTATAAATACAGAAACCCCAGAAAAGAAACCTAGATCGGGAGTTCCGCCGCCGCAAGCCTCTGTAGCCACCAAAAACCAATCAGGACCCTGTTCTGGCACCCTGCCGGAGGGGGAAATCATCACCGATGGCCATCTTCATCATCCCGGCGGTCTCCATGACGAGGACAGAGTAGTTCACCCTCGGGGCTGAGGGTATGTACCAGTAGCTAGTGTTTGATCTCTCTCTCTCTCTCTCTCGTGTTCTTGATTTGGCACAATCTTGATGTACCGCGAGCTTTGCTATTATAGTTGGATCTTGTGATGTTTCTCCCCCTCTACCTTCTTGTAATGGATTGAGTTTTCCCTTTGAAGTTATCTTATCGGAATGAGTCTTTAAGGATTTGAGAACACTTGATGTATGTCTTGCATGTGCTTATCTTTGGTGACAATGCGATATTCACGTGATCCACTTGATGTATGTTTTGGTGATCAACTTGCGGGTTCTGTGACCTTGTGAACTTATGCATAGGGGTTGGCACACGTTTTTGTCTTGACTCTCCGGTAGAAACTTTGGGGCACTCTTTGAAGTTCATTGTGTTGGTTTGAATAGATGAATCTGACATTGTGTGATGCATATCGTATAATCAAACCCGCGGATACTTGTGGTGACATTGGAGTATCTAGGTGACATTAGGGTTTTGGTTGTTGTGTATCTTAAGGTGTTATTTTAGTACAAACTCTAGGCTGTTTGTGGCACTTACAGGAATAGCCCAATAGATCGATCAGAAATAATAACTTTGAGGTGGTTTTGTATCCTACAATAATCTCTTCGTTTGTTCTCCGCTGTTAGTGACTTTGGAGTGAGTCTTTGTTGCACGTTGAGGGATTGTTATATGATCCAATTATGTTATCACTGTTGAGAGAACTTGCACTAGTGAAAGTATGAACCCTGGGCCTTGTTTCCAAGCATTGCAATACCGTTTTCGTTCACTTTTACCGCTTGCTTCCTTGCTGTTTTTATAATTTCAGATTACAAAAACCTATATCTACCACCCATATTGCACTTGTATCACCATCTCTTCGCTGAACTAGTGCACCTATACAATTTACCATTGTATTGGGTGTGTTGGGGACACAAAAGACTCTTTGTTATTTGGTTGCAGGTTGTTTGAGAGAGACCATCTTCATCCTACGCCTCCCATGGATTGATAAACCTTAGGTCATCCACTTGAGGGAAATTTGCTACTATCCTACAAACCTATGCACTTGGAGGCCCAACAACGTCTACAAGAAGAAGGTTGCATAGTAGACATCAAGCTCTTGTAACATCCCAAAATTCTAAATTTTGGAATGTTATATAAAATAGATAGTTTTGCTTGGTTGTATGATTGCTTGAGTGAAATTCGTATCTGTTTGAAAGTTAAATGAAAGGGAATAAAAGGACTTTCCCAAACTTTCATTTTGCATTTTGATCTTCGTGAATTCAAATACTTTTCAAATACAAAACCCCTAGAGAGAAGATGACATGACTTCTTCCATTTATTTAAATGAAAAGGGTTTTGAAAAGATTTGAATTTTATTTGGAAATATTTTCCAATTCAAAAACTTTAAGCAACTCAATGATTTTCATGAGAGAAGATAAAATGACTTCTTCAAAACATATGAAATATGAGTTGGAAGTTTAAAAGGATCTAATTTAAAGTCCTTTTGGAAATTACTTTCAATTTGGAGTATTTGGGTTTTATTCAAATTAATTTTCTCCAAAAATAAAATATATGGAAAATAGGGTAACACGATTCCCTACAGTAGAAAATTGGAGAAATAAATTTGAAATCATTTTGTTATTTTAAAATGATTTTTACCGGATTTTACTAGAGCAGTAGCACTCTTTGCTTTATTTGAATTTGTGTGGATTTTATTTGACTCTAGAAAAATGTTCAACTTGTAGGGAATCTTTTTTCTGAAAATTTTGATATATAATATGCCTATATAAAATTTTACTTTATTTTCTTTATTGAGTTTTCCTTCTGTTTCTATTTAAATAAACTGTACGTGCGGCCCATATTTATTTATCGCCTACACGCGTAGCATAGTGGCAGCAGGCTCCCCATTTTTTCCCTAAATGGGCCGGGCCCAGCCAGCCTTTTCATTTTTTCCTTAGGCCGAATTTTGTTAAAAAAAACATCAGCTGCGCGGCCGGCCGAACCGGCTTACGCGTTTAGGCCCATGCGATGCGCCTTCTCTGTTTCGTTTTCTTTTCATCTACGTACATATATGTTTTGTCCCACATTGCTTAGCCTTTGACCCCTAAGCCTCTTTTCCACCAATAAATATAGACCCATAGAACCTTCAAAAATCATCCGATTCGGGTTAAATCAATATTTTGGTTTGACTAGATTCACTAAAGAAAAATATATCTCTCCTCTCCGGCGGGACTTTTGGAAGTTGTCTCCTCACTCCGAAGTCATCTTTTCTATACCTTACAAAGGTATATTTATTCGTTCTCTGTATTTATACGTTAGATCTAAAATTCTTTTAGCCGTAGCTATTTTTCTTCTGTAAAGCAGCTTGGCCCTGATTTTTCAAATAGCCATAACTTTTTACTCGTTCATCGAAATTAGATGAAACCAACACCTATAGTTTTGTCTTATTTTCACCTATCCAGTGAACCTGTCACATCAACTTTTTGAAATTTTCAAATTTCAAAATTTGTTCAGATTCATATTCAAACTTCTTTTGATCATAACTTGAGTTTTATAACTCCGATTTAGTTGATTCTTTTTGCTTATCGAAGCTCTTGACCTAAACTTTCTTCGTTCTTTCCAATCTTTTGAGTGATTTGTTTATGTGTGATTACCATTGCTTGCTTACGATAGATTGACCGGAGTGTGACGAGTAGATCTATCAAGAGTTTTGAGTGCGAATCATCTTCATCAACAGTACATGCAAGTTCACACTTTGATCATATCCCTTTCATACCCAGTTTTTATGCATTAGTTTCACCCTCAAACATTGCATGAGTAGGATTGATAACATGTGGGTATTGGGAAGTAGTTGATGAGGTAGGAACCTATTGCCCTGCATTCAAACCTTGGGAGTTACTACTACGTTATGCTTATACTGCTATGCTATGCTCGTAGACGTGGATTGGTTGAGTGTATTCATGACAGATGTGAGAGTTATCATTAATGGTTAACTTAAGGTGGAAACATTAATACACATCTGGGTGGATTGGTTGGGGCACCCTGGAGCACCCAGTGGTTTGCCCGGGCACTTGGAGAACCCAATGCTTGCCCAAGGGGATCCCGGAGGACCCGTGTCATCACCCTATGGAATGCCACCCAGACTCAAAGGGATCATAAGATTATTCATGCTAGAAACTTTCGTGTGCAGCCACAAGCCATTATGGGCTCTGGCATAGTTGAGTAAGTTGCGTGAGTTCTCGAAGAGGTGGACTAGCAGATATAGGGGGATTGTAGGTGTACCGGTCCGCCCGGAGTAGAGAGTAAATGCTCCTGAAAGACTATTTCTTGGTCATCCGTTTCTCAAACACCATGTAGTGCGAGAAATCCAACGGAGGAGATCAAGTCTTGTGGGGAAAAGTGCGCAAGCCTCTGCATAGTGTACAAACTAATCATGGTTAGCCGTGTCCCCGATTATGGACAATCTTGAGTCTCTGGTACTTGAATTATCATATTGATCTCATCACGTTACTTAAATAATTTGTTGGGTTATTGATGTTAATTTGGGATTGAGTTGGAGGAACCTTCTCAATATTTTCAACCAACTTTGTAGTTAAATAAATATATTCCTTTGAAGTAGAGAAAAATTGGCTTTTCGCAAAAACATTATAACCGTAGAGCTTTCCACCAGCCATATATGCATGTAGTGATAGCATTTATTTTACTCCGTGTTATCTTGCCAGTACATTCAATGTACTGACCCATTTCGGGCTGCAACGTCTCATGTTGCAGGATTCTTACGACGAGTAAGTGATACGTTAGGGTTACGATTTCTACACTCAACTTTGCCGTTGGTGTTGATGGGAATCCACAACCTTGTTGTTACTTCCGCTATATGGATTGAGGTAATAGTATTTACGTTATTTTATACATGTGATTTACCTCTGTTATAAATCCTCGAGTACTGTGTGTCAGCATACCGATCCAGGGATGACACTTAAGCATAGAGACTTGACCGTTCTGAGGTCGGGTCGCTATAGCTCTTTTCTCGCGCTGTTGCCGAGGAGGCTAGGAAAGCGGCACTCACATCCCGTCAACGAAGCTCTTTTCTGGCGCCGCTGCCGGGGAGGTTAGTGCTTGAAGGTATATCTTTAGATCTTGCAATCGATCTTTTAGTTTCTTGTTTTATCACTAGTTTAGTCTATAAAAGAAAACTACAAAAAATGGAATTGAGGTTGCCTCATATGCTTCATCTTTTTAATATATTTTGTGAAAATGATGAAAACGAAAATTGTGCTCAAGTGCTAGAAGAAGAAGTTTATAAAATGTTTAGCATGCAATGTTCTTAGTATGAATTCTTTGAATATCCATGATGCTAATGATATGCAAAGCCATAAGCTTGGGGATGCTATGTTTGATGAAGATGATATTTTTCGTCCCCCAAGTTTTGATGAGCAAATTTATTATGATGAAAGCATGCCTCCTATCTATGATGATTATTGTGATGACATGTATGCTATAAAGAATAATGATAACCATGAAACTTGTCATCATGATTTTAAATTTCAATTGGATTATGCCTCACATGATAGTTATTTTATTTTGTTTGCTCCCACTACTATTGATGAGAAGAATTTTGCTTATGTGGAGAGTAGTAAAATTTCTATACTTTTGAATCATGAAAAGAATGCTTTATGTGATGGTTATATTGTTGAATTCATTCATGATGTTACTGAAAATTATTATGGGAGAGGAACTTATGCTTCTACATATTGCAATAATACCAAGTTTCCTCTCTATGTGCTGAAGTTATGCTTGTGTTGCCTTCCTATGCTAGTTGATTCTTGTTCCCATACGTTGTTTGCTCAAAATCCCTATGCATAGGAAGTGGCTTAGACTTAAATGTGCTAGTAATATTCTTCACGATGCTCTCTTTGTGCTTCAATTCTTATCTTTTATGTGAGCATCATTGAAATCATCATCCTAACTAGAAAGGCATTAAAGAAAAGCGCTTGTTGGGAGACAACCCAACATTTAACCCTACTATTTTTGTGTGTTCACATGATTAGGCTACTGTAGCAATCATGTTTTATAGCTTTTGTTCCAATAAAGTGCCAAGTAAAGCCTTTGGGATAGTATGGATGATAGTTGACTTGATTCTGTGCAAAAACAGAAACTTTTGCTTCCAGTCCAGGAATTTTGAAAATTCACTGGAACGTGATTTTGATCTGATTTTTTACACAAGATTGATACACAAATTGTCTAGTTTGTCCTAAGTTTTCAGAATGTTTGGAGTTACAGAAGTATGATATCAATTCAAATCTTTACAGACTGTTTTGTTTTTGATAGATTTTGTTTTCAATGCATAGTTTGCTTTTTTTCTAGTTTCTATGGCTTATATTGATTAATATAAATTGTAGAAATGATAGGGTACAGTAGGCATCATGTGATAAAAATTATGAATCTTGTTTTGAAAGTACCAAAGTGAATGATTTGTTTTATTATACTAACGGAGCTCACGAGTTTCCTGTTAAGTTTTGTGTTGTGAAGTTTTCAAGTTTTGGGTAAGGTTTCGATGGACTACGGAATAAGGAGTGGCAAGAGCCTAAGATTGGGGATGCCCAAGGCACCCTAAGGTAATATTCAAGGAATACCCAAGCAACTAAGCTTGGGGATGCCCCGGATGGCATCCCCTCTTTCGTCTTCGTTCATCGGTAACCTTACTTGGAGCTATATTTTTATTCACCACATGATATGTGTTTTGCTTGGAGCGCCATTTTATTTTATTTATATTTGCTTGACGTTATTCAGAGACATGTTTTTTATCTTTTAGTTCAATAAAAAAGTCAAGTATAGCCTTTACCATGCTTATTTTACAAGTCTATATGTTGCTGTTTGAAAACAGAAAGCTTGTTGTTATGTTTTGAATATTGGTGAATAGTCAGAACATGATAAAATCTTGAAATTTTTACACAATGAGTAACAACAATTTTTTTATAGTGTGGTAAATTTTCAATTTTTTTGGAGTTAGGAAAGTATGATTCCTCTTGCATTCTTTACACATTGTTCTGTTTAGACAGATTGTGGTTATGTTTGCATTGTTTGCATATGTTTGCTTGTTTAATGATTTTATGTAGAGGCATTAAATATGGGGATAGGAGTCTTAAATATGTAGATGCATTTAGTATGCAATGTAAAATAATAATTTTAGTGATTTTCTACAGCAGATAATGATAAGGTTTTGCGTTGATTTATACTAACTTATCTCACAAGTTCTTGTTGAGTTTTGTGTGGATGAAGTTTTTAAGATTTAGGGAAACCGTGATATGATAGGAATTAAGGAGACAAAAAGCACAAGCTTGGGGATGCCCAAGGCATCCCTAGTAAATATTCCAAGAAGTCTCAAGCATCTAAGCTTGGGGATGCCCCAGTAGGCATCCCACCTTTCTTCTTCAACAACTATCGGTCAGTTTTGGTTGAGCCTAAGTTTTTGCTTCTTCACATGATATGTGCTATCCTTGCAATGCCATTTTATTTTGTTTTGCTTGCTGTTTGAATAATATCCCAAGATCTGAAATTCTTAAATGTTAGAGAGTCTTCACATAGTTACATAATTATTCGACTACTCATTGATCTTCACTTATATCATTTGGAGTAGTTTGTCATTTGCTCTAGTGCTTCACCTATATCTTTTTACAGCACGGCGGTAGTTTTACTTTGAAGAAATTGTTGAACTCTCATGCTTCACTCATATCATTTTGAGAGTCCTTAAACAGAATGGTAATTTTCTTTGGTTATGAATTTAGTCCTAATATTATAGGCATCCAAGAAGGATATAATAAAAACTTTCATATAAAGTGCATTGAATACTATGAGAAGTTTGATTCCTTATGATTGTTTTGAGATATTAAGATGGTGATAGTAGAGTCATGCTAGTGAGTGATTGTGAATTTGAGAAATACTTGTGTTAAAGTTTGTGATTCCCGTAGCATGCACGTATGGTGAACCGTTATGTGATGAAGTCGGAGCATGATTTATTTATTGATTGTCTTCCTTATGAGTGGCGGTCGGGGACGAGCGATGGTCTTTTCCTACCAATCTATGCCCCTAGGAGCATGTGCGTAGTACTTAGTTTCAATGACTAATAGATTTTTGCAATAAGTATGTGAGTTCTTAATGACTAATGATGAGTCCACGGATTATACGCACTCTCCCCCTTCCACCATTGCTAGCCTCTCTAGTACCGCACAACTTTTGCCGGTACCATACACCCACCATATACCTTCCTCAAAACAGCCACCATACCTACCTATTATGGCATTTCCATAGCCATTCCGAGATATATTGCCATGCAACTTTCCACCGTTCCGTTTATTATGACATGCTTCATCATTGTCATATTGCTTTGCATGATCATGTAGTTGACATCGTATTTGTGGCAAAGCCACCATTCATAATTCTTTCATACATGTCACTCTTGATTCATTGCACATCCCGGTACACCGCCGGAGGCATTCATATAGATTCATATTTTGTTCTAAGTATCGAGTTGTAATTCTTGAGTTGTAAGTAAATAAAAGTGTGATGATCATCATTATTAGAGCATTGTCCTAGTGAGGAAAGGATGATAGAGACTATGATTCCCCCACAAGTCGGGATGAGACTCCGGATGAAACAAAAAAAAGAGGCCAAAAAATAAGAAGAGAGAAGGCCCCCAAAAAAACAAAAAAAGAGAGAAAAGAGAGAAGGGGCAATGCTACTATCCTTTTACTAAACGTGTGCTTCAAAGTAGCACCATGATCTTCATGATAGAGAGTCTCCTATGTCGTCACTTTCATATACTAGTGGGAATTTTTCATCATAGAACTTGGCTTGTATATTCCAATGATGGGCTTCCTCAAAATTGCCCTAGGTCTTCGTGAGCAAGCGAGTTGGATGCACACCCACTTAGTTTCGTTTTGAGCTTTCGTAAAACTTATAGCTCTAATGCATCCGTTGCATGGCAATCCCTACTCACTCACATTGATATCTATTGATGGGAATCTCCATAGCCCGTTGATATGCCTAGTTGATGTGAGACTATCTCCTTCTTTTTGTCTTCTCCACAACCACCATATTCTACTCCACCTATAGTGCTATGTCCATGGCTCACACTCATGTATTGCGTGAAAGTTGAAAAGGTTTGAGAACATCAAAAGTATGAAACAATTGCTTGGCTTGTCATCGGGTTTGTGCATGATTTGAATATTTTGTGTGATGAAGATGGAGCATAGCCAGACGATATGATTTTGTTGGGATAACTTTCTTTGGCCATGTTATTTTGAGAAGACATGATTGCTTTATTAGTATGCTTGAAGTATTATTGTTTTTATGTCAATATTAAACTTTTGTTTTGAATCTTATGGATCTGAATATTCTTGCCACATTAGAGAAAATTACATGGATGAATATGTTAGGTAGAATTCCACATCAAAAATTCTGTTTTTATCATTTACCTTCTTGAGGACGAGCAGGAATTAAGCTTGGGGATGCTTGATACGTCTCCAACGTATCTATAATTTTTGATTGTTCCATGCTATTATACTATCCATCTTGGATGTTTTATATGCATTTATATGCTCTTTTATATGATTTTTTGGACTAACCTATTAACCTAGAGCCCAGTGCCAGTTTCTGTTTTTCCTTGTTTTTGAGTTTCGTAGAAGAGGAATGTCAAACGGAGTCCAAATGAGCTGAAAATTTACGGTGATTTTTTATGGACCAGAAGAAGCCCCTGAAGCAAAAGAGTTGGGCCAGAAGAGGCACGAGGCCTCCACAAGGGTGGAGGACGCACCCTACCCCCTGGGAGCGCCCTCCGTCCTTGTGGGCTCCTTGTGGACCCCCCGACTTGTTCTCGATGCCAAAAATTCTTATAAATACAGAAACCCCCAAAAAGAAACCTAGATCGGGAGTTCCGCCGCCGCAAGCCTGTGTAGCCACCAAAAACCAATCGGGGCCCTGTTTCGGCACCCTGCCGGAGGGGAAATCATCACCGGTGGCCATCTTCATCATCCCGACGGTCTCGATCCATGACGAGGAGGGAGTAGTTCACCCTCGGGGCTGAGGGTATGTACCAGTAGCTATGTGTTTGATCTCTCTCTCTCTCTCTCGTGTTCTTGATTTGGCACGATCTTGATGTACCGTGAGCTTTGCTATTATAGTTGGATCTTATGATGTTTCTCCCTCTCCGCCTTCTTGTAATGGATTGAGTTTTCCCTTTGAAGTTATCTTATCGGATTGAGTCTTTAAGGATTTGAGAACACTTGATGTATGTCTTGCATGTGCTTATCTGTGGTGACAATGGGATATTCACGTGATCCATTTGATGTATGTTTGGTGATCAACTTGCGGGTTCTGTGACCTTATGAACTTATGCATAGGGGTTGGCACACGTTTTCGTCTTAACTCTCCGGTAGAAACTTTGGGGCACTCTTTGAAGTTCTTTGTGTTGGTTTGAATAGATGAATCTGAGATTGTGTGATGCATATCGTATAATCAAACTCGCGGATACTTGTGGCGACATTGGAGTATCTAGGTGACATTAGGGTTTTGGTTGATGTGTATCTTAAGGTGTTATTTTAGTACGAACTCTAGGGCTATTTGTGGCACTTATCAGAATAGCCCAATAGATCAATCATAAAGAATAATTTTGACGTGGTTTCGTACCCTACAATAATCTCTTCGTTTGTTCTCCGCTATTAGTGACTTTGGAGTGACTCTTTGTTGCACATTGAGGGATTGTTATATGATTCAATTATGTTATCATTGTTGAGAGAACTTGCACTAGTGAAACTATGAACCCTAGGCCTTGTTTCGAAGCATTGCAATACCGTTTTCGCTCACTTTTACCGCTTGCTACCTTGTTGTTTTAATAATTTCAGATTACGAAAACCTATATCTACCATCCATATTGCACTTGTATCACAATCTCTTCGCGGAACTAGTGCACCTATACTATTTACCATTGCATTGGGTGTGTTGGGAACACAAGAGACTCTTTGTGATTTGGTTGCAGGGTTGTTTGAGAGAGACCATCTTCATCCTACGCCTCCCACGGATTGATAAACCTTAGGTCATCCACTTGAGGGAAATTTGCTACTTTCCTACAAACCTCTGCACTTGGAGGCCCAACAACGTCTACAAGAAGAAGGTTGCGTAGTAGACATCAAACAACATTAGAATGCCTTAGCTGAAAAATCTTTAATACATCCATAATCAACAGCTAACCCTGAAATAATCGAGTGACATTAAGTGGCATTGCTTAAATTTGTCGGTGGCATTAGACTGAGTGCGGCATTAGTTAAATGTGGCATCATTTTAGTAGTAGCATTGCTTGACTTTACCGCTGGCGTTATACTAACAGCAGAAAAGTGGCAATAAGAGCATGGGATGCCCATTCGGACAGTGGGCGCACCAGTACGATGTACCTCCATGGAAGCATAGAGTGGTGCCCAGAGCAACAAATATCCTGGCAACATATGTGGATTACGTCCCATTTTTGTTCTCTTTAGCCTCCTTTTTCCTACGTGAGGACAACAAACCGATCGACCTGGTCATTCTCTATTGCGTTGTCATGCCTTTCTATCCTTTTCACCCTTTTTCAACCAAGAGACACGAGACTCGTTCCTTAGCTACTGATTTTCCCCTAGTTCGATGCCTAGTCTCTTGGACAGTACTTTCTCCCTTCCTTTCCTTATTCAACCCAGACATGGATTAGTCTGCATGAAGTAGGGTTTCCTTTAATTGTGCAATTTAAGGTTTTCGTCCGCGTGACCAGCAGAGCAGAGGATAGCAAATTGGGAAGATGGTGGAGTGGAAAAAGATCCACATGCAGCGACGTGGCAGATGGGGCAATAGAACAAGGGTATGGTGAGGTAGCATACCTGAGGGTTGGCGGGAAGTGGCTTCGCTCGTGGTCGTTGTCCTCCGCACACACTATGGCAGCGAGCTTGGGGGCAGAGGCCATGCCGTGCAGGCGCTAGGTTTGAGAGGACGGCCTTGTCGTCAATGCATGACCTCGCTCGCTGACGATGAGTGCGTCAACGCTGCACATCCTTTTCTTCCCTGGCGGATCTGAGACCACCGGTGAGGAGGGGGAGAGAGAGGCCGTCTTTTTTTGATCTGGAGAGAGGGTGATAGTGTGAGAAGCAAGTGGGTAGCCCTAAGCAAGAAAGCACTAAAGCTCCAGCCTATATATCTTTTTTGATACTAGTACTAGAGGTGGAGTAGTGGTAGAGTAGTTTATATTTTCTCTGCATACGATACCAGTTAGTCGTGCTTCAGAACTGAACGGCACGCCATTAAAAAAATAAAGTCGATAACTAATGTGGCCAGATCGCATTTTGCACAAGAAATTACACACCATGTTTCATTGACATGTGGTTCCGTTCCAACATGTCAGTGAGACGACGGCGGGTCCTATTGTACAATTTCCGAATGGACGTCTATGTAGGCCAGGGCGCCTCTTCGTGTACTGTGGCAACCGTCCACCGCCTCTTCGCCTTTCCCTCTCGATTTGGAACTGCTGTCATACGCTCTTCCTCCCTCCTCCATTTGCCTTCACCCTTCCTTCTGCCATTGTTCGATCGTCTTCTCCATGGAGGGAACAGGCCGGAAACGACACCGTTATTCTTGCCCTGATCTAAAAGATGACGTGGTGGAGGAACTCATTGATCGGTGCGACATCATCACCTCGGCTAGCATGGCAGGTTCGTTCAAGACCATTCTTGACTCAACTAATAACATCATTACAAGGAACCCAAGGGTTTGGAAGTGGTTTGATCTCCCCTATCTTCTTCGCTGTGATCCTGCTGACTGGCGCGCGGACGACGAAAGCCTTGCCTTGTGCAAGTTGATGCTGCTTGATAATGATACATGTGATGTTAAGATGCCATAGCTTGAGGATAAGGCTTGGGCAGGCGCACATGGAGATTGGGTTGTTTGTATTGGGTACAACTACGAGTGGGAACTTGTGAATGTGTACACTCGTCACCGGGTTCCACTTCCAAAAATCTCAGGCTGCCCAGAGGTTGAGCACACCGGTATTCTACATACGTTCAAATACGATCATGGTGACTCTCGTCTACGGAAGATAGCAATTTGTTAAGTTCCCAACCGCTCTTGGGATTACACGAACTATGAAGTTGTTGCTATCTTCGACAAGCTTGTTGCCGTCCTTACTTCCACACCTCGATGGATATTGCTCAAAAATCAATTTCTGTACACGGATGAGTACTGTGATGCAATTCAATATGAGGGTCTTGTGTTTGCTGCCACCACTCGTGGCACTGTTTTTGCATGGAATCCTGATGCTTTCGGTACATTTGTCTTCCACCGTAATTATAATTATTTCATCCACATGCATGCGGGTTAGCTAGTTTCCCTTTACCAATTAACCTTCTTGTGTTTCCAAGGTCCTGTGAACATTCCACCACCTATACTTGAAATTTTTTATACCAAGGGGGAGATGACAATGGTGATGATCACGAGCATGAGGACGAGCAGGACCCATATACTCAGTGGCGCCTGGAAACTTATTTCAATGGATCACCTCTTCTTGTCTGTATACAGGGCACTACTGATGTTACTAAGGAAGCAGGAGTTGTCTCGCATGGTCGCACTCTCTGGACCTATTCCAACATCTGTTGCAGGGTATTCGGGATGCATACTAGTGTACTAGCGCCAACACCTTCTCCCTGGTTTAGTATTGATAGTCTTGGAGGAAACTCGCTCTTCCTTGGACAAAACTATCCAATGATGGTGAAAGGCGATCCAGCTGCTGTTGACACAACATTACTACCATTTATGAGAAGCAACTGTATCTATACCTCGGACATTGCTATGCTTCCCTACCGTGGCTATCACAATATGTGTCCTGATATAGGCCGCTTCAGCCTGAATGATCAGTCCTGCGTTGGTCTCGAGATTGACAATAGCTGGCCCTTCCCAGAGAATCACTTCTGGTTAAAAGCAAGCGTTTCCAACGCCGACGAGTGGTTGAGCTGAAGTTCATTTCATTGCTTGTTATTTGTTGTGTGATGGAAACTAGTATTTATAATGTATCCTCATTGTCATTGTGGGTTGATGGCCTATTGTATGTAATGCTAAATGATATGCCTGTGATAAAATTACTAAATTTATGAATGGCTTTCGAGTCACTTCTCAGAGTGGGTGCTGCGACGAGGCAAAAATATATTTTCCGAATACATAATTGTACGTTCATTGCAACAGGTTATCGGATGAGTCCAATCAAGAATAGTACTACTATTTGTACTAGCTTCACATGCTTCGCGCGTTGGGCGGGTGTTTTTGCTATAGCTGCGAATCCCATCATCCCAGGTCCTCGGATGAGTCCAGTAGAAATTGCATTCTGATGTTTGGGTTCAAACTTCCAAAACTGCTGCACTATCTCTACGTCTACGTATACGTAATACAACAAGTTTTAAACTTGAGACCAACCATCCACCCTCACAAAGAACACTTTTTAACCTAGCACAGACTCCAGGAAATTTGGCCACAGTGTGAGGTGGGCCATATGTTAATGTGTTCGCTATACGTAACCAGCACCTCGAATCCTCGATATATAGTAGGGTGGCATGGGCCAGAACAACCATTCACATCCAGGAGTACGACACACGCCACTAGCACGACTTCCATCCGACACCATATTTCTTGGAGTCCGTGCTACAACTATCTCTTCAACCTCCTCGTTTCTCTAACTCAGCCATCGTGTGGCGGGCGAGGTTGGGGTTTGCCGATAGTCGGTTTCCTCAACTGTGGTCCCACTTGTAAGGCCAACTCCAACGCACGACCCCAAACAGACGTCCGTTTTGCCTGGATTCTGTCCATTTGGGTAGGGCAATGGGGTCGTGTCCGGGCCATTTCTCCGATGTGGTGGCCGTGCGCCCAACGCGCGGGCGCATCCCGGTCGCGTACATTTTTCTTTGCAAACACATATCTTTTTTTCATCATTGATTTTTGGTACATGGAAATACATCACCAAATTTTGACTAGAAAAGTAAGACCAAAGAAAACAAGAAACACAAGAATACATTTTAGAAGAGATCCAACTTCCATAACTGCTCTTGTAAGTTGGATTATTGCCTTCTCGATGCATTCATTGTTGATCTGCGGAGGCTCGATCTTGCGTGCTTCTTTCTTCTTCGAATGTAAAGAAGTAGACGTTGCTTCCTCGCATCTAGTCTCATGTCTAGCCTCTATTCTATCAACAAGTGCACTAGTCTCATCTCTAGCCTCTATGCTAGCTAAAAGTGCTAGAACATCTACTAAATTGCGCTCTATCAATATATCGATGTACTCTTCTTCCCAATACCAAAACTTGCATCCATTCTACACAATAGAATTTTAAGTTAGCACAACTAGTCAAACCCGAGAGCACAACCGAAGCTAAAGTAGCACATACCCCATCGGTTGAGCACTTGATGAACACCCATCCGGGATGTTTCGGCGTTGTAGACACGCGGCACAAGACCTTCTTTGGGCAGTTGTCGCTCGCACGTAATGAGGGGCAACGGTGCGCCAACGAGCTTTTGGGCCAGCACCGAGGCCGGCCGACTGCCATTCATGTATCTGTCGGCGGACCGCCGATGGTGTAGATCCGAGCGGCTAGAGGAGGAGTCAGTACCTGCATGCGGCCTTGCGGCCTTGTCGGGGCCTTCCGGACCGGTGCCCGACCAGTCCATGGCGCGACACAGCCTCCCACAGCCAGGCGAGCTCAAGCCCGACTGGATTCGCTCCAAATCCGACCGTCGGTGCGCAAAACACGTAACCGTGGTTGGGTAGCTCGGGGGCGTCGAGGGAAAGGGGTCTGGGCGAGCGCGCGTCCGAGCTGCACGCACTGGAGTTGGCCTAAGTGAAGATGCAAGACAGCACGCGTTTCCCTAGCGGTGTGGCGGGCCAACCGTGTGGGGGTGCGAAGTGGCTTCGCTCGTGTGGGGGACGGAGGCCATTTGTTGTAGAATGTTTTGTTGGAACTAATCTATAATCCAACATGTATACTCGTTGTCGTTGTGTGTTGATGACTTGTTGTATGTAATGAATGGTACATTTGCATATGCATGTCATAAACTCAATTTATGAATGGTTTTCGACCCACTTCTTGGAGTGTGAGTAGCGTAGTATTATAGCCAGCATCCGGTTATATGAAGTTGCCACATCACAGAGAGCCAACCTAATATTGGAGTATTCTAGCACAATAGTTTGTTCTAGTTAGTTCAACTAGAGCTAGGTGTCGCACGGGGGCCGAGAAATATGGTGATAGCGTGACTACGTGAGGTGGGCTTGTACATAGTATGATGTAGGCACAGGGCTTGCCGTGTTTCCTACTCCTCCAGTCTAAATGTGGAGAAGATTTGGTAGAGTTCTTCCTCCTTTTTCCGACACATGGGATATTCAGCATCCAGGTCGTGTCATGCAAGAAAATGGAGTGCTAGTTGAAGCCACGTGATGTGCATCTTGGGTTAAACGGTAAATAGAATCTTACTCTTGAGTAACTCCAAAAGCAGCCACCGAAGATCTTTATTGGATTTGTTTTTCATCACCAGCACATTGAGGTTAAAGATGTGCAGGTTCAGTGGGTCCTCTTGCGTTTTCACTGACATGTGGGACCGCATGTGAGCAAACAAATGATGGGTTCCGCGCGTCTGCTGGCTGGCTGAGAAGAGAGAGAGAGGAGGGCTGAGCACGGAATGTAGGAAATTTGTTCTACGTAACCAGCACCTCGATATAGGCTCGATATAGTGGGGTGGCATGGGCCATAACTAGCATTCACGTATAGCAGTACGACACATGCCACCCACACATGTCCACATGGCACCAATTTTCTTGGAGTCCGTGCTACAACCATCTCTTCTCCCTCCTGTTTTCTCAACCATCACGCGGTGGGCGGGGTGGGGGTTTGCCGTTAGTCGGTTTGCTCAACTAGGGTCCCACTTGTAAGTGAAAATGCAACACAACACGTATTCCCCCTTGAGCGGCGTGCCGGACCAACCGTGTGGGGGTGCGACGCGAACACGACAGGATTTTCCTTTTGAACTTGTAACTTGTAAAATTTGGTTCTGCTCCATCGCACGACCGATAGATAGAAATAACATTTTTTCCTAGAGTAATGAGAAGTTTGGTTCTGGCGCGGTTCATGCATGGAGTATGTATGAAAATTATGAAGTTGACGCGAAAGGTAAGATAATTACTAGTAGTACCAAATACTACTACATGGATTTGATGGAAAGATAAAGATACATACAGATCCATCAACGACATCCTCACACCCTAGTGCGCCGGGTCACCAACCGACGTGTGAGGAGCAACGGCGTTGGTGGCGAGCTCAACGTGCTTCTGAACAATGCCGTCCAAGGTTGCCCTGCGGTCCAAGAAGGCCAGCAACCTATCGTCCTCCTCTTGCACATAGTAGTCCTTGTGGACAATTTGCGCGCAGACATGGGTGATTATGTCGATGGTGTCTTGCCGCGCCAGGCGCTGCGCGGCGAGCGTGACCTCCAGGTGGACATTCTCTGGCGCGACGGCGGGCAGTCGCAGGGCCACCAGTGCGTCGAAGAGGTGGTCACCATAGAGGCCGTTGAGGGTGGTGGGCATCGCAGAGCCTGGGCACGTGGGCTGGAGGCGTACGTCAAGGTCGTCCGCGAGCTTCTTGACGATGGTGAACTTGTCGAGGAAGCCGATGAGGACCTCGTCGAACAAGGAGACGAAGCTGTCGTCCAAGCGGCCTCTCGCCCTGGCGACCTCAAGCATGACCTGGAGACATTCCTCAGTGCCGGGCCGTAGGCCGGCATCGTGGACCATCTGGCATAGCCGGCTGATGCTCGCGCCCATCACCTCCATGGGTCTAGCTTCTAGTGAATAGATCTTGCGATTGGAGTGATCACTCTTGCCCTTGGTTAGGGTGCGTAGGTGCATAGGATTTCGTAGATTGGACTGGCGGGGAGCATTTATATGAGAAGTGTAGACTGCGTTGCATTCACGTGTGTGTTGGCCATCTACTCCTCGGCCCTCCCTCTATGGGACTGAGCTCCGGTGCCTTAACTGCACCTGCCTTTGGCTGTATGACAGGTGTGCCAGCCACCTGTTGGGCCCACCTGTCATACACCCAAAGGTAGGTGTAGTAAGTCAATGAAGCTGCATTCCCCTTCGTGCCAGTGCAGTATAGTCATCTCACCGGACCTCTAGTTGGGGCCAAACGAGAGAACTTTGATGTTTACTGGTTTATTGGTCCCCTGTGCATTTTGCGCCAAGTTTTGACCTTTGACTTAACTAATAAAATGTTAATGCATGTAACAAAAAATGTTGTGCTAAGTAGTCTCAAGTCATTCAATGCATACGCACCCCACGTCTCCTATTGGGTGATTTCTTTTTTCGCGGCAAAAAATAGGGAACGAGGTGGGTAGTTAATGCATCGTGCCTAAAAGTTTTGGTATTACTATTTGGTTTTCGGAACGTGACTAATGCACCAGTACGGAGGGAGTACAATAGTAGTCTTTGACTACAATTTTTTGTTGGTAGCTTACCAAGCTGAGCATTTGGTGAGTACAATAGTAGTCTGATTGATGAGACTTCAGATTTGAGCCATCTACCGGAAGGAATAAAACAATACACCATGTATTTATTTACAGAGGGAGTAGTATATTTTTTGTGACATGCATTACTAGATATTGCTAGTCAAATACTAAATCCAGACGGACGTGGTAGTACTACTAAATCCAGACGGTGGTGGTAGTACTAGTAGTAGTACTACCAATGTACTAGTACTATACTACCTGTTGGTCAAATTATTACGTGCTGCTCCTTACAGTGAAGTGACAAGACCCTGCGCCGGAGATGACACCTGAGTGTAGGCGCCGTGTTAGGCATACCAAAGTCAGCCTCACCATCTGCAGTCACTATCATCATGGCTATAGAGCTAGCCTGCTTACAACTAGCCTTGTTCGACATAATTTCCCGTGCGTTAATTGATAGCCCACAAGTATAGGGGATCGCAACAGTTTTCGAGGGTAGAGTATTCAACCCAAATTTATTGATTTGACACAAGGGGAGCCAAAGAATATTCTGGAGTATTAGCAGCTGAGTTGTCAATTCAACCACACCTGAAAGACTTAATATTTGCAACAAAGTATTTAGTAACAAAGTAGTATGGAAGTAACTTAATGGTGGCAAAAGTAACAGTAACAGTTTTGTAGCAATCGTAACAGTGGCAACGGAAAAGTAACTTAGCAAAGATCAATATGAAACGAGCTCGTAGGCAATGGATCAATGATGGATAATTGTGTCGGTTGGCATTCATCATGCAATGGTTATAACATAGGGTGACACAGAACTAGCTCCAATTGATCAATGTAATGTAGGCATGTATTCCAAATATAGTCATACATGATTATGGAAAAGAACTTGCATGGTATCTTTTGTCCTACCCTCCTGTGGCAGTGGGGTCCTAGTGGAAACTAAGGGATATGAAGGCCTCCTTCTAAAAGAGTACCGGACCAAAGCATTAGCACTTAGTGAATACATAAACTCCTCAAACTACGGTCATCACCGGGAGTGGTCCCGACTATGGTTACTCCGGGGTTGCCGGATCATAACACATAGTAGGTGACTACAACTTGCAAGATAGGATCAAGAACTCAAATATATTCATGGAAAAAATAAAGGGTTCAGATCTGAAATCATGGCACTCGGGCCCTAGAGACAAGCATTAAGCATGGCAAAGTCATAGCAACATCAATCTTAGAACATAGTGGATACTAGGGATCAAACCCTAACAAAACTAACTCGATTACATGGTAAATATCATCCAACCCATCACCGTCCAGCAAGCCTATGATGGGATTACTCATGCACATCGGTGAGCATCATGAAATTGGTGATGGAGGATGGTTGATGATGACGATGGCGACGGATTCCCCTCTCCGGAGCCCAAAACGGACTCCAGTTCTGCCCTCCCGAGGAAGAACAGGGCTTGGCGGTGGCTCCGTATAGTAAGACGCGATGAATCCTTCTCTCTGATTTTTTCTCCCCGAAAGAGAATATATGGAGTTGGAGTTGAGGTCGGTGGAGGTCTAGGGGGCTCACAAGGTCGGGTGGCGCGCCCCCTACCCTTGTGGCCAGGGTGTTGATACGTCTCCAACGTATCTATAATTTTTGATTGTTCCATGCTATTATATTATCTGTTTTGGATGTTTATGGGCTTTATTGAACACTTTTATATTATTTTTGGGACTAACCTATTAACCCAGAGCCCAGTGCCAGTTTCTATTTTTCTCCTTGTTTCAGTGTTTCGCAGAAAAGGAATATCAAACGGAGTCCAAACGGAATGAAACCTTCGGAAAAGTTATTTTTGGAAAGAAAGCAATACGAGAGACTTGGGGTGCACGTCAGGGGATCAACGAGGAGGGCACGAGGCAGGGGGGCGCGCCCACCCCCTCTAGGCGCGCCCTCCACCCTCGTGGGCCCCTCGTGGCTCCCCTTACCGACTTCTTTCACCTATATATTCCCATATACCCTAAAACCTTTGGAAAACAAAATATATCGGGAGTTCCGCCGCCGCAAGCCTCTGTAGCCACCAAAAACCAATCGGGACCCTGTTCCGGCACCCTGCCGAAGGGGGGATCCCTCACTGGTGGCCATCTTCATCATCCCGGCGCTCTCCATGACGAGGAGGGAGTAGTTCACCCTCGAGGCTGAGGGTATGTACCAGTAGCTATGTGTTTGATCTCTCTCTCTCTCTCTCGTGTTCTTGAGGTGATACGATCTTGATGTATCGCGAGCTTTGCTATTATAGTTGGATCTTATGATGTTTCTCCCCCTCTACTCTCTTGTAATGGATTGAGTTTTCCCTTTGAAGTTATCTTATTTGATTGAGTCTTTAAGGATTTGAGAACACTTGATGTATGTCTTGCGTGGGATACCTGTGGTGACAATGGGGTATTCTATTGATCCACTTGATGTATATTTTGGTGATCAACTTGCGGGTTCCGCCCATGAACCTATGCATAGGGGTTGGCACACGTTTTCGTCTTGACTCTCCGGTAGAAACTTTGGGGCACTCTTTGAAGTACTTTGTGTTGGTTGAATAGATGAATCTAAGATTGTGTGATGCATATCGTATAATCATACCCACAGATACTTGAGGTGACATTGGAGTATCTAGGTGACATTAGGGTTTTGGTTGATTTTTGTCTTAAGGTGTTATTCTAGTACGAACTCTATGATAGATTGAACGGAAAGAATAGCTACGTGTTATTTTACTACGGACTCTTGAATAGATCGATCAAAAAGAATAACTTTGGGGTGGTTTCATACCCTACCATAATCTCTTCGTTTGTTCTCCGCTATTAATGACTTTGGAGTGACTCTTTGTTGCATGTTGAGGGATAGTTATATGATCCAATTATGTTATTATTGTTGAGAGAACTTTCACTAGTGAAAGTATGAACCCTAGGCCTTGTTTCCTAGCATTGCAATACCGTTTACGCTCACTTTTATCGCTAGTTACCTTGCTGTTTTTATATTTTCAGATTACAAAAACCTATATCTACCATCCATATTGCACTTGTATCACCATCTCTTCGCCGAACTAGTGCACCTATACAATTTACCATTGTATTGGGTGTGTTCGGGACACAAGAGACTCTTTGTTATTTGGTTGCTGGGTTGCTTGAGAGAGACCATCTTCATCCTACGCCTCCCACGGATTGATAAACCTTAGGTCATCCACTTGAGGGAAATTTGCTACTGTCCTACAAAACTCTGCACTTGGAGGCCCAACAACGTCTACAAGAAGAAGGTTGTGTGGTAGACATCAAGCTCTTTTCTAGCGCCGTTGCCAGGGAGGTGAGTGCTTGAAGGTATATCTTTAGATCTTGCAATGGAATCTTTTAGTTTCTTTTTTTATCACTAGTTTAGTTTATAAAAGAAAATTACAAAAAAATGGAATTGAGTTTACCTCATACGCTTCATCTTTTTAATATCTTTCGTGAGTATGATGAGAAGGAAAATTGTGCCAAAGTGTTAGAAGAAGAATGCATTAAAATGTTTGGCACTAAATCTTTGAATGATGAGCATGATTGCAATGTTGTTAGTATGAACTCCTTGAATATCCATAGTACTAATTATAATTGCACTAGTTATGATGAAAATGTCTCCTATAAACATGTCAATTTTTGTGGAGTGCATTGGGTTTGCAAGTACATACCAAATAGGGAAGATAGATATTGCAAGAGGCGTAAGCATTTAGAAACTAAATGGTTGCAAGAAAGGCTAAATGTGAGTGCTGAAAATTTAAAATATCTTTACCGTACTTGTGAACTTTGCAATGAACATGGTCATTTAAATATCAAATGCAAATTGTTTCATGATCGAATCGTGTCCAAAAATTGTGATGACTTGATTTCCCTTGCACATCATAATGAACTTAGTTTGCTTTTGGGTTGTGAAGAAATGAAACGTCAAACTAAGCATATTCCAGAATATAACCTTGAGAAATTCCTCGATATTGATCTAGAAGAAATTTATATGTATTGTGCGATGAATTGCATCGAAAATCCTTATATTGCCAATTACATAAAGAAAAGAAAACAAATAGAAGATGAAGAGAATACTAATGAAAGGGAAGAGACTTCCCAATATCCTCCTATTATTTCTTATGATGAATCGGGTAAAGAGGAGGAGCTTTCTATTCAACCAATCTCATCAATAAGGAGCTCAAAAAAGAGGGATAAACCCGCACATGATGTGAAGAAGAAAAAGAAAAAATGGAGAAGCAAAGGTAAAAAGGTATCCCTCCCAAATGATGTTGCTCCTACTACTCATTGTGATGATGATAATTGCTATACTATTGGTGCTATCCATACTATTAATGATGAGAGTGATTATGCTTATGATATGAAAAGGCCCAAGCTTGGGGATGCTATGTTTGATGAAGATGATGTTTTTGAGAATATATTTGCTGCAGTTAATGTTTGTCCCAAGCTTGGGGATGCTACGTTTAATGAAGATGATATTATTAGCCTCCCAAGTTTTGATATTAAAATTTGTTATGATAGCATGCCTCCTACTTATGATGATTATATTGATGAAAGTGGGTTTGGAAGAGTGTCAACTTTAGGAAGTAATGATCCCACTATTTTGGAGGATGTTGAATCTTATTTTTATAATTATGAAAGTGGATTTGGAGAGTGTTGGGGAACGTAGCAATAATTCAAAGATTTCCTACGTGTCACCAAGATCAATCTAGGAGATGCTAGCAACGAGAAAGAGGGAGTGCATCTTCATACCCTTGAAGATCGCTAAGCGGAAGCGTTACAAGAACGCGGTTGATGGAGTCGTACTCGCGGCAATTCAAATCGCGGAAGATCCGATCTAGCGCCGAACGGACGGCGCCTCCGCGTTCAACACACGTAAAGCCCGGGGACGTCTCCTCCTTCTTGATCCAGCAAGGGGAGAGGAGAAGTTGAGGGAGAACTCTAGCAGCACGACGGCGTGGTGGCAATGGAGCTCGTGGTTCTTCGGCAGGGCTTCGCCAAGCACTACGGAGGAGGAGGAGATGTATGAGGAGGAAGGGGCTGCGCCAAGGGAAGGGTATGGCTGCCCTCCCACCACCTCACTATATATAGGGGGAAGGGGAGAGGGGCCCGGCCCCTCTAGATGGATCTAGAGGAGGAGGCGGCGGCCAGGGGAAACCCTAGATGTGTTTGGGCGCCCCCACCCCCTAGGAAACTTGCCCCCCAAGCAGGGAGGGGCGGCTGCCCTAGGGGTGGCGCCCCCACCTCTCCTGGTTACGTGAGAGGGGTTGGGAGGGGCGCACAGCCCCTTAGTGGGCTGGTTTGCCCCTTCCCCTTGGCCCATAAGCCCCCCCAACACTTGTCGGGGCCTCCGAAACCCCTTTCGGACATGCTGGCCATAGCCTGGTACCCCCGGAACAATTCCGGACTCCAATACCCTTCGTCCAATATAACGTTCTTTACCTCCGGACCATTCTGGAGCTCCTCGTCATGTCCAGGATCTCATCCGGGACTCTGAAAACCTTCGGTAACCACATACTATTTCCCATAACAACTCTAGCGTCACCGAACCTTAAGTGTGTAGACCCTAAGGGTTCGGAACCATGCAGACATGACCGAGACACCTCTCCGGCCAATAACCAATAGCGGGATCTGCATACCCATATTGGCTCCCACATGTTCCACGATGATCTCATCGGATGAACCACGATGTTGGGGATTCAATCAATCCCGTATTCAATTCCCTTTGTCTATCGGTATGTTACTTGCCCGAGATTCGATCGTTGGTATCCCAATACCTCGTTCAATCTCGTTACCGGCAAGTCTCTTCACTTGTTTCGTAACGCATGATCCCATGGCTAACTCCTTAGTCACATTGAGCTCATTATGATGATGCATTACCGAGTGGGCCCAGAGATACCTCTCCGTCATACGGAGTGACAAATCCCAGTCTCGATTCGTGCCAACCCAACAGACACTTTTGGAGATACCTGTAGTGCACCTTTATAGCCACCCAGTTACGTTGTGACGTTTGGTACACCCAAAGCATTTCTACGGTATCCGGGAGTTGCACAATCTCATGTTCTAAGGAAACGATACTTGACACTAGAAAAGCTCTAGCAAACGAACTACACGATCTTGTGCTATGCTTAGGATTGGGTCTTGTCCATCACATCATTCTCCTAATGATGTGATCCCGTTATCAATGACATCCAATGTCCATGGTCAGGAAACCATAACCATCTATTGATCAACGAGCTAGTCAACTAGAGGCTTACTAGGGACATGTTGTGGTCTATGTATTCACACATCTATTACGGTTTCCAGTTAATACAATTATAGCATGAACAATAGACAATTATCATGAACAAGGAAATACAATAATAACCATTTTATTATTGCCTCTAGGGCATATTTCCAATAGTCTCCCACTTGCACTAGAGTCAATAATCTAGTTCACATCACTATGTGATTGTAATGAATCCAACACCCATGGGGTTTGTTCATATCTCGCTTGTGAGAGAGGTTATTAGTCATCGGGTCTGAACCTTTCAGATCCGTGTGTGCTTTACAAATCTCCATGTCATCTTGTAGATGAAGCTACCATGCACTACTTGGAGCTATTCCAAATAACTGCTCTACTATACGAATCCGGTTTACTACTCAGAGTCATCCGGATTAGTATCAAAGTTTGCATCGACGTAACCCTTTACGACGAACTCTTTTACCACCTCCATAATCTAGAAAATTCCTTAGTCCACTAGTTACTAAGGATAAGTTCGACCGCTGTCATGTGATCCATTCCTGGATCACTCTTGTACCCCTTGACTAACTCATGGCAAGGCACACTTTAGGTGCGGTACACAGCAAAGCATACTGTAGAGCCTACGTCTAAAGCATAAGGGACGACCTTCGTCCTTTCTCTCTCTTCTGCCGTGGTCAGATCTTGAGTCCTACTCAATACTCACACCTTGTAATACAGCCAAGAACTCCTTCTTTGCTGATCTATTTTGAACTCCTTCAAAATCTTGTCACGGTATGTATTCATTTCAAAGTACTATTAAGCGTTTTTGATCTATCCTTATAGATCTTGATGCTCAATGTTCAAGTAGCTTAATCCAGGTTTTCCATTGAAAAACACTTTTCAAATAACCCTGTATGCTTTCCATAAATTCTACATCATTTCTGATCAACAATATGTTAACAACATATACTCATCAAAAAATTTGTAGTGCTCCCACTCACTTCTTTGGAAATACAAGTTTCTCATAAACTTTGTAAAAAACCCAAAATCTTTGATCATCTCATCAAAGCGTACATTCCAACTCCGAGATGCTTACTCCAGTCCTTAGAAGGATTGCTGGAGCTTTGCATACTTGTTAGCATATTTCAGGATTGACAAAACCTTCTGGTTGTATCACATACAACCTTTCCTCAAGAAAATCGTCGAGGAAACAATGTTTTTGACATCCTATCTGCAAGATTTCATAAATAATGCAGTAACTGCTAATATAATTCCAACAGACTCTTAGCATCGCTACGAGTGAGAAAATCTCATCGTAGTCAACTCCTTGAACTTGTCGGAAAACATCTTAATGACAAGTCAAGCTTTCTTAATGGTGACACTTACCATCATTGTCCGTCTTCCTTTTAAAATCCATCTGCACCCAACAGCCTTACGACCATCGAGTAGTTCTTCCAAAGTCTATACTTTGCTTTTATACATGGATCCTCTCTCGGATTTTATGGCCTCGAGCCATTCGTCGGAATCCGGGCTCACCATCGCTTCTCCATAGCTCGTAGGTTCATTGTTGTCTAGCAACATGACTTCCAAGACAGGATTACGTACCACTCTGAAGTAGTACGCATCCTTGTCGTACTACGAGGTTTGGTAGTGACTTGATTCGAAGTTTCATGATCACTATCATAAGCTTCCACTTCAATTGGTGTAGGTGCCACAGGAACAACTTCTTGTGCCCTGCTACACACTAGTTGAAGTGACGGTTCAATAACCTCATCAAGTCTCCACCATCCTCCCACTCAATTCTTTCGAGAGAAACTTTTCCTCGAGAAAGGACCCATTTCTAGAAACAATCACTTTTGCTTCCAGATCTGAAATAGGAGGTATACCCAACTGTTTTGGGTATTCTATGAATATGCATTTATCCGCTTTGGGTTCGAGCTTATCAGCCTGAAACTTTTTCACATAAGCGTCGCAGCCCCAAACTTTTAAGAAACGGCAGCTTAGGTTTCTCTAAACCATAGTTCATACGGTGTCATCTCAACGGAATTGCGTGGTGCCCTATTTAAAGTGAATGTGGTTGTCTCTAATGCCTAACCCATAAACGATAGTGGTAATTCGATAAGAGACATCATGGTATGCACCATATCTAATAGGGTGCAGTTATGATGTTCGGACACACCATCACACTATGGTGTTCCAGGCGGTATTAGTTGTGAAACAATTTCCACAATGTCTTAATTGTGTGCCAAACTCGTAACCAGATATTCATCTCTATGATCATATCATAGACATTTTATCCTCTTGTCACGACGATCTTGAACTTCACTCTGAAATTAGTTGAACCTTTCAATAATTCAGACTTGTGTTTCATCAAGTAAATATTCTTAGCATCTACTCAAATCATCTGTGAAGTAAGAACATAAAGATATCCACTGCGTGCCTCAACACTCATTGGACTGCACACATCAAAATGTATTACTTCCAACGAGTTGCTTTCTTGTTCCATCTGACTGAAAACGAGGCCTTTCAGTCATCTTGCCCATGTGGTATGATTTGCATGTCCCAAGTGATTCAAAATCAAGTGAGTCCAAACGATCCATCTGTATGGAGTTTCTTCATGCATATCTACCAATAGACATGGTTCGCATGTCTCAATCTTTTCAAAAATGAGTGAGTCCAAAGATCCATCAACATGGAGCGTCTTCATGCGTTTTATACCAATATGACTCAAATGGCAGTGCCACAAGTATGTGGTACTATCATTCTATTTTATATCTTTTGGCATGAACATGTGTATCACTATGATCGAGATTCAATAAACCATTCATTTTAGGTGCAAGACCATTGAAGGTATTATTCAAATAAACAGAGTAACCATTATTCTCCTTAAATGAATAACCGTATTGCGATAAACATAATCCAATCATGTCTATGCTCAACGCAAACACCAAATAACAACTACTTGGGTTTAACACCAATCTCGATGGTAGAGGGAGCATGCGATGCTTGATCACATCAACCTTGGAAACACTTCCAACACATATCGTCATATCACCTTTAGCTAGTCTCCGTTTATTCCGTAGCCTTTTATTTCGAGTTACCAACACTTAGCAACCGAATCGGTATCTAATACCCTGGTGCTACTAGGAGTACTAGTAAAGTACACATTAATATAATGTATATCCAATATACTTCTGTCGACCTTGCCTGCCTTCTCATCTACCAAGTATCTAGGGTAGTTCTGCTTCAGTGACCGTTCTCCTCATTACAGAAGCACTTAGTCTCGGGTTTGGGTTCAACCTTGGGTTTCTTCACTAGAGCAACAACTGATTTGCCGTTTCATGAAGTATCCCTTCTTTCCCTTGCCCTTCTTGAAACTAGTGGTTTTACTAACCATCAACAATTGATGCTCCTACTTGATTTCTACTTTCACGTTGTCAAACATCGCGAGTTGCTCAAGGATCATCATGTCTATCCCTGATATGTTATAGTTCTTCATGAAGCTCTAATAGCTTGGTGGCAGGACTATGGAGAACCATCACTATCTCATCTGGAAGATTAACTCCCACTCGATTCAAGCGATTGTAGTACTTAGACAATCTGAGCACATGCTCAATGATTGAGCTTTTCTCCCTTAGTTTGCAGGCTTAAGAAACTTGTCAGAGGTCTCATACCTCTTGACGTGGGCACTAGTCTGAAATCCCAATTTTAGTCTTTGGAACATCTCATATGTTCTGCGACGCTTCAAAAACGTCTTTGGCGCCTCAATTCTAAACCGTTAGCATTACACACTGAACTATCACGTTGTCATCAAAACGTGTATGTCAGATGTTCGCAACATCCATAGACGACGCTCGAGGTTCAGCACACCGAGTGGTGCATTAAGGACATAAGCCTTCTGCGCAGCAATGAGGATAATCCTCAGTTTACGGACCCAGTCCGCATAATTTCTACTATCAACTTTCAACTAAATTTTCTCTAGGAACATATCTTAAACAGTAGAACCAAAGCGTAAGCTATGACATTATTTGCAAAGACCTTTTGACTATGTTCATGATAAGTAAGTTCATCTGATTATTTAATGAACTCCCAGTTAGATAGACATCCCTCTAGTCATCTAAGTGATACATGATCCGAATCGACTAGACCGTGTCCGATCATCACGTGAGACAGACTAGTCATCAACGGTGAACATCTCCATGTTGATCGTATCTACTATACGACTCATGTTCGACCTTTCGGTCTCTTGTGTTCCGAGGCCATGTCTGTACATGCTAGGCTCGTCAAGTCAACCTAAGTGTTTCGCATGTGTAAATCTGGCTTACACCCGTTGTATGCGAACGTTTGAATCTAGCACACCCGATCATCACGTGGTGCTTTGAAACAACGAACCTTCGCAACGGTGCACAGTTAGGGGGAACACTTTCTTGAAATTTTAGCGAGGGATCATCTTATTTATGCTACTGTCGTTCTAAGCAAATAAGATGTAAACATGACAAACATCACATGCAAATCATAAAGTGACATGATATGGCCAATATCATCTTGCGCCTTTTGATCTCCATCTTCGAGGCACGGCATGATCACCTTCGTCACCGGCATGACACCATGATCTCCATCATCGTGTCTTGATGAAGTTGTCTCGCCAACTATTACTTCTACTACTATGGCTAACGGTTAGCAATAAAGTAAAGTAATTACATGGCGTTTTTCATTGACATGCAGGTCATACAATAAATTAAGACAACTCCTATGGCTCCTGCCGGTTGTCATACTCATCGACATGCAAGTCGTGATTCCTATTACAAGATCATGATCAATCTCATACATCACACATATGTAATTCATCACATCCTTTTGGCCATATCACATCACATAGCATACCCTGCAAAAACAAGTTAGACGTCCTCTAATTGTTGTTGCATGTTTTACGTGGCTGCTATGGGTTTCTAGAAAGAACGTTTCTTACCTATGCAAAAGCCACAATGGTGATATGCCTATTGCTATTTACCCTTCATAAGGACCCTCTTCATCGAATCCGATCCGACTAAAGTGGGAGAGACAGACACCCGCTAGCCACCTTATGCATCAAGTGCGTGTCAGTCGGTGGAACCTGTCTCACGTAAGAGTACGTGTAAGGTCGGTCCGGGCCGCTTCATCCCACAATGCGGCCGAATCAAGATAAGACTAGTAACGGTAAGCAAATTGAACAAATCATCGCCCACAACTACTTTGTGTTCTACTCGTGCATAGAATCTACGCATAGACCTAGCTCATGACGCCACTGTTGGGGAACGTAGAAATAATTCAAAATTTTCCTACGTGTCACCAAGATCAATCTAGGAGATGCTAGAAACTAGAAAGAGGGAGTGCATCTTCATACCCTTGAAGATCGCTAAGCGGAAGCGTTACAAGAACGCGGTTGATGGAGTCGTACTCGCGGCGATTCAAATCGCGGAAGATCCGATCTAGCGCCGAACGGACGGCGCCTCCGTGTTCAACACACGTACAGCCCGGGGACGTCTCCTCCTTCCTGATCCAGCAAGGGGAGAGGAGAAGTTGAGGGAGAACTCTAGCAGCACGACGGCGTGGTGGCAATGGAGCTCGTGGTTCTCCGGCAGGGCTTCGCCAAGCACTACGGAGGAGGAGGAGATGTATGAGGAGGAAGGGGCTGCGCCAAGGGAAGGGTATGGCTGACCTCCCACCCCCTCACTATATATAGGGGGAAGGGGAGAGGGGCCCGGCCCCTCTAGATGGATCTAGAGGAGGAGGCGGCGGCCAAGGGAAACCCTAGATGTGTTTGGGCGCCCCCACCCCCTAGGAAACTTGCTCCCCAAGCCGGGAGGGGCGGCTGCCCTAGGGGTGGCGCCCCCACCTCTCCTGGTTATGTGAGGGGGGTTGGGAGGGGCGCACGGCCCCTTAGTGGGCTGGTTTTCCCCCTGCCCCTTGGCCCATAAGGCCCCCCAACGCTTGCCGGGGCCTCCAAAACCCCTTTTGGACATGCTGGCCATAGCCTGGTACCCCCGGAACAATTCCGGACTCCAATACCCTTCGTCCAATACACCGATCTTTACCTCCGGACCATTCCGGAGCTCCTCGTCATGTCCAGGATCTCATCCGGGACTCCGAACAACCTTCGGTAACCACATACTATTTCCCATAACAACTCTAGCGTCACCGAACCTTAAGTGTGTAGACCCTACGGGTTCGGGAACCATGCAGACATGACCGAGACACCTCTCCGGCCAATAACCAATAGCGGGATCTAGATACCCATAATGGCTCCGACATGTTCCACGATGATCTCATCGGATGAACCACGATGTCGGGGATTCAATCAATCCCGTATTCAATTCCCTTTGTCTATCGGTATGTTACTTGCCCGAGATTCGATCGTCGGTATCCCAATACCTCGTTCAATCTCGTTACCGGCAAGTCTCTTTACTCGTTCCGTAACGCATGATCCCGTGGCTAACTCCTTAGTCACATTGAGCTCATTATGATGATGCATTACCGAGTGGGCCCAGAGATACCTCTGCGTCATACGGAGTGACAAATCCCAGTCTCGATTCGTGCCAACCCAACAGACACTTTTGGAGATACCTGTAGTGCACCTTTATAGCCACCCAGTTACGTTGTGACGGTTGGTACACCCAAAGCATTCCTACGGTATCCGGGAGTTGCACCATCTCATGGTCTAAGGAAACGATACTTGACATTAGAAAAGCTCTAGCAAACGAACTACACGATCTTGTGCTATGCTTAGGATTGGGTCTTGTCCATTAGGATTGGGTCTTGTCCATCACATCAATCTCCTAATGATGTGATCCCGTTATCAATGACATCCAATGTCCATGGTCAGGAAACCATAACCATCTATTGATCAACGATCTAGTTAACTAGAGGCTTACTAGGCACATGTTGTGGTCTATGTATTCACACATCTATTACGGTTTCCAGTTAATACAATTATAGCATGAACAATAGACAATTATCATGAACAAGGAAATACAATAATAACCATTTTATTATTGCCTCTAGGGCATATTTCCAACAGAGAGGTCATGACTTTATTTAGTGATGAATCCACTATTTCGGAAGAGGTTTCAATCGATTATGATGAGAGCAAAGTCGCTACTTATGATGATTATTGTGATGAAACTTATGCTATAAAGAGTAGTGATGATTATATTTATAAAACTTGTCATGATTATGATTACCCTTTTTCTGAACATTACTCATTTAATGTGGAAACAATTTATAGTATTCAAGTCTCTTATGATACTCCCACTATCCCGTATGAGAAGAATTTTGCTTATGTGGAGAGTAGTAAATTTTCTATGCAAGTAGATCATGAAAAGAATGCTTTAGGTGCTGTTTATATTGTTTAATTCATTCATGATGCTACTGAAAGTTATTATGAGGGAGGAATGTATGCTTGTAGGAATTGCAATAATATCAAGTTCCCTCTCTATGTGCTTAAAGTTTTGAAGTCATGCTTGTTTTGCCTTCCTATGCTAGTTGATTATTGTTCCCATAAGTTGTTTGCTCACAAAATCCCTATGCATAGGAAGTGGGATAGACTTAAATGTGCTAGTCATATTCTTCATGATGCTCTCTTTATGTTTCAATTCTTATCTTTTATGCGAGCATCATTGAAATCATCATGCCTAGCTAGGGGCGTTAAACGTTAGCGCTTGTTGGGAGGCAACCCAATTTTATTTTAGTATTTTGCTTTTTGGTTCTGTTTAGGAATAAATAAATCACCTAGCATCTGGTTAGATGTGGTTTTATGTTTTAATTAGTGTTTGTGCCAAGTAAGACCTATAGGATCTTCTTGGATGATAGTTATTTGATCTTGCTGAAAATTCCAGAAACTTTCTGTTCACGAAAACAATTGTTTAAAATCACCAGAACATGATAAAATACTGATTCCAATTGCAGCAGATCAATAAAAAAATTATCTAGGTATTCCTATTTTGGTAGAAGTTCTGGAGTTCCAGAAGTATACATTTGATACAGATTACTACAGACTGTTCTGTTTTTGACAGATTCTGTTTTCTATGTGTTGTTTGCTTATATTGATGAATCTATGAGTAGTATCGGAGGGTATGAACCATAGATAAGTTGGACTAAAGTATATATTACACCAATATGAATTTATAATGAGTTCACAACAGTACCTAAGTGGTGGTTTTATTTTCTTATACTAACGGAGCTTACGAGTTTTCTGTTGAGTTTTGTGTTGTGAAGTTTTCAAGTTTTGGGTAAAGATTCGATGGACTATGGAATAAGGAGTGGCAAGAGCCTAAGCTTGGGGATGCCCAAGGCACCCCAAGGTAATATTCAAGGACAACCAAGAGCCTAAGCTTAGGGATGCCCCAGATGGCATCCCCTCTTTCGTCTTCGTTCATCGGTAACTTTACTTGGAGCTATATTTTTATTCACCACATGATATGTGTTTTGCTTGGAGCGTCATTTTATTTTCTTTTGTTTTGCTTGCTGTTTGAATAAAATATCAAGATCTGAAATTATTAAATGGGAGAGTCTTCACATAGTTACATATTTATTCAACTACTCATTGACCTTCACTTATATATCTTTTGGAGTAGTTTGTTGTTTGCTCTAGTGCTTCACTTATATCTTTTAGAGCACGATGGTAGTTTTATTTTGAATAAATAGATGAACTCTCACGCTTCACTTATATTACTTTGAGAGTCTTAAACAGCCTGGTAATTTTCTTAAATTGGGAAATTAAAATCCTAATATGTTAGGTATTCAAGATGGGTATAATAAAAACTTTCATATAAGTGCATTGAATACTAAGAGAAGTTTGATACTTGATGATTGTTTTGAGATATGGAGATAGTGATATTAAAGTTGTGCTAGTTGAGTAGTTGTGAATTTGAGAAATACTTGTGTTGAAGTTTGCAAGTCCCGTAGCATGCACGTATGGTAAACGTTATGTAAAAAATTTGAAACATGAGGTGTTATTTGATTGTCTTCCTTATGAGCGGCGGTCGGGGATGAGCGATGGTCTTTTCCTAAAAATCTATCCCCCTAGGAGCATGCGCATAATGCTTGGTTTTGATGACTTGTAGATTTTTGCAATAAGTATGTGAGTTCTTTATGACTAATGTTGAGTCCATGGATTATACACACTCTTACCCTTCCATCATTGCTAGCCTCTTCGGTACCGTGCATTGCCCTTTCTCACATTGGGAGTTGGTGCAAACTTCGCCGGTGCATCCAAACCCCATGATATGATACGCTCTTTCACACATAAACCTCCTTATATCTTCCTCAAAACAGCCACCATACCTACCTATTATGGCATTTCCATAGCCATTCCGAGATATATTGCCATGCAACTTTCCACCGTTCCGCTTATCATGACACGTTCATCATTGTCATATTGCTTTGCATGATCATGTAGTTGACATAGTATTTGTGGCAAAGCCACCATTCCTAATTCTTTCATACATGTCACTCTTGGTTCATTGCATATCCCGGTACACCGCCGGAGGCATTCATATAGCTTCATACTTTGTTCTAGTATCGAGTTGTAATCATTGAGTTGTAAATAAATAGAAGTGTGATGATCATCATTTTCTAGAGCATTGTCCCAAGTGAGGAAAAAAGAGAAAGGCCATAAAAAAAGAAGGCCCAAAAAAATGAGAGAAAAAGATAGAAGGGACAATGTTACTATCCTTTTTACCACACTTGTGCTTCAAAGTAGCACCATAATCTTCATGATAGAGAGTCTCTTGTTTTGTCACTTTCATATACTAGTGGGAACTTTTCATTATAGAACTTGGCTTGTATATACCAACAATGGGCTTCCTCAAGTGCCCTAGGTCTTTGTGAGCAAGCAAGTTGGATGCACACCCACTTAGTTTCTTTTGTTGAGCTTTCATACATTTATAGCTCTAGTGCATCCGTTGCATGGCAATCCCTACTCCTTGCATTGACATCAATTGATGGGTGTCTCCCTAGCCCATTGATTAGCCGCGTCGATGTGAGACTTTCTCCTTTTTGTCTTCTCCACATAACCCCTATTTATATTCTATTCCACCCATAGTGCTATATCCATGGCTCACACTCATGTATTGCGTGAAAGTTGAAAAAAGTTTGAGATTACTAAAGTATGAAACAATTGCTTACCTTTTCATCGGGGCTGTGCATGATGAGAGCATTCTTGTGTGACGAAAATGGAGCATGACCAAACTATATGATTTTGTAGGGATGAACTTTCTTTGGCCATGTTATTTTGAGAAGACATGATTGCTTTGTTAGTATGCTTGAAGTATTATTATTTTTATGTCAATATTAAACTTTTGTCTTGAATCTTATGGATCTGAATATTCTTGCCACAATAAAGAGAATTACATGGATAAATATGTTAGGTAGCATTCCACATCAAAAATTCTGTTTTTAGCATTTACCTACTCAAGGACGAGCAGGAACTAAGCTTGGGGATGCTTGATACGTCTCCAACGTATCTATAATTTTTGATTGTTCCATGCATTATATTATCTGTTTTGGATGTTTATGGGCTTTATTGAACACTTTTATATTGTTTTTGGGACTAACGTATTAACCCAGAGCCCAGTGCCAGTTTCTATTTTTCTCCTTGTTTCAGTGTTTCGCAGAAAAGGAATATCAAACGGAGTCCAAACGGAATGAAACCTTCAGAAAAGTTATTTTTGGAAAGAAAGCAATACGAGAGACTTGGGGTGCACGTCAGGGGATCAACGAGGAGGGCACGAGGCAGGGGGCGCGCCCTCCACCCTCGTGGCTCCCCTTACCGACTTCTTTCACCTATATATTCCCATATACCCTAAAACCTTCGGAAAACAAAATATATCGGGAGTTCCGCCGCCGCAAGCCTCTGTAGCCACCAAAAACCAATCGGGACCCTGTTCCGGCACCCTGCCGGAGGGGGGATCCCTCACCGGTGGCCATCTTCATCATCCCGGTGCTCTCCATGACGAGGAGGGAGTAGTTCACCCTCGGGGCTGAGGGTATGTACCAGTAGCTATGTGTTTGATCTCTCTCTCTCTCTCGTGTTCTTGAGGTGATACGATCTTGATGTATCGCGAGCTTTGCTATTATAGTTGGATCTTATGATGTTTCTCCCCCTCTACTCTCTTGTAATGGATTAAGTTTTCCCTTTGAAGTTATCTTATTGGATTGAGTCTTTAAGGATTTGAGAAAGCTTGATGTATGTCTTGCGTGGGATACCCGTGGTGACAATGGGGTATTCTATTGATCCACTTGATGTATATTTTGGTGATCAACTTGCGGGTTCCGCCCATGAACCTATGCATAGGGGTTGGCACACGTTTTCGTCTTGACTCTCCGGTAGAAACTTTGGGGCACTTTTTGAAGTACTTTGTGTTGGTTGAATAGATGAATCTGAGCTTGTGTGATGCATATCGTATAATCATACCCACAGATACTTGAGGTGACATTGGAGTATCTAGGTGACATTAGGGTTTTGGTTGATTTGTGTCTTAAGGTGATATTCTAGTACGAACTCTATGATAGATTGAACGGAAAGAATAGCTACGTGTTATTTTACTACGGACTCTTGAATAGATCGATCGGAAAGAATAACTTTGAGGTGGTTTCGTACCCTACCATAATCTCTTCGTTTGTTCTCCGCTATTAGTGACTTTGGAGTGACTCTTTGTTGCATGTTGAGGGATAGTTATATGATCCAATTATGTTATTATTGTTGAGAGAACTTGCACTAGTGAAAGTAAGAACCCTAGGCCTTGTTTCCTAGCATTGCAATACCGTTTACGCTCACTTTTATCGCTAGTTACCTTGCTGTTTTTATATTTTCAGATTACAAAAACCTATATCTACCATCCATATTGCACTTGTATCACCATCTCTTCGCCGAACTAGTGCACCTATACAATTTACCATTGTATTGGGTGTGTTGGGGACACAAGAGACTCTTTGTTATTTGGTTGCAGGGTTGCTTGAGAGAGACCGTCTTCATCCTACGCCTCCCACGGATTGATAAACCTTAGGTCATCCACTTGAGGGAAATTTGCTACTGTCCTACAAACCTCTGCACTTGGAGGCCCAACAATGTCTACAAGAAGAAGGTTGTGTGGTAGACATCAGGTGTGAGCCCCCTTCACTTGATTCTTTCGCCAATATTTTTTCTTAATTCCAAAACTTGTCCCCGTGAAGTTTTAGGTCATTCTGAGAAAAAAAAATCTGCACAAAAATAACACCATGGCAATTTTGCTGAAAACAGCGTCAGTCCGGGTTACTTCCATTCAAATCATACAAGTTAGAGTCCAAAAAAATCAAAAGAGTTTGGAAAAGTAGATACAATGGAGACGTATCAACTCCCCGAAGCTTAACCCATTGCTTGTCCTCAAGCAATTCAGCTGACAAACTGAAAGTGATAAAGAAAAACTTTTACAAACTCTATTTGATCTTGTTGTTGCAAATATGTAAAGCCAACATTCAAGTTTTCAGCAAAGATTATGAACTAGCCATATTCACAATAACTTTTAGGTCTCACATTTACTCATATCAATGGCATAATAAACTAGCGAGCAATAATAATAAATCTCGAATGACAACACTTTCTCAAAACAATGATGATATGATATAACAAGATGGTATCTCGCTAGCCCTTTCTGAGACCGCAAAACATAAATGCAGAGCACCCTGGAGATCAAGGACTGACTAGACATTGTAATTCATGGTAAAAGAGATCCAGTCACAGTCATACTCAATATCAATTAATAACAATGCATAAAAATGACAGTGGTGCTCTCTAACTAGTATTTTTTACAAGAGGATGATGACTCAGCAATAAAAGTAAATAGCTAGGCCCTTCGCAGAGGGAAGCACGGATTTGCAGAGGTGCCAGAGCTCGAGTTTTGAAATAAATAATATTTTGAGCGGTATGCTTTCATTGTCAACATAACAACTAAGAGATCTCCGTATCTTCCATGCTACATACATTATAGGCGGTTCCCAAACAGAATGGTAAAGTTTATACTCCCCCACCACCAACAAGCACACTCCACAGCTGGTCCGAAACAACAGGTACCGTCCAACTAACAACAATCCTATGGGAGTTTTGTTTGCAATTATTTTGATTTGATTTGAGCATGGGACTGGGCATCCCGGTTACCAGCCATTTTATCGTGAATGATGAGCGGAGTCCACTCATCGTGAGAATAACCCACCTAGCATGGAAGATATTGACAACGCTAGTTGGTACATGAGCTATTTGAGCATACAAAACAGATTATCATTTGAAGGTTTAGAGTTTGGCACATGCAAATTTACTTGGAACGGCAGGTAAATATCACATATAGGAAGGTATGGTGGACTCATATGGAAAACTTTGGGGTTTATGGAAGTGGATGCACAAGCAGTATTCCCGCTTAGTACAAGCGAAGGCTAGAAAGAGACTGGGAAGCGACCAACTAGAGAGCGACATAGTCATAAACATGCATTGAGAGTAACCAACATTGAGTGCAAGCAAGTAGGATATAAATCACATGTGTCAAGTCAAGCCACTCGAATCATTCAAAGGAGGATACCATCCTATCATAATACATCACAACTATTTTAATTTTCATGTTGGGACGCAAGGTAACCATTATAAACTCTTAGCTAATTAAGCATGGCATGAGTAACTATAATCTCTAATTGTCATTGTAAACATGTTTCATTCATAATAGGCTTTATCACGAATGATGAACTAATCATATTTAAAAAACAAGATAGGTCGAGTTCATACCAGCTTTTCCTCCTCTCAATCATTTCATCATATATCGTCATTATTGCCATTCACTTGCACGACCGAATGGTGTGGATAATAATAATAGTGCACATGCATTGGACTAAGCTGGAATCTGCAAACATTTATTCAAAGGAGAAGACAAGGTAATATGGGCTCTTTGTTAGATCAACAATAATGCATAAGAGAGCCACTCAACATTTTCATCATGGTATTCTCCTCTCGACCCCCAAAGAAAATAAAAGAAATTCAAAGATACACACTGAAATATTTTTGGAGATATTATTTTTCTGAAGAACAATAGAACAAGAACGAGAAAAACTATTTACACAGGAAAGCTCCCAACAAGCAAAAGAAGAACTGGAAATCTGTTTGGGTTTTCTTTTAATATTACAACTAAGCATGCATAGAAAATAGACTACAACCATCTTTTTGGTTTTTCTTAAGGTTATACAAGCACTCAAGAAGAAAGCGGGAAAAATAATTAAGCTAACATGGATAATACAATGAAAGAGTAAGAACACCGACAACTGAAATGAGTGTGTGAACATGAATGTACTGTCGGTGAGAAATACGTACTCCCCCAAGCTTAGGCCTTTGGCCTAAGTTGGTCTAAGCCCATGGATCAAAGTAGTTCTCTCCAGTGAACTGAGGAGGATCCTGGGGGTTCCACTGGTTAGCGAGCTCCCGCGGATCCCATTGATAAATAGACTCCTGATATGGATCAGGTGATGGCTCTGGCTCAGGAGGTGGGGATCGTGTCCCCTCCCAGTATGCGTGAATGTCCGCGGGAAAAACAAAGTACCTGCCTGAATGAATATCGAACAAAATAGGTGCAGGCAAGGTAATAATCTGAAAAGTATTCTCGCTAAATACTAAGTTATATATGAGCCTATTTTCCTCATCATGGCGAATAAACTTATGTGCTACCATGCTATCATAATCTAAATATATAGTGGGTAGAAATTTCTCCTCTTTTTCATAATGCCTAATGGGCATCTCAAAGTGTTTGGCAAGGCGGAAGGCGAAGATACGTCCGAAAATAGGACCCTTTGTACGGTTCATACTCAACCGTTTAACAACAATAGCGCCTAAACTGTAAGTTCTATATCTATGTAAAGCATGGCGCAAAATGGCAAGGTCTGGAGCATTAAGGCCTCCACTCTCCCCTCGTCCAATTAAACATCTCCCAGCAAATAATGAGTAATAGCATAAAACAGGGAAATGTATAGTAGCCACTCTCGCTCCCGACACTCCTCTGTTTTCCCCTACGGCAATTTCAGCAATAAAACCTTCCACATCACTAGGACGTGGTTCCTCGACGCTACCCTCATAAGGTAATTTACATGCCTCACAAAAGTCATAAAGCGTCATTTCCTTGTACCCATCATATAAGTAAAAGTCTACTATGGGTGGTGATTTCCTTGCATGAAAATGAAAATTTTGCACGAAAGTATTAGTGTGTAGGAGATATTGATCACTTTGGTCGAGGAGGAAGTCGGTGATGCCTGCATTCCCAGCCAAATAATAGAAATCCTCATAAATTCCGGCTGCTTGTAAGAATGCATCACATGGCCATTCACACGGTCAAATCTCTGCGGCACGAGGAAGATTATACTTGGGCTTTTCCTTCTCCTCCTTTTCTTTTTCCTTCGAACCCCGGCTTGAGGAGCCTCTCAACAATATCCTCAACATTTTCTATCTCTGAATTTTTTTTGAAATTTTTAGTGACTCAAAATAAAAGTGAACCGAACTCAACAAAATTGATGGCAACTACTCCTACAAGTGCCTAGAGGCTATATCATGCATCAAAAATACTTTGGACCATATAAATTTGACATGCAAGCTCAAGAAAAAGGTCACCACGTCAGCAAACTTTTGCAATGAATAAAGCACTAGAACAAAAATGAATTGGACCATGGGAGGAATCACATACTAAAGAATAATCCCCCAAAGCAGTTTTGTGAATGGGGATTTGAGCAAGGAGATCGAAAATGGCAGCAAGAACACGAGTTTGAGCTATGGAGTGATTTTTTCTGGAGGAAGGACTGGATGGGTGCTGGAATATGTGGAGGGGGGACATGTGGGGCCCACAACATCAAGGGGCGCCCCTAGGGGGTCGGCGCCCCCCCACCCTTGTGGCCAGCTATTGAGGCCTCCTGGTGTGTGTTCGGTGCCAGAAATTCTCATATAATCCATAAAAAATGATACTAAATTTTCAAGGCATTTGGAGAACTTTTATTTTCAAGGCATTTTTATTGCACAGATAATTCAGAAAACAAACATAAAATACTATTTTTGCTTTATTTATCCTAAATAACAGAAAGTAAAAGATGGTTAACAGAGTTGTGCTTTCTAAATTCATCCATCTCATGCTCATCAAAAGGAATCCATTAACAAGGTTGATCATGTCTTATTAACAAACTTCTTCTGAATGACATGAAACTGGAGAACTTTAGGATAACACTAGGTTACTTCAACGGGGATATGCATGTCCCCACCAATAATATCATATTTATTTTCGACAGTTGGTAGAGGAATTCAAAACCTCCAATAGTAATAGTTGAAAATTTTCCAATAGAATTGATAGTATGAACTTGAGGTTGTTTCTTTGGAAAGTGTACCGTATGCTCATTACCATTAACATGAAAAGTGACATTGCCTTTGTTGCAATCAATAACAGCCCCTGCAGTATTCAAAAAGGGTCTACCGAGAATAATCGACATACTGTCGTCCTCGGGAACATCAAGAATAACAAAGTCCGTTAAGAAAGTAACGTTTGCAACCACAATGAGCACATCCTCACAAATACCGATGGGTATAGCAGTTGATTTATCAGCCATTTGCAAAGAGATTTCAGTAGGTGTCAACTTATTCAATTCAAGTCTACGATACAAAGAGAAAGGCATAACACTGACACCGGCTCCAAGACCACATAAAGCAGTTTTAACATAGTTTCTTTTAATGGAGCATGGTATAGTTGGTACTCCTGGATCTCCTAGTTTCTTGGGATAATTAGATTTATGCCCCTAGTTGTGTCCCACTCGGCTGTTTTACCCCTAATTTCCAAAAGTCACCGCTTCTGTCCAAGTCACTTTGCTCCTCTTATGCTTTTGCCCATTGACCGTTTGACCATCAGTTTGAAAGCTTCATAGCTAATTCATACTAAATCAGAAAATGCAAATAAGATACCAAAATGTTCGGAAAAACATCACCTATATGTCAGTGTCATTTGCATTCATGAAAAAAGTGTTTGAAAGTACCCATCTGAGTTTTAGCTCTTATGCTACCACCATGAATAGTAAAATCTAAAAAAAATTCAAAAAACAAAAAAAATTGGTGGCAAAGAATGACAAATGTTTTAAGTGCTTGCCAAGTTTCATCAGGGAATGACATTCGTGGGAGCCCCGGCAAAAAAACAATCAGCACTCCAAAATAGATTAATTTTTTGCCACGACTTCCACGAATGTTGTTCCCTGATGAAACTTGGCAAGCAGTTAGAACATTTGTCATTCTTTGCCACTATATTTTTTTTGAATTTTTTTGAATTTTTTTAGATTTACTATTCATGGTGGTATCAAAAGAGCTAAAACTCAGATGTGCACTTTCCAACACTTTTTTCATGAATGCAAATGACACTGACATATAGGTGATGTTTTTCTGAACATTTTGGTATCCTATTTGCATTTTTCTGATTTAGTATGAATTAGTTATGAAGTTTTCAAACTGACGGTCAAACGGTCAAAGGGCAAAAGCATAAGAGGAGCAAAGTGACTTGGACAAAACCGGTGACTTTTGGAAATTAGGGGTAAAACAGACGAGTGGGACACAACTAGGGGCATAAATCTAATTATCCCTAGTTTCTTTGGTATTCCACCCTTAAAAGTATAATTAGCAAGCATGGTGGAAATTTCAGCTTCCGGTATCTTTCTTTTATTAGTAACAATATCTTTCATATACTTAGCATAAGGAGGCATTTTAAGCATATAAGTCAAATGCATATGCAAAAAGATAGGTCTAATCATTTCAGCAAAGCGCTCAAAATCCTTATCATCCTTTTTCTTGGATGGATTAGGAGGAAAGGGCATGGGTTTCTGAACCCATGGTTCTTTTCTTTACCATGTTTTCTAGCCACGAAGTCTCTCTTCTCATAACGTTGATTCTTTGATTGTAAGTTATCAAGATCAACAGCAGGTTCAATCTCTAAATCATTATCATTACTAGGTTAAGCATCAACATGAATATCATCATTAACATTATCGCTAGGTTCATGTTCATCACCAGATTGTGTCTCAGCATCAGAAATAGAAATATCATTGGGATTCTCATGTGTGTCTATAGCAGGTTCACTAGCATGCGAAGTCCTATCAGTTTTCTTTTTCTTTTTAGTACAAGGACTAGGTGCATCAGTATTTGTTCTGTGAGAATCTTACTCAACTCTCTTAGGATGACCTTCAGGATACAAAGGTTCCTGGGTCATCTTACCACCTCTAGTCACAACCCTAACAACATTTTCCTTATTCTTACTATTCAACTCATTAAGCAAATCATCCTGTGCCTTAAGTACTTGTTCTACTTGAGTTGTAACCGTGGAAGCATGTTTACTAATAAGCTTGAGATCATTAACAGTTCTACTCATATAATTATCGAAGTGGTCAAGCATGTAAGCATTACGTTTTAATTGTCTACTAACATAAGCATTGAAGTTTTCTTGTTTAACAATAAAATTATCAAACTCATCCAAGCATTGACTAGCAGACTTATTATGAGGAATATCACCTTTATCAAATCTACGGAGAGAGTTTACCTCTACTACCTGTGTGGGGTTATCAAGACCATGTATTACTTCAATAGGTGGTAAATTCTTAACATCTTCAGCTTTAATACCTTTTTCTTTCATAGATTTCTTTGCCTCTTGCATATCTTCGGGACTGAGAAATAGAATACTCCTTTTCTTCAGAGTTGTCTTAGGAGTTGGTTCAGGAAGTGTCCAATCATTATCATTACTCAATATATTATTCCATAGAAATTCAGCTTGCTCAACAGTTCTTTCCCTGAAAACACAACCATCACAACTATCCAGGTGGTCTCTGAAAGCATCGGTTAGTCCATTATAAAAGATATCAAATATTTCATTTTTCTTGAGAGGATGATCAGGAAAAGCATTAAGTAATTGGAGAAGCCTCCCCCAAGCTTGTGGGATACTCTCTTCTTCGATTTGCACAAAATTAAATATTTCCTTTAAAGCAGCTTGTTTCATATGAGCAGGGAAATATTTTGCAGAGAAGTAGTAAATCATATCCTGGGACTATGCACACAACCAGGAGCAAGGGAATTAAACCATAGTTTAGCATCACCCTTTAATGAGAAAGGAAACAATTTGAGAATATAGTAATAGCAAAAAAAATTCATGAGCAAATAGGGTGGCTATATCATTCAATTTAGTAAGATGTGCAACAACTGTTTCAGATTCATAACCATAGAAAGGATCAGATTCAACCAGAGTAATTAACTCAGGATCAATAGAGAATTCATAATCCTTATCAGTAACAAAGATAGGTGAAGTAGCAAAAGCTGGATCATATTTCATTCTAGCATTCAAGGATTTTTCTTTCAGCGAAGCTAATAGTTTCTTAAGATCCCCTCTATCATTGCATTCAACGAAGTCTCTAGGAGTTTCTTCATCCATAACATAACCCTCAGGTACAACAGGCAATTCATATCTGGGGGGAGAATCATAATCTCCAGTTTCAATAATATCATCAGTTTCAGTAATTTCGTTCTCTCTAACCCTAGCAAGTTGTTCATCAATAAATTCACCTAATGGCACAGTATTATCAAGCAGAGAAGTAGTTTCATCATAAGCATCATGCATAGTAGAAGTGGCATCAACAATAACATGCGACATATCAGAATCAATAGCAGGTGTAGGTGTCACAAGTTTACTTAAAACATAAGTAGAATCAAGTGCATAGCTGGATGGCAGTTCCTTACCTCCCCTCGTAGTTGAGGGAAAAATCTTGCTTCTTTGATCTTTTAAATTCCTCATAGTGATCAATAGATATAAATCCCAAGTGACTCAGAGAATAGAGCTATGCTCCCCGGCAACGACGCCAGAAAAATGTCTTGATAATCCACAAGTATAGGGGATCGCAACAGTTTTCGACGGTAGAGTATTCAACCCAAATTTATTGATTCGACACAAGGGGAGCCAAAGAATATTCTTGAGTATTAGCAGCTGAGTTGTCAATTCAACCACACCTAAAAGACTTAAGTCTGCAGCAAAGTATTTAGTAGCAAAGTAGTATGGAAGTAACGATAACGGTGGCAAAAGTAACAGTAACGGTTTTGTAGCAATCGTAACAGTGACAACGGAAAAGTAACTTAGCAAAGATCAATATGAAACGAGCTCGTAGGCAATGGATCAATGATGGATAATTATGTCGGATGGCATTCATCATGCAACGGTTATAACATAGGGTGATACAGAACTAGCTCCAATTCATCAATGTAATGTAGGCATGTATTCCGAATATAGTCATACGTGCTTATGGAAAATAACTTGCATGACATCTTTTGTCCTACCCTCCTGTGGCAGCGGGGTCCTAGTGGAAACTAAGGGATATTAAGTCCTCCTTTTAATATCATACCGGACCAAAGCATTAGCACTTAGTGAATACATGAACTCCTCAAACTACGGTCATCACCGGGAGTGGTCCCGACTATTGTCACTCCGGGGTTGCCGGATCATAACACGTAGTAGGTGACTACAACTTGCAAGATAGGATCAAGAACACAAATATATTCATGAAAACATAAAGGGTTCAGATCTGAAATCATGGCACTCGGGCCCTAGTAACAAGCATTAAGCATGGCAAAGTCATAGCAACATCAATCTTAGAACATAGTGGATACTAGGGATCAAATCCTAACAAAACTAACTCGATTACATGGTAAATCTCATCCAACCCATCACCGTCCAGCAATCCTACGATGGGATTACTCACGCACGGCGGTGAGCATCATGAAATTGGTGATGGAGGATGGTTAATGATGACGATGGCAACGGATTGCCCTCTCCGGAGCCCAAAACGGACTCCAGATCTGCCCTTCCGAGGAAGAACAGGGCTTGGCGGCGGCTCCGTATCGTAAAACGTGATGAATCCTTCTCTCTGATTTTTTCTCCCCGAAAGAGAATATATGTAGTTGAAGTTGAGGTCGGTGGAGGTCCAGGGGGCCCACAAGGTCGGGTGGCGCGCCCAGGGGGTGGGCGCGCCCCCACCCTTGTGGCCAGGGTGTGGGCCCCCTTCACTTGATTCTTTCGCCAATATTTTTTATTAATTCCAAAACTTGTCCCCGTGAAGTTTGAGGTCATTTCGAGAACTTTTTATTCTGCACAAAAATAACACCATGGCAATTTTGCTGAAAGCAGCGTCAACCCAGGTTAGTTCGATTCAAATCATACAAGTTAGAGTCCAAAACAAGGGCAAAAGAGTTTGGAAAAGTAGATACGATGGAGACGTATCATAGATGCCCGTGCATTGCACGGAACATCAAGATTGGGGGTGGACGGCGCCGACAGCGGCCATCACTAGATTTTTCCATGGCCTTCTAGATGTGGTGGGGAGGAGATAAGGCTGATGAGAGACAAGGATTTGTTTGTAAATAGGGAACAAGTGCGGGCATCTTTTTGCAAAACTGCAAAAGTTTGGTTTGTATGCGTCAGATCTAGATCCGACGGCTATTGGTGAAAGATGGCAGGCAGAACATCATCGACAACTCAGGACCTCTTTGATTCGCAGGATTTTGAAAACGTAGGAATACGACACGGCAATATTACAAGTTTCAAACTGACATTACAAATGTTAGGAGTAATGCTGCACCTACGAAGAGGGAATTACTAGGAAGTTTACGTAAGAACTTTCGTGACTATAGGTGGATGCAGCATTATCGTACAAACTAAAATCCATCGCCATGACAAGTCACTAATGGGCAAATAAATTTTCGAGTCTCTGGCCACTTGATGTTTCAAAAACAATTCAGCTTCTGTGGAGACTTTGTCATTTAGGTTAGACGCTTGCGGTGATCAGCACGCCATTCATTGTTGCGCCAGAGAACACCAAACCTCATTACCTTGAGCACACTTGCCTCCAGAACAAAGAACCTGGCCAATTTAATCTCATATGTGCTGCCTCGGTAGTCGATCAAATCAATTTCTGTAATATGGATATCAAGGCATTCGATCAGATTGTTATAGCGCAGCACATTTTTCACTGTCGGGTCCTTTTTTATCTGCAAAAGAAGAGAACATATTAGAGCAACTGGCTGTATAAGATTGCCGTGTCATCAGGAGGTACCAATATCATTCGCTCATACGATAGGGTTGGCTGGCTAGTGATATTTTTTCACTCTCTCTCTTTCCTCTCATTTACCTAGGAGCACGTGAAGAGCTTGGGCATTTGTTGCCTTCCACTATGTGGCCGATGCCATATTTCTCAAAAGTATGCCACATAATATGCATCGATGTCAAACACAAAGATTTTGGCACCGCTCTAGCGATGTGAGAGAGTTGGCACCGCTATGCACATAGACCCACATGTATAAAGAAATCAATCAAACCAACTACACCAGCCTCTCACTCTCCCAAACAAGTGTTTTTTATTGCCTCAGTCCTCTCCCTCTCCCACACAAGTGTTTTTTCATTGCGTGAGTTAATTTGGCACCGGAGCAAAGTAGGTGATCCAGATTGGGGCACCAGGTGAGCAATGGAGGGGCATCGTTGCCAAATGCATCACAAGTGAATTTGGCACGTGTTTTGGCCTACATAGTGGAGGGCCGTTATACCCCACTTTTGTACTACATCGTATTTAGTGTAAAATTTTGACCATAGATTTACCTAAGAAAATGCCAATGCATGTCACCAAAAATTATACCATTTGAAATTATGTTCAAATACGAATCCAACAATATAATTTTTAGTGACATGCATTAACATTTTGTCAGTTAAATCTATGGTCAAATTTTGATACTACAAAATAGGAGGAGTAAACCAGGACGGAGGTAGTACTTGCTCTTAGGGTAACCATAGAGTTACTAGTCTAAGTTACTTGCCACTATGACTAGCCTAGGCTACTATAGTAGTACAACAAAAAAACGATGCAGGTGATCATGTGAGAAAAAATACTAAAAACATTTCTTTCGGTGCAGTGCGTAGATGCAGTTTTGAAAACTACACTTGTCATCGTAATTTCGGAAAATTACGAAAAGATTGAGCTACACGATGATTACCGTTTACTAATAGGAGAGAAGTTTTACCTCGATGAGTAGCTTCTCTGTGCACGGAAAGCATGTAAGGAATCCAACAACTTGATCCAGATTGGGGCCGATAGATTTTATTGCCAAGATCTTCACTGTGCGCATAGACTGGGTCAAGCTTGTGGGAATCACTTTCTGGATGACAGTCGTAAATACATCAAGAAGAAATTTTAAAATGTGAATTTCAGGAAGACGGAGAATAAGATGAGTGTTGTACCTGAACAATTACGAATCCAATAAAGTGTTCGGAGAATTTGGTAGACGAGTACACCAACGCTGTCAATTATGGTGCGTCAATGACCCTGATTTTTGTTGGACCTTCTAGATCAGATACAAGCAATCTCTCAAGGAAAGGCGCATTCTCAATGACCATAACGTGGAACAGATGGAGTGATTTCTTCCCAATTGATGTCTTGTTGCAGGGCCAGCAAGACACATAAATCCATCGGAGATTCGTCGAGGCGATGTGGAGGCTAATGAACGCGTGGATCTGCTGAAGACGAAGGTACTCGAGCGCAGTACAGCTGCAGAACAGGTTCTCCATAGCCTTCTTTGAGATGCCAACGTCGAAGAGGTCGAGCTGCTTGAGTTGAAGGAGAAGAAGGGCGGGCGCGACATTAATCTGGGGAAGATAGCAGGAGCTGAAGCTGGCGCGGCGCAGCGTTGGCGTGAGGCGGAGCGCGGACGGCGGCGGAGAGCGACATCGTCCAGCTTCAAAGATGAGCTCCTCGAGCTGATCTAGGGCCGGGATAAGAACCAATCATCGAACTTGGCTTGGACCTTGCAGTTGGTACTGAACATGCGGATGTCAAGGCGTCTGGCTGGCCCAGGGTCTAATGAAAGGATCTTGGAGACTGCAGCCATGCGTTTGCAATCCCCGTCGCAGAGGCAGCTGTCGACGGTGAGGTTGAGGGGGACGCGGCGCCAGAGGGGGCGCCACCACTGGGAGAGCGGGCTGGTCCGCACGGTAGATTTGGTGGGGAGGAGGCCGATGATGATGAGCAGCATGTCATCGGGGAGGCTGCTGATGAAGTCCAGGCTCGCCGGATGCGGTTTTGGCTCGAGCCGCCTCCGCTTGTTGGCTGCCTCACCGTCCATCTCAGCCGGCGGCGACGGCGCTGTACACGTGTGCTGGTGTGTGTTGTGTGCTGGGTGTGCGCGAGTGCGTCCTTCTGTGCATGCTGCCGCGAAGTGGTGAAGTGTGCGCGAGTGCATCCTTCACGCGGAAGAAGTGTACCCTCAATTTACTAGCGTGCGGGGTGCTACCCCGAGTGGTTTCAACTTTGTTTACTTCACCACGTGTCAGATGGGCCTCTAGTTTACTTATTTTCACCCACTGCCACATGGGCCAGCACATGAAGATAGAGAACACGAGCTGACAAGGCAGCATGTGGACTGGTTAACTGATGTCTACTACACAATCTCTTCTTGTAGACGTTGCTGGGCCTCCAAGTGCAGAGGTTTGTAGGACAGTAGCAAATTTCCCTCAAGTGGATGACCTAAGGTTTATCAATCCGTGGGAGGCGTAGGATGAAGATGGTCTCTCTCAAGCAACCCTGCAACCAAATAACAAAGAGTCTCTTGTGTCCCCAACACACCCAATACAATGGTAAATTGTAGAGGTGCACTAGTTCGGCGAAGAGATGGTGATACAAGTGCAATATGGATGGTAGATATAGGTTTTTGTAATCTGAATATATAAAAACAGCAAGGTAACTAATGATAAAAGTGAGCACAAACGGTATTGCAACGCTTTGGAACAAGGCCTAGGGTTCATACTTTCACTAGTGCAAGTTCTCTCAACAAGGATAACATAATTAGATCATATAACAATCCCTCAACATGCAACAAAGAGTCACTCCAAAGTAAAATAACATGAAGCTATTCTTTCTGTTCGATCTATCCTAGAGTTCGTACTAGAATAACACCTTAAGACACAAATCAACCAAAACCCTAATGTCACCTAGATACTCCAATGTCACCTCAAGTATCCGCGGGTATGATTATACGATATGCATCACACAATCTCAGATTCATCTATTCAACCAACACAAAGAACTTCAAAGAGTGCCCCAAAGTTTCTACCGGAGAGTCAAGACGAAAACGTGTGCCAACCCCTATGCATAAGTTCATAAGGTCACTGAACCCGCAAGTTGATCACCAAAACATACATCAAGTAGATCACGTGAATATCCCATTGTCACCACAGATAAGCACATGCAAGACATACATCAAGTGTTCTCAAATCCTTAAAGACTCAATCCGATAAGATAACTTCAAAGGGAAAACTCAATCCATTACAAGAGATAGAGGGGGAGAAACGTCATAAGATCCAACTATAATTGCAAAGCTCGCGGTACATCAAGATCGTGCCAAATCAAGAACACAAGAGAGAGAGAGAGATCAAACACATAGCTACTGGTACATACCCTCAGCCCTGAGGGTGAACTACTCCCTCCTTGACATGGAGAGCGCCGGGATGATGAAGATGGCCACCGGTGAGGGATCCCCCCTCCGGCAGGGTGCCGGAATAGGGTCCCGATTGGTTTTTGGTGGCTACAGAGGCTTGCGGCAGCGGAACTCCCGATCTAGGTTATATTCTGGGGTTTCTGTATTTATAGGAGAGGTTCGCATCGAGAACAAGTCAGGGGCCCCACAGGAGTCCACGAGGCAGGGGTATGCCCCAGGGGGGTGGGCGCGCCCTCCACCCTCGTGGGGCCCACGGGACTGCCCTCCGGTAACTCTTCGTTCTAGTATTTTTTTATATTTTCCAGAAAAAATCTGCGTTGATTTTCAGAGCATTCCGAGAACTTTTATTTCTGCACAAAAACAACACCACGGTAGTTCAGCGTCAGTCCGGGTTACTTCTAACCAAATCATACCAAAATCATGTAAAAATATTATAAACATGGCATGAATACATAAAAAATTATAGATACGTTGGAGACGTATCAGCATCCCCAAGCTTAATTCCTTCTCGTCCTCGAGTAGATAAATGATAAAAACAGAATTTTTGATGTGGAATGCTACCTATCATATTTATCAATATAATCTTCTTTATTGTGGCAAGAATATTCAGATCCAAAACATTCAAGACAAAAGTTTAATATTGACATAAAAATTATAATACATGAAGCATACTAACCAAGCAATTATGTCTTATCAAAATAACATAGCCAAAAAAAGCTTATCCCTACAAAATCATATAGTTTGGCCATGCTTCATTTCCGTCAGACAAAAATGCTCCCATCATGCACAACCCCGATGACAAGCTAAGCAATTGTTTCGTACTTAGCCTTTTCAAACTCTTTCAACTTTCACGCAATATATGAGCGCGAACCATGGACATAGCACTATGGGTGGAATAGAATATGATGATGGAGGTTGTGTGAGAACACAAAAAATGAGAAAGTCTCACATTGATGCGGGTAATCAACGGGCTATGGAGATGCCCATCAATTGATGTCAATGCAAGGAGTAGGGATTGCCATGCAACGGATGCACTAGAGCTATAAATATATGAAAGCTCAACAAAGAAACTAAGTGGGTGTGCATCCAAGTTGCTTGCTCACGAAGACCTAGGGCATTTTGAGGAAGCCCATCATTGGAATATACAAGCCAAGTTCTATAATGAAAAATTCCCACTAGTATATGGAAGTGACAAAATAAGAGACTCTCTATGATGAATATCATGGTGCTACTTTGAAGCACAAGTGTGGAAAAAGGATAGTAACATTGGCCCTTCTACCTTTTTCTCTCATTTTTTAAATTTGGGCCTTCTCTCTTTTTTTGGCCTTTTTCCTATTTGGGCTTCTTTGGCCTCTCTTTTTTTCGTCCGGAGTCTCATCCCGACTTGTGGGGGAATCATAGTCTCCATCATCCTTTCCTCACTGGGAAAATGCTCTAATAATGATGATCATCACACTTTATTTACTTATCCCTCAAGAATTACAACTCGATACTTAGAAAAAAATATGACTCTATGTGAATGCCTCCGGCGGTGTACCGGGATGTGCAATGAATCAAGAGTGACATGTATGAAAGAATTATGAAGGTGGCTTTGCCAAAAATACGATGTCAACTACATGATCATGCAAAGCAATATGACAAGGATGGAGTGTGTCATAATAAACGAAATGGTGGAAAGTTGCATGGCTATATATATCTCGGAATGGCTATGGAAATGCCATAATAGGTAGGTACGGTGGCTGTTTTGAGGAAGATATAAGGAGGCTTATGTGTGATATAGCATATCATATCACGGGGTTTGGATGCACCGGCAAAGTTTGCACCAACTCTCGAGGTGAGAAAGGGCAATGCACAGTACCGAAGAGGCTAGCAATGATGGAAGGGTGAGAGTGCGTATAATCCATGGACTCAACATTAGTCATAAAAACTCACATACTTATTGAAAAAATCTACAAGTCATCAAAACCAAGCACTACACGCATGCTCCTAGGGGGATAGATTGGTAGGAAAAGACCACCGCTCGTCCCCGACCGCCACTCATAAGGAAGGAAATCAAAGAACACCTCATGCTTCAAATTTGTCACACAACGGTTACCATACGTGCATGCTACGGGACTTGCAAACCGCAACACAAGTATTTATCAATTTCACAATTACTGAACTAGCACGACTCTAATATCACCATCTTTATATCTCAAAACAATTATCAAGTATCAAACTTCTCATAGTATTTAATGCACTCTATATGAAAGTTTTTATTATACCCATCTTGGATGCCTATCATATTAGGACTAATTTTATAGCCAAAGCAAATTACCACGCTGTTCTAAAAGACTCTCAAAATAATATAAGTGAATCATTAGAGATCAATAATTTCTATAAAATAAAACCACCACCGTGCTCTAAAAATATATAAGTGAAGCACTAGAGCAAACGACAAACTACTCCGAAAGATATAAGTGAAGATCAATGAGTAGTTGAATAATTATGTAACTATGTGAAGCTCTCTAACATTTAAGAATTTCAGATCTTGGTATTTTATTCAAACAGAAAGCAAAACAAAAGAAAATAAAATGACGCTCCAAGCAAAACACATATCATGTGGTGAATAAAAATATAGCTCCAAGTAAAGTTACCGATGAACGAAGAAGAAAGAGGGGATGCCATCCGGGGCATCCCCAAGCTTAGGCTCTTGGTTGTCCTTGAATATTACCTTGGGGATCCTTGGGCATCCGCAATCTTAGTCTCTTGCCACTCCTTATTCCATAGTCCATCGAATCTTTACCCAAAACTTGAAAACTTCACAACACAAAACTCAACAGAAAACTCGTAAGCTCCGTTAGTATAAGAAAATAAATCAGCACTTAGGTACTGTTGTGAACTCATTCTAAATTCATATTGGTGTAATATCTACTGTATTCCAACTTCTCTATGGTTCATACCCTCCGATACTACTCATAGATTCATCAAAATAAGCAAACAACACATAGAAAACAGAATCTGTTAAAAACAGAATAGTCTGTAGCAATCTGTATCATTAAAATACTTCTGGAACTCCAAAAATTCTGAAATAAATTGGTGGATGTGAGGAATTTGTCTATTAATCTTCTTCAAAAAGAATCAACCTAAAATCACTCTCCAGTAAAAAAGGCAGCTAATCTCGTGAGCGCAAAAGTTTCTGTTTTTTACAGCAATATCGCATAGACTTCACCCAAGTCTTCCCAAAGGTTCTACTTGGCACAAACACTAATTAAAACATAAAAACACATCTAATGAGAGGCTAGATGAATTATTTATTACGAAACAGGAGCAAAAGCAAAGGACAAAAATAAAATTGGGTTGCCTCCCAACAAGCGCTAACGTTTAACGCCCCTAGCTAGGCATGATGATTTCAATGATGCTCACACAAAAGATAAGAATTGAAACATAAAGAGAGCATCATGAATAATATTACTAGCACATTTAAGTCTAATCCACTTCCTATGCATAGGGATTTTGTGAGCAAACAACTTATGGGAACAATAATCAACTAGCATAGGAAGGCAAAACAAGCATAACTTCAAAACTTTACGCACATAGAGAGGTAACTTGATATTATTGCAATTCCTACAAGCATATGTTCCACCCTCATAATAATTTTTAGTAGCATAATGAATGAATTCAACAATATAACCATCACATAAAGCATTCTTTTCATGACCTACAAGCATAGAAAATTTACTACTCTCCACATAAGCAAAATTCTTCTCATTCGGAATAGTGGGAGTATCATAAGAAACTCGAATACTATAAATTGTTTCCACATTAAAAGGGTAATGTTTAGAAAAAAGGTAATCATAATCATGACAAGTTTTAATATAATCATCACTACTTTTTATAGCATAAGTGTCATCACAATAATCATCATAAGTAGCAACTTTGTTCTCATCATAATCAACTGAAACCTCTTCCAAGATAGTGGAATCATTACTAAATAAAGTCATGACCTCTCCAAATCCACTTTCATAATTTTCACAATAAGATTCAACACCCTCCAAAATAGTGGGATCATTACTTCCTAAAGTTGAGACTCTTCCAAACCCACTTTCATCAATATAACCATCATAAATAGGAGGCATGCTATCATCATAATAAATTTGCATATCAAAACTTGGGAGGTTAAACATATCATCTTCATAAAACATAGCATCCCCAAGCTTGGGACAATCATTAATTGCAGCAAATAAATTCTCAAACTTGTCATTCTCATCAAACATGGCATCCCCAAGCTTGGGCCTTTTCATACCATAAGCATAATCATTCTCATCATTAATAGTATGGATAGCACCAATAGTATAGCAATTATCATCATCACAATGAGTAATAGGAGCCACATCATTTGGGAGGGATACCTTTTTACCTTTGTTTCTCTGTCTTTCTTTTTCTTCTTCACATCATGTGTGGGTTTAATCCTCTTTTTGGAGCTCCTTATTAATGAGATTGGTTGAATAGAAAGCTCCTCCTCGTTACCTGATTCATCATAAGAAAGAATAGGAGGATATTGGGAAATCTCTTCCCTTTCATTTGTATTCTCTTCTATTTGTTTTCTTGTCTTTATGTAATTGGCAATATAAGGATTTTCAATGCAATTCACCGCACAATACATATAAATTTCCTCTAGATCAAAATCAAGAACTTTATCAATGACAAATTCTGGCATATCCTTAGTTATACGTTTCATTTCTTCATAACCCACAAGCAAACTAAGTTCATTATGATGCGCAAGGGAAATCAAGTCATCACAATTTTTGGACACGATACGATCATGAAACAATTTGCATTGGATATTTAAATGACCACGTTCATTGCAAAGTTCACAAGGATGGCTACGAAAATTTAAATTTTCAGCACAAACATCTAACCTTTCTTGCAACCATTTAGTTTCTAAATACTTATGCCTCTTGCAAAATCTATCTTCCCTATTTGGTGTGTACTTGCAAACTCTATGCACTCCACAAAAATTGACATGCTTATAAGAGACATTTTCATCATGACTAGTGCAATCATCATTAGTACTATGGATATTCAAAGAGTTCATACTAACAACATTGCAATCATGCTCATCATTCAAAGATTTAGTGCCAAAATTTTTAATGCATTCTTCTTCTAGCATTTTGGCACAATTATCAGAATCCTTATTTTCACGAAAGACATTAAAAAGATGAAGCATATGAGGCAACCTTAATTCCATTTTTTTGTAGTTTTCTATTATAGACTAAACTAGTGATAAAACAAGAAACAAAAAGATTTGATTGCAAGATCTAAAGATATACCTTCAAGCACTAACCTCCCTGGTAACGGCACCAGAAATTAGCTTAGTTGATGGGGTGTTAGTGCCGCTTACCTAGCCTCTCGGCAACGACGCCAGAAATTGCTTGATGTCTACTACACAACCTTCTTGTAGACATTGTTGGGCCTCCAAGTGCAGAGGTTTGTAGGACAGTAGCAAATTTCCCTCAAGTGGATGACCTAAGGTTTATCAATCCGTGGGAGGCGTAGGATGAAGATGGTCTCTCTCAAGCAACCCTGCAACCAAATAACAAAGAGTCTCTTGTGTCCCCAACACACCCAATACAATGGTAAATTGTAGAGGTGCACTAGTTCGGCGAAGAGATGGTGATACAAGTGCAATATGGATGGTAGATATAGGTTTTTGTAATCTGAAAATATAAAAACTGCAAGGTAACTAATGATAAAAGTGAGCACAAACGATATTGCAATGCTTTGGAACAAGGCCTAGGGTTCATTCAACAAGGATAACATAATTAGATCATATAACAATCCCTCAACATGCAACAAAGAGTCACTCCAAAGTTACTAATAGCGGAGAATAAATGAAGAGATTATGGTAGGGTACAAAACCACCTCAAAGTTATCCTTTCTAATCGATCTATTCAAGAGTCCGTAGTAAAATAACATGAAGCTATTCTTTCTGTTCGATCTATCCTAGAGTTGGTACTAGAATAACACCTTAAGACACAAATCAACCAAAACCCTAATGTCACCTAGATACTCCAATGTCACCTCAAGTATCCACGGGTATGATTATACGATATGCATCACACAATCTCAGATTCATCTATTCAACCAACACAAAGAACTTCAAAGAGTGCCCCAAAGTTTCTACCGGAGAGTCAAGACGAAAACGTGTGCCAACCCCTATGCATAAGTTCACAAGGTCACTGAACGCACAAGTTGATCACCAAAACATACATCAAGTAGATCACGTGAATATCCCATTGTCACCACAGATAAGCGCATGCAAGACATACATCAAGTGTTGTCAAATCCATAAAGACTCAATCCGATAAGATAACTTCAAAGGGAAAACTCAATCCATTACAAGAGATAGAGGGGGAGAAACATCATAAGATCCAACTATAATAGCAAAGCTCGCGGTACATCAAGATCGTGCCAAATCAAGAACATGAGAGAGAGAGATCAAACACATAGCTACTGGTACATACCCTCATCCCTGAGGGTGAACTACTCCCTGCTCTACATGGAGAGTGCTGGGATGATGAAGATGGCCACTGGTGAGGGATCACCCCCTCCGGCAGGGTGCCGGAACAGGGTCCCGATTGGTTTTTGGTGGCTACAGTGGCTTGCGGCGGCGGAACTCCCGATCTAGGTTATGTTCTGGGGGTTTCTGTATTTATAGGAGAGGTTCACGTCGAGAACAAGTCAGGGGCCCCAGAAGGAGTCCACGAGGTAGGGGGGCGCACTCCAGGGCGGTGGGCGCACCCTGCACCCTCGTGGGGCCCACGGGACTCCCCTCCGGTAACTCTTCGTTCCAGTATTTTTTATATTTTCCAGAAAAAATCTCCATTGATTCTCAGCGCATTCCGAGAACTTTTATTTCTGCACAAAAACAACACCACTGTAGTTCTGCTGAAAACAACGTCAGTCCGGGTTTGTTCTAACCAAATCATACCAAAATCATGTAAAAATATTGTAAACATGGCATGAATACATCAAAAATTATAGATACGTTGGAGACGTATCATTAACCGGCCAACTAAACAATATACGGAGCTATACACTGACATAGTGACCGTATAATCCCTCGGTATAGAGAGTTCGAGTGAGAGGGGAGGCCCGTGAGAGATAGCAGAGAGAGAGAGAAAGAGCTACTCCCTCCGTTCGATAATGTAGTGCCTACATTTTTTTAAAAGTCAAACTTTTGAAACTTTGACCAACTTTATAAAGAAATTACTTATATCTACAATACCAAAGATAAATGATAGTATGAAGTAAGTACATGTTGTGATGAATCTAATGATCGTTCCAGATGTAAATGGTTTTTCCGCATACACCTGGTCAAACTTTTCTGAGGTTTGAATTTTCTAGAGAGAGAGAGAGATCAGAGAGAGAGAGAGTGAAATAGAAAGAGTGACTGAAAAAGTGTGTGTGCGTGTGTGAAAGAGACATGGAAACCACACGATAAAAGTAGAGAAAAAGCGCGTGTGTCTTATGCAAACATATCACACATGCATCTTCGACAGCGGAAGAAAGGTGAGGAGATAGTGTGTGGTTGTTTGCAACTGAGAGAGAAAGACCCCTAGCACGTGGCCAAGAGGGGTCTAACAAACAAGGGAGAGAGGTCGAGAGAGACGTACGAAGAAAATGCAGACGTGGGGAGGAGAGAGTGTATGTTTGTCATAGAGAGATCGCATGGAGATCGTGATGGGACTACATGGGTGGGAGATCGAGTGACAAGGTGTGTGCGCGATAGAAGATACCTCGAGAGATATCGAGATAGACGTGTGGATGGAAGGAGATAATACGTGTGTTCCTGATGGCTAGTGAGAGATAGTCATACTTAGGGGGGGAGTGCGTGCGCCTATGATGGAGTGAGGGATTATGGTACTTAGGGGGGTACGTGTCACATAGAGAGAGAACAAGGGTGGAGAGTGTTAGATGGGTCTATGTAGCGCGAGCGAGACATGTGTATGTGTGAACCAGGGAGATATAAAGTTTTAGAGAGATAGAGGAGCCCCGATAAGGCTGAGTGGTGTGTCAGATAGCTGAGAGGGGGAAAGTGATATTCCATCCACTCGATAATGCAGTGCATATAAATTTTTTAGAAGTCGAACTTTGGAAACTTTGACAAGGTTTACGCAAATATTATTTATATCTACAATACCAAAGATACATCATACGAAACTACATCTCATGATTAATGTAATGATATATGTTTGATGTTCTAGATGTAAATATTTTTCTCCATGTACATGGTCAAACTTTGTGATGTTTGACTTTTCAATAAATTTATATGCTATGGACTGAAGAGAGTGCCTAAGTCGAGAGAGATCAAGTGCATGTGAAGGAGAATGAGTGAGTGTGCAAAAATAGTATGTGTCTGAAAGAGAAAGGGACAACAAACGATAAATTAGAGAGAGAGAGAGTGCGTGTGTTCGTTTCTTATGCAAACATATCACGCATGCATCTCCGAGATAGAAAAGCAAGGTGAGGAGATACACGAAGATAGCTAGTGTGTGATTGTTTGCAACGGAGAGAGACACCCCTATAGCACATGTCCAATAGAGGTCTGGCCAACAAGGAACAAAGGTCGAGAGGGACACATGGAGAAGATGGACGCATGGGGAGGGAGAGAGGGTGTGTTTGTGATAGAGAGATCCCCTTGAGATCGTGAGGGGACTATATGGGTGGGAGATCGAGGGACAAGGTGCGTGTGCGATAGAAAGATGCCCCGAGAGAAATCGAGATAGACCATGCACATGTTTGTGATGGAGACTAAGAATTAGCTAGTCATATACATATAGAGGGGACTGCGTGTGCCTACAATTGAGTGAGAGAACATCATACTTGGCTAGGCATGAGATTGTGTGTGTGTGTGCGTGTGAGATGGAGAGAGAACGAGGGAGAGAGATGGAGTTTTAGATGGGTCTATCGAGTGCGAGTGAGATATGCATGTGTATGTGTGACCCAGGGAGATGGAGAGTTTGAGAGAGAGAGAGAGGGAAGAGCTCCGAGATGGCAGAGTGGTGCGTGAGAGAGTTACAGGCAACAAGCCAGGGAATTTGTGTGCGTACGATGAGTGCACCCAATATATTTAGCTTGGACTAGAGAATCATACATAGTGTGCGAGAGAGACCTATACATGGAGTATATATGCATGCAAACTAGAAAGACCCCCCCACACACACACACAAAGAGAGAGAGAAAGATAGAGAGAGAGGGAGAGGGACCAACAAGGTTTGTGTGTTGTATGCGTGCGATAGAATTGAAGATTGTCGGCGAGAGAGAGAGCAGGAGTCTGGGAGAGGGGGAGGTCGCGTTTTATGCATCAAAGACTGATATAAACCATGTTTCGACATAAACTTGCTTTCAAATATTTAAATTGGAGAACATGTTGTCTGCAACCCACACATGAACGGAGATATGCGTATCAAACAAGTTCATTAATTTGACTTTCAACATGTTCATGGAGTACTATAATACTGTACAACATGCTACTCGATTGAGGTGTTCAATTTTGGATTTAGTTCACTATTTTGACCTGGTGAACGAGCTATTTCATTGAATCGAGATATTTCATTTTGGGTTTGATTCCCGTTTTTGAGTGGGTCAAATATTTGTCATATAATAAACCGTTAGCAACGAGCATGTAAAAACACATTACTCCCGAGCATCATCTCTCCATCTAAAAAAGAAGTGGCAAGCTAATATTCCAAAATTTGATACGAATCGACTTGGTAAGGTAGACATGGATGGTCGTTCTCCCAAAATTTGAACAAACCGTGAAACACCCTCTGCTCGGTGGAATTCTCCCAAGCAAATAAATGGGAGACGCAAAATTGCCGGCCTATGTGGGACACGCATCAATTGGCCCGTTGAACATCGAGGGTTGGTTCATAACTTCATCCAAGCGCGCCTTCTCCTCGGCTGAAATGACATGTGCTGAATAATTCATAAACCATGGGCGGCAAAGCACCCTCTCCTTGCCTGAAATCGCTCGCACCGACTATTTCAAAACACGCCCTCCTTGCCCGAAATCGCTAGCGCCCACTATTTGGGAGAAGCAAAGTTACTCTACTATCCCCGACCCTCAGTACACAGACCCAAGTCGAGAAGCCGAAAGGCAGGGGTAGAAATGTAACTCCCCCCCACATTTCAGACAAATGCGTCCGTAAGACATGGTTCCCCTTCCCAATTCCCCATTCATACCTCGTGGGCGCCAAATCACCTTCTCCTCGGAAGCTCCCTTCTCCCCAGCTGCGAAACCTCAGCACCTCCTCCATGGTGCCCCCACCACACCAAATTCACCGCCGCCCTCCTCGCCAATGCCGGAGACGCTGTCTGTTTGCCGTCGTGCACTGGGTCGTGTGCCTCTTACTGCGTGCTGCCGGAGCTGCCTCGACGACCGCCGCGTGAACCGTACCGGAGCCGATTCACCCCCGCCATTGTGCAGGGCGCCGAAGCGGCTCCAACTTTGGATCCGTCCAGGGCCCCGGCGCTACTTCCCCGTAGCCGTCGACCGTTGCGACATCTCTGCTTCCCTGCCGCCAGTACCACAGCAACCGCGCCGGCCTAACCGACTCAGCAGCTGGAGCTCCCTACTTCACTGGGCCACAAGATAGGTCGTACCTGTGACGCCCCCGACTCAATCGTACACTAATCATGCACGCAAACGTGTACGATCAAGATCAGGGACTCACGGGAAGATATCACAACACAACTCTAAAAGATAAGTAAGTCATACAAGCATCATAATACAAGCCAGGGGCCTCGAGGGCTCGAATACAAGTGCTCGATCATAGACAAGTCAGCGGAAGCAATAATACCTGAGTACAGACATAAGTTAAACAAGTTTGCCTTAAGAAGGCTAGCACAAACTGGGATACAGATCGAAAGAGGCGCAGGCCTCCTGCCTGGGATCCTCCTAACTACTCCTGGTCGTCGTCAGAGGGTTGCACGTAGTAGTAGGCACCTCCAGTGTAGTAGGAGTCATCGTCGACGGTGGCGTCTGGCTCCTGGGCTCCGGCATCTGGTTGCGACAACCAGGTAGAAGGGAAAGGGGGAAAAGAGGGAGAAAAGCAACCGTGAGTACTCATCCAAAGTACTCGCAAGCAAGGAGCTACACTACATATGCATGGGTATATGTGTAAAGGGCCATATCGGTGGACTGAACTGCAGAATGCCAAAATAAGAGGGGGATAGCTAATCCTGTCGAAGACTACGCTTCTGGCCACCTCCATCTTGCACATTGTAGAAGAGAGTAGATGGTAAGTTCACCAAGTAGCATCGCATAACACAATCCTACCCGGCGATCCCCTCCTCGTCGCCCTGTTAGAGAGCGATCACCGGGTTGTATCTGGCACTTGGAAGGGTGTGTTTTATTAAGTATCCGGTTCTAGTTGTCATAAGGTCAAGGTACAACTCCGGGTCGTCCTTTTACCGAGGGACACGGCTATTCGAATAGATAAACTTCCCTGCAGGGGTGCACCACCTAACCCAACACGCTCGATCCCCTTTGGCCGGACACACTTTTCTGGGTCATGCCCGGCCTCGGAAGATCAACACGTCGCAGCCCTACCTAGGCACAACAGAGAGGTCAGCACGCCAGTCTAAATCCTATGGCGCAGGGGTCCGGGCCCATCGCCCATTGCACACCTGCATGTTGCGTACGCGGCCGGAAGCAGAACTAGCCCCCTTAATACAAGAGCAGGCTTACGTTCCAATCCGGCGCGCGCCGCTCAGTCGCTGACGTCACGAAGGCTTTGGATGATACCACGACGTCGAGTGCCCATAACTTTCCCACGTACTTGGTTTGTGCGTATAGACCAAATGGCCAGACTCAGATCAAATAACAAGAACTCGTTAAGCGTGTTATTATTAAGTATCCGCGGACACCGACCAGGGCCAGGCCCACCTCTCTCCTAGGTGGTCTCAACCCGCCCTGTCGCTCCGCCACAAAGTAACAGTTCGGGGCCGTCAGGAACCCAGGCCCACCTCTACCGGGATGGAGCCACCTGTCCTTTCAGCCCCCTCATCAGAATCACTTGCGGGTACTCAACGAGCTGACCCGACTTTAGTCACCACATGTGTCATGTATATAAAGTATATAGTATATACCCGTGATCACCTGCCTAGTGATCACGACCCGATAGTATAGCATGGCAGACGGACAAGAATGTAGGGCCACTGATGGAACACTAGCATCCTATACTAAGCAGTAGGATAGCAGGTAAGGGTAACAACTGTAGCAACAAATGACAGGCTATGCATCAGAATAGGATTAACCGAAAGCAGTAACATGCTATACTACTCTAATGCAAGCAGTATAGAGAAGGAATAGGCGATACCTGGTGATCAAGGCGGGGGGGGGGGCTTGCCTGGTTGCTTTGGCAAGGAGGGGTCGTCAACAACGTAGTCGATCGAGGCAGCAGCGACGTCTGTCTCGTAGTCTACCGGAGAGAAGAGGGGGAAGAAACAATGAATACAGAGCAAACAAAGCATCACAAAATATAACAAGGCAATACGCGGTGCCAGGGGTGATCTAACGCAGGGATAGGTGATACTGGGAAAGGGGGAAAACATCCGGGAAAGTATTCCTGGTGTTTCGCGTTTTCGGACAGATGAACCGGAGGTGAAATGTTGCACGTTCGCTATGCTAGGGACGTGTGGCGGACGAACGGGCTACGTATCCGGATTCGTCTCGTTGTTCTGAGCAACTTCATGTACAAAGTATTTTCATCCGAGTTACGGATTATTTTATATTAATTTAAAAAGAATTTAATCATTTTCAGGAATTAACATATTTAATTTAAACCAAAAATAGGTTTACTACATCAGCATGACGTCAGCGGTCAACTGTGACCGTTGACCGGTCAAACTTACAGGTGGGGCCCGTTCATCATTGTCTTAGACTAACTAAGCAGGTTTAATTAGTTTAATTAAGTCATTAGGTTAATTTAACAGATTTAATTAAGTTCATTAATTATATAATTAATATTTTTCTAATTAATTTTCTAATTCTTTTTTAATGGGGGCGTGGGGCCCAGTTGTCAATGGCACAGGGGTTTAAACGGGTGGGCTACCGGGTGTGGTTGCACGGGCGCCTGGACCGGGGGGCGCGCGGGCGCGAGCGCCGGCGGCCAGGGGCCAGCGCACGCATTCGAGGGGCAGCAGTAGTTACGGCAGGGGGTGGGGCACTAATAGCAGCTTTAGCCGGCATCGGCGTCAGTGGTGGAGGCAGGCTTGGCGCGCGGAGGCAGGGCGTGGGCGTGTCGGCGCAGGTGGCGGTGGCAGTTGCGCGGGGGAGGCCGGAGGACAGAGGAAAAAGGAGGGTGCGGGGCTCATAGTGAACCGGAAGGGGAGGCAGCGGCTCGAGGTGGTCGGTGGAGAAGCGGAACGACGAGGTGGCAGTCGAGGAGGCGGGCGACGTCGTCCTCGGGCGGTGGCGTCACCGGGGCGCCGCGGCAAGGCGCCAAGATCAGGAGGGGGGCGAGGAGGAGACGAGGCAGTACGGCGGAGAGGCGGCGCCGGTGTGCTGGCGTCGAACGACGGCGGGGAGCGGGGCGACAGGCGCGACAGGGTCGGGGCACAGCGAGCGCAGGGGCGCCGCCCCCGATCTAGAACGTGGGGGAGGGGGAGGAGGAGCGAGGGGAGTGGGTTAGGGTTACGTTGGAGTGGGGGAGGCCTAAGTAGGCCAGTGGCGTGGGCCTGCCTTGCTGGGCCAAGGCCCAGTGGGACGAGGGGGGTTTCTTTTCCTTTTCTGTTTTTTTTGTTTTTTTCCTTTTCTTTTATTTATTCTTTTCTATTTTCATTTATAGTTTCTTTTATGTTAGTTTTATGAAATACCAAGTTAGCACCTATATTAGTATCAACAATATAGGCCACTGCAAAACCTAGTTTGTAGTCAGAATATAATTAGTTTAATACTTTCATAACTTCAAAAGCAATTAAATTATTATTTTAGCCACTATTTTTAATTAGTCTAGGGTAGTCAAACATTTTATAAAAAGGTTGTTTCTCCACCAATATTACTTACGCATTATTTATCACATCCAGAACATTTTGGTTTTAACATTTGAAAACTTTTATTGTTTAACTTGAATTTGAATTTTGAATCCGAACGGGATTGAATCATCGCGAGATTAACAACGGTAATCGTGGTGACGTGGCATTGTTAGCAGAGATTACTGTGGCTTAATTATCCGGGCGTCACAATTCTCCTCCACTACAAGAAATCTCGTCCCGAGATTTAAGAGGCGGTTCTGGTTACGAAATTCTCGCGAGTGTTCTCGGTCTTAGTTGATATTCTCGAAGAAATTGATCCCTTCCGTTGACGTCTGCATTCCTCTGCTCCCGGTCATCATGACGAAGTCTTAATCCTTCCTTCGGGAGTTCCATCGTACTTACGAAAGAATAAAAGGGGGGTATTCCGGGAGAATGGACCTCTTCAAGGTTGACTATCTGATCGATAACATCGGGGAAGGTGGCGGAAAGTAACTCTCGAATTGAAACTTAAGAAAATATCGAGAGCAAAGTAAGGAGGTACCATGGGAAGTTTCAAGCGGGCAGGCAATCGTTCAATGCCTAAAACAGGGCATGAAAAGGGGTTCAAAGCAACGGAATAATTATTGTGTCCGATGCCAGAATTGATGATCTTATCGGAAGGTGGCTCATGAATTACATACGAGTCCATGCGGGAGGAATAATTTTGGGAACAGGGGGTGTACAAGAGAGTCAGGTTTCGATCCTGTGGAACTGTGGGTTATGGGCCCACCATGTGGGTTAAAAATAGGAAGGGTGGTGACGTCTTGCACGATCATGTAAGTAAGGCATGTCAGAGGGTAGCCTGTTAGTTATGTTGTCAACAACGTCGGTACCAAGGGCGAGGGACGAAGAGAACTATTTTCCTGCTCGTTGAACGAGGCGGACCAATAGGCAAAGTTCTCGTCCATCGGCGGTTACCGGAAAGTCATCAATAGTAGAAACAGGGTCTCAATGACAGAGTTGTACACCAAGGTGTTTACATAAGAAGTGAATTATTACTGCTTAGACCATATAGATCACAAGAAGGGTTAAACAAACCAACGGAAAGGAAAAGTGATTATCAGTTTTAAACAGAACAATGGAAAGGAAAATGTGTATACACACATATTTCAGGGGTGTATCCTTCCCAAGGACAAGCGGAGCATGATATCCATGACAGGATAGAAAGTAGAAAACCATTGAGGTAAGGGGGAGGAATTTCATGATATTACCCGTACAACGGTGTTTGGATAATTGATAAAGAAAACTTAGCATTATGCTTCAAATGTTCCTATTGATGATAGGGGTACCACATACATGCTTCGAGATTGCATTGACATGGTCTTCAAGCAAAGGTCGAACTTTCGATACACAAGGGATCCATCAGGAACAACTTGTAAAGTAAGTCTTACGATTTCCTCATGGAAGAATCGCTAAGCTTGCTAAAGGAAACTATAACAATAGGTCCTCCGGCCAGGTGTGCTAGGCATGACATAACCTTACCGGGTCATATAAAGACCAACATTATAACTCTTGGAAATATGTTCCAACCATCATATCTGACCGAGATTCAGATCTGATTGGTGTCACAATACCTCAGACTTAGGATGCCTGAGAAGAAAAGGTGCGGCACAATTTGACGAGATGACATTGTAAGATTCTCGGGAAATGAACTATGGAAGCGAGTTCCGAAACAAGAGTTCATCAGTAAACCAACAAGAGGATGAGGAGGTGGCTGATGGAATCAGCGACAATTCATCGAGATTAACAAAAGATGGATTTCCACAACTATGTGGACAAGGGGATAACATTTGTCAGATCAAATGGTATAATGATGTATGCTCGAGGAAAACATGCACAATTAAACATTGGTTGAAAGGTGCACCCGAAATATGGGCTGGGTTGCACGACCAACGTCCGAATGGTGATTTAATAATCAATAGTCTAAGAATGAACGGCCAGCCATTAACTTCAAAGCAATAGGGTTGCTAGAAGGGCAGAATCCAAACAGCACCGCTCACTTGTTGGTACCCTGGTTGGAACCAACACGAGGACCCATGAAAGAATGGTGATGGTGAAAGGTATCACCATAGCAAGAGTTCTTAAGAGGTGGTGAAATTCCCACGACATTCTTGACATAAAAGGTGGTAATATTTCAAGGTAAAGAAGAACAATGCTGGGTAGCAAGGAACTCAAGGTACAACACAAAATACGAACAAGTTTGTGTTGGAGGGAAGGCAATAAAGTGGCCAATGATAACACAACTCTTCAAGGGCAAGGATGGTATTTCTCTTCATGAATCCGATTGATATCCAGGACGAGCTCATAAGGTTGATGATGACCACGACACATTTGTCGAGAGATTTCAAGAAGATGTAATCAATTAGCGGCAACATCAAGTCAAAGGCATGATGAAGCGAAAGGTTATTGGAACCATGGGTACAACACAAACTCGAAATCAAGCTTGTTGTTCAAGGTGAAATGATATGACGAGAAAGATCGACGTAAGCTTAGCTCATCATGGAAAGTTGCGCTTCGGGATTAAGGACCAGGTAGCACAGTTAAAATCGGCACGACAAGGATATAGACAAGCAGGCTAGGAATGACGTGAGTGAGTTCAAACTCGTAACTAATGAAGGTTACCCAGAGTTGCTTAATCGCGATGCGGACTCGAGTCAGTTATCGGTGTCTTTGAGTGTTTAATAACTCAGAGCCCGTGAAAAATTGGAATCAATGAGAATGTAGCACTTGATGAAGAACTCATAAGAAGCTATGCTGTTCCGTGATAATCTTGAGATACCAGGGGGTAATACTCGACGAAAAATCAAAGTAGAGGTTGGACTAGGGTATTACTCTACAGAAGACAAGTGCTTAAACTTGCACGAGAAATGGTATTTAAAGGAGAACATGGTCGGAAACCTCGATCATAAATGACCGAACCACGGATACAAGATGAACTTATAACAAGGGGGTAACTATTTTTACGAGCAGCTTCCATGATAAGTTATACATCGTGTCCATGGGCATGAACACAAAGTTCAAGGTCGACTCCCACTTCTCCAATGCATAACCTTTCATTCACTCCTCGCGTTTGATGAAGTTGTAGTGCTGAAATTTTATTTGGCATAACACCGTTAGAGTATGACCCGTAGAAGCTTCCGGGTTTACACAGATTAGAAAAGGCATAGCTTCAACCCATCAGGGTCTCTTAGGAACATATACCACAAACTTCAGGAGTAAATAACACAAGCTCGAAAGCAGAGCATGGTTGGTCAATCAGAGGATAGGATTTACCAATGGAGAAAGAACTTCCAAAGTGATTGAATATGAAGGACGCTATCGGATAAAATCCAACAAAGGATCAGGTGGTCCTCAAAGGATCTGATGTGACCATCGGTACTCAACCAGAGGAAGAAACAATGCGAAGGCAATGGATTATAGAAACAACTGACTAATTCAGAGCTCATCTGCAAAGGAATTATGATTTTCAAATCAAGGGATCAGAAGCCAACAGTCTGATTAAGAATGGATAAGTTGAATAGACTTAGGAGTACAATCGAAGACAATTTGATGAGTCGATAACCAGCTCACTTTCAAAATGACATCTGAGCCGGAAAGATATTTTAAAAGGATCAACCGATGATTGCGTGCACTCGCACTCATGTTGAATCAATAGGATCAAAATGACGGTGTCAAAGGAGACTAATGAATATTGCCAGACATATGGAGAGCATCCATAATGCAAGCAGACAAGTGTTTGTAGAGCAATAAGGTGCTAGGGATTTTTGGAGGATCGAATAGTATTTCGAAGACTTTTGCGAAACACAAACAACTGGGGATAAGTGGATACTCGGTAAGAGCGACAATTATCCATAGGGGTATTCAGGTGGCAAAGAACTGCAAGGCACAAAGTATTCTCGGAACAATAGAGAGAATTTCGGTGTATCTTGTAATAACAAGATCGACTGGGGATGAATGTATGAACGACAAATGTAGGTAGTTATCCATAAGGATACATCGGTGATAGGGAATTGTAAAAGCGATGGCACATAGTCTCAAGAGAACATCGTAGGGTTTCTTCGGAATCTTCTGGTGAAACAAGCGATCGTTCGGACCGAGGGGCTCTCTGGGAGAAAGTATTTACAAGAACCTAGAGTTGGAGTTAGAAAAATTCATTTTAACCCGAATAGAAGAGAGATCAGAGTCCCAGAGTAAGGATCAAGGAGTAAAAGATCCTAATACCACCCAATGGCGACGTGGGCCCATGGGCCGCACAGCCATGTTAGTAAAACAGTTTTCATCGACTAGACTCAACTTCGGCCAAGGAGTGTGGAAGGGGGATTTCTACAGGCAGTTGGCTCTGATACCAACTTGTGACGCCCCCGATTCAATCATACACTAATCATGCACGCAAACGTGTACGATCAAGATCAGGGACTCACGGGAAGATATCACAACACAACTTTAAAGACAAGTAAGTCATACAAGCATCATAATACAAGCCAGGGGCCTCGAGGGCTCGAATACAAGTGCTCGATCATAGACGAGTCAGCGGAAGCAACAATACCTGAGTACAGACATAAGTTAAACAAGTTTGGCTTAAGAAGGCTAGCACAAACTGGGATACAGATCGAAAGAGGCGCAGGCCTCCTGCCTGGGATCCTCCTAACTACTCCTGGTCGTCGTCAGCGGGCTGCACGTAGTAGTAGGCACCTCCAGTGTAGTAGGAGTCATCGTCGACGGTGGCGTCTGGCTCCTGGGCTCCGGCATCTGGTTGCGACAACCAGGTAGAAGGGAAAGGGGGAAAAGAGGGAGAAAAGCAACCATGAGTACTCATCCAAAGTACTCGCAAGCAAGGAGCTACACTACATATGCATGGGTATATGTGTAAAGGGCCATATCGGTGGACTGAACTGTAGAATGCCAGAATAAGAGGGGGATAGCTAATCCTGTCAAAGACTACGCTTCTGGCCACCTCCATCTTGCAGCATATAGAAGAGAGTAGATGGTAAGTTCACCAAGTAGCATCGCATAGCATAATCCTACCCGGCGATCCCCTCCTCGTCGCCTGTTAAAGAGCGATCACCGGGTTGTATCTGGCACTTGGAAGGGTGTGTTTTATTAAGTATCCGGTTCTAGTTGCCATAAGGTCAAGGTACAACTCCGGGTCATCCTTTTACCGAGGGACACGACTATTCGAATAGATAAACTTCCCTGCAGGGGTGCACCACATAACCCAACACGCTCGATCCCCTTTGGCCGGACACACTTTTCTGGGTCATGCCCGGCCTCGGAAGATCAACACGTCGCAGCCCTACCTAGGCACAACAGAGAGGTCAGCACGCCGGTCTAAATCCTCTGGCGCAGGGGTCTGGGTCCATCGCCCATTGCACACCTGCACGTTGCGTACGCGGCCGGAAGCAGAACTAGCCCCCTTAATACAAGAGCAGGCTTACGTTCCAATCCGGCGCGCGCCGCTCAGTCGCTGACGTCATGAAGGCTTCGGCTGATACCACGACGTCGAGTGCCCATAACTTTCCCACGTAGTTGGTTAGTGCGTATAGACCAAATGGCCAGACTCAGATCAAATACCAAGAACTTGTTAAGCGTGTTATTATTAAGTATCCGCGGACGCCGATCAGGGCCAGGCCCACCTCTCTCCTAGGTGGTCTCAACCTGCCCTGTCGCTCCGCCACAAAGTAACAGTCGGGGACCGTCAGGAACCTAGGCCCACCTCTACCGGGATGGAGCCACCTGTCCTTTCAGCCCCCTCATCAGAATCACTTGCGGGTACTCAACAAGCTGACCCGACTTTAGTCACCACATGTGTCATGTATATAATGTATATAGTATATACCCGTGATCACCTCCCTAGTGATCACGGTCCAATAGTATAGCATGGCAGACGGACAAGAATGTAGGGCCTTTGATGGAACACTAGCATCCTATACTAAGCAGTAGGATAGCAGGTAAGGGTAACAGCTGTAGCAACAAATGATAGGCTATGCATCAGAATAGGATTAACCGAAAGCAGTAACATGCTACGCTACTCTAATGCAAGCAGTATAGAGAAGGAATAGGCGATATCTGGTGATCAAGGGGGGGGGGCTTGCCTGGTTGCTCTGGCAAGGAGGGGTCGTCAACAACGTAGTCGATCGAGGCAGCAACGACGTCCGTCTCGTAGTCTACCGGAGAGAAGAGGGGGAAGAAACAATGAATACAGAGCAAACAAAGCATCACAAAATATAACAAGGCAATACGCGGTGCCAGGGGTGATCTAACGCAGGGATAGGTGATACTGGCGAAGGGGGGAAACATCCGGGAAAGTATTCCCAGTGTTTCGCGTTTCCGGATAGATGAACCGGAGGTGAAATGTTGCACGTTCGCTATGCTAGGGACGTGTGGCGGACGCACGGGCTACGTATCCGGATTCATCTCGTCGTTCTGAGTAACTTTCATGTACAAAGTATTTTCGTCCGAGTTACGGATTATTTTTTATTAATTTAAAAAGGATTTAATCATTTTCAGGAATTAACAGATTTAATTTAAACCAAAAATAGGTTTACTACATCAGCATGACGTCAGCGGTCAACTGTGACCGTTGAGCGGTCAAACTGACAGGTGGGGCCCGTTCGTCATGGTCTTAGACTAACTAAGCAGGTTTAATTAGTTTAATTAAGTCATTAATTTAACAGATTTAATTAAGTTAATTAATTATCTAATTAATTAATATTTTTCTAATTAATTTTCTAATTCTTTTTTTAATGGGGGCGTGGGGCCCAGTTGTCAATGGCACAGGGGGTTAAACGGGTGGGCTACCGGGTGTGGGTGCACGGGCGCCTGGACGCGGGGGCGCGCGGGCGCGAGCGCCGGCGGCCAGGGGCCAGCGCACGCATTCGAGGGGGTGGACCGGCGGCCATGGCTCTTGGCTGGCCGGCCGCGGGCGCCACGGTGTCGGGCAGCAGCAGTTACGGCAGGGGGTGGGGCACTAATAGCAGCTTTAGCCGGCATCGGCGTTAGTGGTGGAGGCAGGCTTGGCGCGCGGAGGCAGGGCGTGGGCGTGTGGGCGCAGGTGGCGGCGGCAGTTGCGCGGGGGAGGCCGGAGCACAGAGGAAAAAGGAGGGCACGGGGCTCACAGTGAGCCGGAAGGGGAGGCAGCGGCTCGTGGTGGTCGGTGGAGACTCGGAATGACGAGGTGGCAGTCGGGGAGGCGGGCGACATCGTCCTCGGGGGTGGCATCGCCGGGGTGCCGCGGCAAGGCGCCCAGATCAGGAGGGGGGCGAGGAGGAGACGAGGCAGTACGGCGGGGAAGCGGCACCGGCGTGGTGGCGTCGAACGACGGCGGGGAGCGGGGCGACGGGCGCGACAGGGTCGGGGCACAGCGAGCGCAGGGGCGCTACCCCCAATCCAGAACGTGGGGGGGAGGAGGAGGGAGGGGAGTGGGTTAGGGTTACGTTGGAGTGGGGGGAGGCCTAAGTAGGCCAGTGGCGTGGGCCGGCCTAGCTGGGCCAAGGCCCAGTTGGGCCGATGGGGGTTTCTTTTCCTTTTCTGTTTGTTTTGTTTTTTTCCTTTTATTTTATTTATTCTTTTCTGTTTTCATTTATAGTTTCTTTTATTTTAGTTTTATGAAATACCAAGTTAGCACCTAAATTAGTATCAACAATATAGGCCACTGCCAAACCTAGTTTGTAGTCAAATATAATTAGTTTAATACTTTCATAACTTCAAAAGCAATTAAATTATTATTTTAGCCACTATTTTTAATTAGTCTAGGGTAGTCAAACATTTTATAAAAAGTTTGTTTCTCCACCAATATTACTTACGCATTATTTATCACATCCAGAACATTTTGGTTTTAACATTTGAAAACTTTTATTGTTTAACTTGAATTTGAATTTTGAATCCGAACGGAATTGAATCATCGCGAGATTAACAACGGTAATCGTGGTGACATGGCATTGTTAGCAGAGATTACTGTGGCTTAATTACCCGGGCATCACAGTACCCTCATCTCAAATCACTTTATTTAGGTGTCAGTTGTCCGAATTTTTATTCTGGGCCAATCGATTCCCAATGGGAAGCAGCACCCCTCGAGGTGGCGGAGCCCGTAGGTGTTGGAGATATGCCCTAGAGGCAATCATGTATGATGATATTTCCTATGTGTTTATGAATAAAGATAGTCCTTGGACATTATCAATGATGTGTATCAGGAAGTATGTGACTTGTTTGTGGGACTATGCATTGTATGATGACTGTCCTAAAAGGTCCCTAGTCAAAAGGGCTGTGTGGACACGCAGCCAACTAGACTACCATATGACACAGTCGATGGCTTGGTCGCACTAGCCATGGGGCATTGGATGCTAACCGGATAATATGGACTTGGAAGGATCTGGTCGGATTCGACGTAGTCGGATCCGAGTCGAGATAAGGTCCGAGTCGGACATACCCAACTATGAGGCGCAACGATATGTCATCTATGAGTCTCTAGTACAACATACGTTCTATGTCCTAAGACCTAAGCTGGCACATGTACTCGGGATGGTGACAGACTTGCTTTGGGCCGACTAAACGCTACTCCGTGACTGGGTACTTACAAAGGTAGGTTTCAGGCTTGTCTAGACCCATCATGTGTTCCGACCAGGATAAGCATGGCCATGCGACAAGGATTATGAGATAATCTGGTTTGTGGTCGGCATCACTGGAACGAGAAAGAGGCCGGGCTAGCACAAGGATGACAGACTCGCCTTGAGCCCGACAACATATATTGTACGGCAAAAGGAATGGAAGTATGATGTACAGGTTTGCCTAACCAGCTTCATAGTCTGCTTTGTGTTCGGCATGCCTTGCTAAGGGCCGCTACCAATCGTGCAGTTCGGAGGTGATCCGAACTGCGACCAAGCCGGCTTGAACCTAAGGGGTCGCAAGCTTAAGGGAAGGATGTAACGCCCACGATGCGGCTATATCTCCCACGTGTCGAGGCACGACTTAGAGGCATAACCGCATTGTGGTTTAGTCGCGAGAAGGGTCATCTTCACACAATCCCATGTAATGAACAAGAATGGGATAACGAGAGTTGGCTTACAATCGCCACTTCACACAATACATAAATATAAATCATACATCATCCAAAATACACACATATAGACCGGCTACGATCAAATCCAAATGAAAATAAGATAACCCCAAATGCTAGATCCCCGATCGTCCCAACTGGGCTCCACTACTGATCATCAGGAAAAGACACATAGTAACGACCACGTTCCTCATCGAACTCCCACTTGAGGTCGATCCCATCATCTGTACTGGCATCGTCGGCACCTGCAACTGTTTTGGTAGAATCTGTGAGTCACGAGGACTCATCAATCTCACACCCGCGAGATCAAGACTATTTAAGCTTATAGGAAAGGATGGTGTAATGAGGTGGAGCTGCAGCAGGCACTAAGCATATATGGTGGCTAACATACGCAGATGAGAGCGAGAAGAGAAGCAGCGGAACGGTCGCCAACTAGAAATGACCAAGAAGTGATCCTGAACTCCTACTTACGTCATTCATAACTCAAACCGTGTTCACTTCCCGGACTCCGCCGAGAAGAGACCATCACGGCTACACACGCGGTTGATGTATTTTAATTAAGTCAAGTGATAAGTTCTCTACAACCGGACATTAACAAATTCTCATCTGCCTCATAACCGCGGGCACGGCTTTCGAAAGATATTACCCTGCAGGGGTGTCCCAACTTAACCCATCATAAGCTCTCACGGACAACGAAGGATAAACCTTCTCCCGGAAAGACCCGATCAGTCTCGGAATCCCGGTTTACAAGACATTTCGACAATGGTAAAACAAGACCAGCAAAGCCGCCCGAATGTGCCGACAAATCCCGATAGGAGCTGCACATATCTCGTTCTCAGGGCACACAGGATGAACACTACGTACAACTAAAACCAATCCTCGAGTTTCCCCAAGGTGGCGCTGCAAGTGGCTCAAGTTTGGACCAGCACTCAGAGGAACACTGGCCCGGGGGTTTAAATAAAGATGACCCTCGGGCTCGCGAAAACTCGGGGGAAAAGGCTTAGGCGACAAATGGTAATACCAAGGTTGGGCCTTGCTGGAGGAGTTTTATTCAAGGCGGACTGTCAAGGGGGTCCCATAAATCACCCAACCACGTAAGGAACACAAACTCAAGGAACATAATACCGGTATGACAGAAACTAGGGCGGCAAGAGTGGAACAAAACACCAGGCATAAGGCCGAGCCTTCCACCCTTTACCAAATATATATAGATGCATTAATATAATAAGAGATATTGTGATATTCCAAAATATCCATGCTCCAACATGGAACAAACTTCAACTTCACCTGCAACTAGCAACTCTATAAGAAAGGCTGAGCAAAAGCGGTAACTTAGCCAAACAACGGTTTTCTAGGAAAGGATGGTTAGAGGCTTGACATGGCAATATGGGAGGCATGATATAGCAAGTGGTAGGTAGCGCAGCATGGCAATAGAACGAACAACTAGCAAAGCGAAGATAGAAGTGATTTCGAGGGGTGGTCATCTTACCTGCAAGGTTCTCAGAGTTGTCGAAAGCTTGATCCTCGTAAGCGTACTCAACAGGTTCCTCATTCATGAACTCGTCTCCTGGCTCTACCCAAAACAAGAACAACAAGCAATGGAACCACAATCAAACACAGGAAATGCACAAACAACATGATGCAATACATGAATGATATGCGAGATGTGATATGCGATGCATATGCGTGCTCCGGAAGGAAAATGATGAAGAAGGCAGTAACTTGGTAAACCAAGCATGCCACTGGAAAGATGAGATGATTTCGGTCGAAATCGATATAAAGATCACCGGAAACGGATGCACGGTTTGCAAATGGCAAGCAAAACAAGAATGACACGAATCTGCGATTAACAGCATGATAGCACTTAAAATGCAACAAGTAACAATGCTACGGCACTCCAACATAGCAACAAAAGATATGGCAGCAATCTACAGGAGATGCTTGACAAAAGATGAACAATGAGCTACGGCTAGATCACAACATAACAGGTTCAAACAAGCATGGCAAAAGTGCAAAAGATAACAGGTACACAGACTTGGTGAAATTACTGGACATGCCTGAAACAGCATCAGGTAGCAATGTTTAGAGCACGAAAACAACATGCGACAGGAACTCAACATAGCAAAACAAGGCATGGCAGTATGCTACTAAATTCATATGACAAAAGTCTCTTACTGACCATAAGCCAAAAAGGAACAGAAGATATGAGGGCAACCATGTAAACATAGTAAGTTTCGTTATCAGGTTTCAGACTTGGCAGAAAACAGAGCATGGCAGAAACAATAATATGAAGGCATCTTGGTGAGCTTGATGCACTCACCACAAAGCAACGCATGACAAAACAAGCATACCTACAGGACGATGGCATGTTTATAAAGCTATCCATGGCAAGAGCGATTACATAGCATGTATGAAACAACTACAACAACCTTGGCAAAATTGAATAACACGTAAACAATCTGCCAGAAATATTTTATTGCAAAAGTAGAGCAAGATTGAGTCATGCTATGGCACTCCATAATTGCAAACAAGGGCATGAATGGATCAATTACAACAATATCTACAGAACATCCTTACTGGACATCACCAAAATAAGCATGGATCTCTCTGTAGCCACATGGATACATAGCAACAAAATAACAGCACACAAAGACTTAGTAAATTTACTGTGTCCCTGAAATCAGAAACATTACGGAGCCTAGTTTGCATGCTTGTGCTAGTCACCACAGCGATTACAAAAATACATGGCATACACCACTGGAAAAATGGCATGGCATACAACAAAACACATGTAGAGCTCAGGCCCATAAGATGCACAGATTAAATGCAACAAAAATAACAAATCCTCATGTTCTGATAAGTAACAGCAGATAACAGCAACTAGCACTCTTGCACCAGAGATTTGGGCATCAAGATGGACTCAAATGAACATGGTGCACTGGAACAAAATGAAGAGCATCATGGGAAGAACATTTCGATATATTACACGCACGAAGTGGAGCTATATGCAGAGAGTTATGATGCGATGAACAGGTGCATGTAATGTCAAAATTACTACGGGGGGAGGAGAAAGAAAAAAGTCAACCTCCTCGTTCACAGATCGGATCGGGGCGAGAGGAGCTCGGGCTCGCCGGAGCTTCGGCCGGAGCTCGCTCGCGGGGCTGCCGGAGTTGAGGGAGGAGGGAGAGGGCGGCGCCGGCAGATGGCAGAGGAGGAGGCGGCGGCGCGGAGTGGAGCCGACGCGGTGGCGCGGCGGCGGCGGCGAGGCGGCGAGGGCGCGAGGGCGGCGGCGCGCAGGCCGGCGGCGGTGAGGCGCGGGAAGGCGCGGCCCGGGTCGGGGCACGGGAGGGCCCGCGGCGGGCTTCGGCGGGCCGGCGGGCGCGCGCGGCGGGCTCGGCCACGTGGGAGCATGGGATTGGCCGGGCGCGGCGGTGGAGAAACGTCCGGCGGCGGCGGACGCGTCCGGCCGCGGAGAGGGAGATGGCTAGGGTTTGGACTGCGAACGTATTTCGGGAGGGATGCATATATATAGCTAGAGGGAGCTAGGAGGGTCCAAATGAGGCACGGTTTTGGCCCACACGATCGTGATCGAATGACCTAGAGCATGGAAGAGACTTAGAGGGGTTTTGGGCTGTTTAGAGAGGGGTTTCTGCTGCACACACAAACGGACTTTGCGGTTGCCCGGTTAACCGTTGGAGTACCAAACGACCTCCAAATGGAACGAAACTTGACCGGTGGTCTCCCGGTGGTATACAAAGGCCACTTGACAAGCCTCGGTCCATTCCGAGAAAGTTTGACACCCGCTCACGAAAGAAAACAAGAGGGGTGCGCCGGAGGAGGTGGGAGTGCCGGATAGCAAAACGGACAACGGGGAAAATGCTCGGATGCAAAAGACGAACACGTATGCAAATGCAATGCACATGATGACATGATATGAGATGCATGACATGAACAAAATACAAAACGAAAGACAAAACCCGACCACGAAGGGAATATCATAACACATAGCCGAAAATGGCAAGAGTTGGAGTTACAAATATGGAAAGTTACATCCGGGGTGTTACAACACTCCACCACTACGAGAGGATCTCGTCCCGAGATCTAGGACTGAAAGAACTCTGGATATTCGGAACGGAGGTGGTCCTCGCGTTCCCAGGTGGCTTCTCGGTCGGAATGGTGCGACCACTTCACTTTCAGGAATTTGATTGACTTGTTGCGAGTCTTGCGCTCAATGTCTTCGAGAATAGCAACTGGGTGCTCATGATAAGACAGATCTTCTTGGAGGTCAATCTCTTCGAAGTTGATGGTGCACTCGGGCGTCTTGAAGCACTTGCGGAGCTGTGACACGTGGAACACATCGTGCACGTTCACGAAGTTGGAAGGAAGCTCAAGTTGGTAGGCGAGGTCGCCTCTTTTGCCAATGATCTTGAAAGGACCCACGTATCTAGGGGCAAGTTTCCCTTTGATACCGAAGCGACGAGTGCCTTTCATTGGAGAGACGCGGAGGTAGACATGGTCTCCGATCTCGAAAGCCACATCACGGTGCTTACTATCATAGTAACTCTTCTGGCGCGATTGCGCGGCTTTGAGATTTTCACGGATGACTTTACATATTTCTTCAGCCTCTGTGATTAAGTCATTGCCAAGAAGTTGGCGTTCACCAGTCTCTGACCAATTGAGAGGAGTACGGCACTTTCTGCCATAGAGAATCTCGAATGGGGCCTTGCCCGAACTCGCTTGGAAGCTGTTGTTGTAGGAGAATTCGGCATATGGAAGACAATCTTCCCATTTCATGCCAAAAGAAATGACACAAGCCCTGAGCATATCTTCAAGAATTTGATTGACTCGCTCGACTTGGCCACTAGTTTGAGGATGGAAAGCTGTGCTGAAGCGAATATTTGTGCCCATGGCCTTCTGGAAGGAGTCCCAGAACTTAGAAGTGAAGATGCTTCCACGATCTGAAGAAATCAATTGTGGAATGCCGTGCAAGGAGACAATCCTGGAGGTGTATAGCTCTGCCAACTGAGCTGCTGTGATAGATTCTTTGATTGGAAGGAAATGAGCCACTTTAGAAAGCTTTTCGATGACTACGAAGATAGCATCATTTCCGCGCTTGGACTTTGGAAATCCAGTCACAAAGTCCATTTCGATATGATCAAACTTCCACTCTGAGATAGGAATAGGTTGAAGGAGACTAGCTGGTCGTTGGTGTTCTGCTTTCACCCTTTGACAGACATCACATTCATTCACGAATTGAGCAATTTCTCGCTTCATTCGAGTCCACCAATACGACTGCTTGAGGTCATGGTACATCTTCGTACTTCCAGGATGAATGGAAAGAAGAGAATTGTGCGCCTCGTTCATAATGACTTTCCTTAGATCACCTTTAGGAACCACAATCCGGTCCTTGAAGAATAAAGTGTCTCTGTCATCAATGCGATAGCACTTGTATTTGGAAAGACCCTTGTCGATACCACGTTTCACCTTCTTCACCATGGTATCCAGGAGTTGTGCCTCACGAATTTGATCTTCCAAAGTAGGAGAGACTATGAGGTTGGCAAGAAAGCCTTGAGGAACAACTTGGAGATTCAGCTTGCGGAAAGCTTCACAAAGATCCAGTTGGAAGGGCTTGAGAATTAAGCTGTTGCAATAAGCCTTCCTGCTTAAAGCATCTGCAATGACATTAGCCTTGCCTGGAGTATATTCAATACTCGGATTGTACTCTTGAATCATTTCGACCCATCGAGTCTGCCTGAGGTTGAGGTTGGGCTGAGTGAAGATGTACTTGAGACTCTTGTGATCGGTGAATATGTCCACTTGTCTTCCCAACAAGAGATGTCTCCACGTTATTAATGCATGGACAACTGCCGCCAACTCAAGATCGTGAGTGGGGTAGTTCTTTTCGTTGGGATTCAACCGACGAGAGGTATAGGCCACAAATTTCTTCTCTTGCATTAACACAGCACCGAGACCTTGGAGAGAAGCATCACAGAAAACTTCAAATGGCTTGGATTCGTCAGGAGGAGTTAAGACAGGAGCTGTGACTAGTTTCTCTTTGAGAGTGTTGAAAGCAACGTCACACTCAGGAGACCAGACATACTTCACATGCTTCTGGAGGAGGTTGGAAAGAGGCTTTGCAATCTTAGAGAAATTCTCAACGAATCTTCGGCAATAGCTTGCAAGACCAAGAAAACTGTGGAGCTGCTTGACGTTCTGAGGAGGTTCCCAATTCACAATTGCGGACACCTTCTCGGGGTTAACAGCGATGCCCTTGGCAGAGATGATGTGACCAAGGTAAAGAACTTCATCAAGCCAAAACTCACATTTTGAGAACTTTGCATAGAATTGATACTCTCTGAGCTTGTCGAGCACCAATCGCAAATGTTTGGCATGATCCTTCTTATTCTTGGAGAAGACCAAGATATCATCGAGATACACCAGGACGAATTCATTGGTATAAGGGTTGAAGATGAAATTCATCATCCGAGAGAAAGTTGGAGGAGCATTGACAAGGCCGAAAGACATGACAGTATATTCATAAGAACTAAAGCTTGTTCTGAATGCTGTCTTGGGAATATCTTCTTCACGAATGCGAATCTGATGATAACCCATACGAAGGTCAAGCTTGGAGAATACTTTAGCACCTTTAAGTTGCTCGAATAGCTCATTGATGTTGGAAAGTGGATACTTGTTCTTGATTGTCTTCTTGTTCAATGGACGGTAGTCGACACAAAGTCGTTCCGTGCCATCCTTCTTCTGGACAAAAAGAACACCACAACCCCATGGAGATGAACTCGGTCTGATCAAACCCAGACGCTCTTGTTCATCGAGCTGTTTCTTCAATTCCTTCAGCTCCTTGGGTCTAAGCTTGTATGGACGCTTGCAAACGGGTTCAGTGCCCGGCTCAAGATCGATAACGAACTCAACTGGCCGGTGAGGAGGCATACCCGGAAGCTCTTCTGGAAAAACATCTTGATACTCACAAACGGCTGGAATTTGAGAGATGGCATTCAATTCGTCCTTCTCATTGAAAGAAAATAACCGAATGGTTTCATCACGAGCGGCATAAATGATAACATCCTCAGAAGAGTGTGTCAATTGAATTTCCCTGGCAGCACAATCAAGTTGAGCCTCGTGCTTAGAAAGCCAGTCCATCCCGAGAATTAGATCAATATCCGAGTCACCAAGAACAATTGGTTTAGACAGAAATTTATAGTTCCCCATCTTGATAGAAACATCCGGGACACAATTATTAGATGTCATTTGCTTACCCGGTGACACAATCTTCAACGGGATAGGAATCTTTTCCGTCACAAACTCATGCTTGGCAACAAAAGGTCTCGAAATGAAAGAAAGAGATGCACCAGTATCAAAAAGAACTTTTGCAGGAATATCATTAACTGAGAGATTACCCATTATCACATCAGTAGATTCCTCTGCTTGAGCTGCATTCATCATGTTCACCTTTGCAGACTTGGGATTATGCTTGACCACTGCATTGCTGGAAGATCTCACAGGAGGAGGAGGCGGAAGGCGCTTTTGGTTGAAGCATTTGTTAGCATAGTGACCTTTCTGCTGACACTTGTTGTAAGTCACCTATGAGAGTGGACGATGATAAGGAGCATTCGACTTAGGAGCTTGATTCTAAGACTTGTTCTGATAGCCAGGGATGGAAGAGTGGGAAGATCCATGGCCACCTTTGTTCTTCTGCTGGTAAGGCTGACGAAACGGAGGAGGAGGAGGCAACCAGAACTTCTGTTGCTTAGCAGCCACAAGTGAGGAAGAAGAAGACTGAACTGTGTCCCTGACTCTCTTCTTAGAAGCCTCACACTTGAGCTGAGCAGCCTCTTGCTTCAGTGCCATGTTGTAGAATTGATCAAACTGAGTAGGCTCAACAAGAACGAGAGCTAACTGCAGATCCTCTCTAAGGCCACCTCTGAAGTGATAGATCATGCTCTTTTCATCAGGAACGTCTTGTTTAGCGAAGCGAGCAAGTTTCTGAAACTGGATGTTGAATTGATACACGGACATGCTGCCTTGCTTGAGATTGCGGAACTCCTCACGCTTGCTCTCAACAACACTTTGTGGAATGTGGTGCGCTTTGAAATCCCGACAGAAGTCAGTCCAAGTGAACACACGACCTCCTCTGGAATCTTTGTATTGTTGATACCAATCAGCAGCTTGGTCCTTGAGCTGAAAAGAAGCGAACTTGACATAGTCCTCAGGCCTGACATTGCTACATTCAAAATGCTTGTTGATGTCCACAAGCCAATCATCGGCATTTGTGGCCTCGGCACAGTAGCTGAAAGACTTGGGCTGATTTGCGAGAAACTGGTTGAGGGTAGCGAAGTGAGACTGATTGTTGCCTTGGCCTTGATTTCCTTGATTGCCTTGCCCTTGGGTGCGTTCTTGCAAGAGTTGCAGAATCATCTGAGCATTGGCGTTGGTGGCTGGCATGATAGCTTGCCATGCCTCCGGAGGCGGAGGTGGTGGCGGAGGGTTCGCCTGACTCCCTTCATTGCGATCCGGATTCTGACGCGTTGGCGGAGCCATCCTGAAGAGGGTGACATCCGTTAGCATCTTGATAGACAAATAGACAAGTAGAATGAACGGATAGAAATTGCAACATATAGTCTTCACAAAAAACATTCGAACGAGGATGAACGAATGAATTCCATAGTAAATCATCACACTTCCATTAGTTGAGAAGCCACTTAGAAAAAGGTATGGAATCAACATTTAACTTCGAAGCAACTCGAATACCACAATTCAAAACAAAACAAAGTATTGGCTTGCAGAATAAGCCGGAACAAACATATGATAGATATTTCGTCCGAAGTTTTCGTGGTGGGGCCCACACGGGCTCGATCGTACAACACCATCATGTACAAGGTTGTGCACATGACATACGAAGCGTCCCCGAGTCGGCATGGTCAAGGACTCTTTAAGACACTACGAGACCACTGTAAAACCAACCGTGGAAAGGCGGACCACTAGACGTCGAAGCCCAATCTCATATCATGCGTTTGTCGGAAAGATATCCTAGGAGCTACTTGAATTCCCACTTATAAACTCCCGAAACTTTCTGGTTATGCAATCTGGTGTTGGGGATACAGCGGACACAAAATATATCACCCAAACTAGCAATCCCTAGATCCAGCTGTATCCATCCGTCAACACATAACCAAGAAACCTTCGGAAATCGTGTACCTCAACCTTCGAAAAGCATTCGTTATACGAGTTATGGCAATACTCCCGAACTCCCGCCCCAGTACTGGGTGGCGTCGAGGTGATCTCACCAACAACTGCATAAAACAGATTTCGATGTCGGCGAAACTCAGGTATTCCAAAACTGCAACAATAAAATTGTGACGACAACACCTCGGAGCTCAACTCCCCGGGACACTGCCACAACCCCTAAATGTCAGGAGGCACCAAGAACAATGTTCTCGTCACAAAACCATCGGAACGATTCCAAGATACCCGCGTGATCCTAATTTGTTTTTGTGAAATTTGAGGAGAGAAGAGTCAAAACTTCTACGTCAGGAGGCCTCACCAGAGCGACGAAGGGACTGAGGAGTAAAAAGAATCCTACTCTCCGATATATATAATCCTAAGACTCAAAACATTTTTGTTCTAGACTCAACAACGCCAGCGATTCGATCAAGCAGGGGGCTCCTAAGTCGGGGATGGCTCTGATTACCAACTTGTAATGCCCACGATGGGCTATATCTCCCATGTGTCGAGGCACGACTTAGAGGCATAACCGCATTGTGGTTTAGTCGCGAGAAGGGTCATCTTCACACAATCCCATGTAATGAACAAGAATGGGATAACGAGAGTTGGCTTACAATCGCCACTTCACACAATACATAAATATAAATCATACATCATCCAAAATACACACATATAGATCGGCTACGGTCAAATCCAAATGAAAATAAGATAACCCCAAATGCTAGATCCCCGATCGTCCCAACTGGGCTCCACTACTGATCATCAGGAAAAGACACATAGTAACGACCACGTTCCTCATCGAACTCCCACTTGAGGTCGATCCCATCATCTGTACTGGCATCGTCAGCACCTGCAACTGTTTTGGTAGAATCTGTGAGTCACGAGGACTCAGCAATCTCACACCCGCGAGATCAAGACTATTTAAGCTTATAGGAAAGGATGGTGTTATGAGGTGGAGCTGTAGCAGGCACTAAGCATATATGGTGGCTAACATACGCAGATGAGAGCGAGAAGAGAAGTAGCGGAATGGTCGCCAACTAGAAATGACCAAGAAGTGATTCTGAACTCCTACTTACGTCATTCATAACTCAAACCGTGTTCACTTCCCGGACTCCGCCGAGAAGAGACCATCACGGCTACACACGCGGTTGATGTATTTTAATTAATTCAAGTGATAAGTTCTCTACAACCGGACATTAACAAATTCCCATCTTCCTCATAACCGCGGGCACGGCTTTCGAAAGATATTACCCTGCAGGGGTGTCCCAACTTAGTCCATCATAAGCTCTCACGGTCAACGAAGGATAAACCTTCTCCCGGAAAGACCCGATCAGTCTCGGAATCCCGGTTTACAAGACATTTCGACAATGGTAAAACAAGACCAGCAAAGCCGCCCGAATGTGCCGACAAATCCCGATAGGAGCTGCACATATCTCGTTCTCAGGGCACACCGGATGAACACTACGTACAACTAAAACCAATCCTCGAGTTTCCCCAAGGTGGCGCTGCAAGTGGCTCTAGTTTGGACCAGCACTCGGAGGAACACTGGCCCGGGGGTTTAAATAAAGATGACCCTCGGGCTCGCGAAAACCCGGGTGTCGTGGAATTGTCACGGCAGATGTCCTCTAGCTAGGACTTAGTCGTGGAGCCATCGCAGCTAGGAAGCTTGAAGGGGTTAATGCGGGACAAGGAACACGAGGGTTTATACTGGTTCGGCCCCTTACGGTGAAGGTAAAAGCCTATGTCCAGTTTGAGGTGGTATTGATTAGGGTTACGATCACCAGGGAGCTCAACTGCTACGCCCGGCTCTCGATGAGATTGTTCTTGTCCCTAAACCGCTGCCGGATCGTCCCTTTATATAGGGAGGCTGACGCCCAGCAGCTCTCAGAGTCCCGGCCAGCTCATAAGAGTGTCCGGCTCGGACTCTCAGCTATTCTTGCCTTGCACTACAAGTTCTACCATGATAATGATTGTAACTACGGGCCTTAAGCCATATCCGGGTCTTAAGCCCATCTCTGGCCCACCGTCTTCAAGCTTGGCGCCGGGCTTCTTGTAATGACCATTAGAGTAACCCGGCCCCTCCTGGCGGGTGACTCTAAGGTCTATATCCTCAACACCGGGGGAAAAGGCTTAGGCGAAAAATGGTAAAACCAAGGTTGGGCCTTGCTGGAGGAGTTTTATTCAAGGAGAACTGTCAAGGGGGTCCCATAAATCACCCAACCGCGTAAGGAACGTAAACTCAAGGAACATAATACCGGTATGACGGAAACTAGGGCGGCAAGACTGGAACAAAACACCAGGCATAAGGCCGAGCCTTCCACCCTTTACCAAATATATATAGATGCATTAATATAATAAGAGATATTGTGATATTCCAGAATATACATGTTCCAACATGGAACAAACTTCAACTTCACCTGCAACTAGCAACACTATAAGAAAGGCTGAGCAAAAGCGGTAACTTAGCCAAACAACGATTTGCTAGGAAAGGATGGTTAGAGGCTTGACATGGCAATATGGGAGGCATGATATAGCAAGTGGTAGGTAGCGCAGCATGGCAATAGAACGAACAACTAGCAAAGCGAAGATAGAAGTGATTTCGAGGGGTGGTCATCTTGCCTGCAAGGTTCTCAGAGTTGTCGAAAGCTTGATCCTCGTAAGCGTACTCAACAGGTTCCTCGTTCACGAACTCGTCTCCCGGCTCTACCCAAAACAAGAACAACAAGCAACAGAACCACAATCAAACACGGGAAATGCACAAACAACATGATGCAATACATGAATGATATGCGAGATGTGATATGCGATGCATATGCGTGCTCCGGAAGGAAAATGATGAAGAAGGCAGTAACTTGGTAAACCAAGCATGCCACTGGAAAGATGAGATGATTTCGGTCGAAATCGATATAAAGATCACCGGAAACGGATGCACGGTTTGCAAATGGTAAGCAAAACAAGAATGACACGAATCTGCGATTAACAGCATGATAGCACTTAAAATGCAACAAGTAACAATGCTACAGCACTCTAACATAGCAACAAAGCATATGGAAGCAATCTACAGGAGATGCTTGACAAAAGATGAACACTGAGCTACGGCTAGATCACAAAATAACAGGTTCAAACAAGCATGGCAAAAGTGCGAAAGATAACAGGTACACAGATAGTGAAATTACTGGACATGCCTGAAACAGCATCAGGTAGCAATGTTCAGAGCACGAAAGCAACATGCTACAGGAACTTAACATAGAAAAACAATGCATGGCAGTATTCTACTAAATTCATATGACAAAAGTCCCTTAATGACCATAAGCCAAAAAGGATCAGATGATATGATGGCAACCATGTAAACATAGGAAGTTTCGTTATCAGGTTTCAGACTTAGCAGAAAACAGAGCATGGCAGAAACAATAATATGAAGGCATCTTCGTGAGCTTGACGCACTCACCACAAAGCAATGCATGACAAAAAAGCATACCTGCAGCAAGATGGCATATTTATAAAGCTATCCATGGCAAGAGCGATTACATAGCATGTATGAAACAACTACAACAACCTTGGCAAAATTGAATAACACGTAAACAATCTGACAGAAATATTTTATAGCAAAAGTAGAGCAAGATTGAGTCATGCTATGGCACTCCATAATTTCAAACAAGGGCATGAATGGATCAATTACAACAATATCTACAGAACATCCTTACTGGACATCACCAAAATAAGCATGGATCTCTCTGTAGCCACATGGATACATAGCAACAAAATAACAGCAGACAAAGACGGTAAATTTACCAAGTCCCTGAAATCAGAAGCATTACGGAGCCTAGTTTGCATGCCTGTGCTAGTCACCACAGAGATCACAAAAATACATGGCATACACCACTATAAAGATGGCATGGCATACAACAAAACACATGTAGAGCTCATGCCCATAAGATGCACAGATTAAGCGCAACAAAAATAACAATTCCTCATGTTCTGATAAGTAACAGCAGATAACAGCAAGTAGCACTTTTGCACCAGAGATTTGGGCATCAAGATGGACTCAAATGAACATGGCGCAATGGAACAAATTGAAGAGCATCATGAGTCGAACATTTCAATATATTACGCGCGCGAAACGGAGCTATATACAGAGAGTTATGGTGCGATGAACAGGTGCATGTAATGTCAAAATTACTAGGACTTGGAAAAAAAGGGCGGAGGAGAAAGAAAAAAGTCAACCTCCTCGTTCACAGATCGGATCGGGGCGAGAGGAGCTCGGGCTCGCCGGAGCTTCGGCCGGAGCTCGCTCGCGGGGCTGCCGGAGTTGAGGGAGGAGGGAGAGGGCGGCGCCGGCGGACGGCAGAGGAGGAGGCGGCGGCGCGGAGTGGAGCCGACGCGGTGGCGCGGCGGCGGCGGCGTGGCGCCGGCGAGGCAGCGAGGGCGGCGGCGCGCGGGGAGGCGTGGGAAGGCGCGCGGGGCGCGGCCCGGGTCGGGGCACGGGAGGGCCCGCGGCGGGCTTCGGCGGGCTGGCGGGCGCGCACGGCATACGGGCGGCGGGCTCGGCCATGTGGCAGCACGGGATTGGCCGGGCGCGGCGGTGGAGAAACGTCCGGCGGCGGCGGACGCGTCCAGCCGCAGAGAGGGAGATGGCTAGGGTTTGGACTGCGACCGTATTTCGGGAGGTATGCATATATATAGCTAGAGGGAGCTAGGAGGGTCCAAATGAGGCACGGTTTTCGCCCACACGATCGTGATCGAACGACCTAGAGCATGGAGGAGACTTAGAGGGGTTTTGGGCTGTTTAGAGAGGGGTTTTTGCTGCACACACAAACGGACTTTGGGGTTGCCCGGTTAACCGTTGGAGTACCAAACGACCTCCAAATGGATCGAAACTCGACCGGTGGTCTCCCGGTGGTATACCAAGGCCACTTGACAAGCCTCGGTCCATTCCGAGAACGTTTGACACCCGCTCAGGAAAGAAAACAAGAGGGGTGCGCCGGAGGAGGTGGGAGTGCCGGATAGCAAAACGGACAACGGGGAAAATGCTCGGATGCAAAAGACGAACACGTATGCAAATGCAATGCACATGATGACATGATATGAGATGCATGACATGAAAAAAATACAAAACGAAAGACAAAACCCGACCACGAAGGGAATATCATAACACATAGCCGAAAATGGCAAGAGTTGGAGTTACAAATATGGAAAGTTACATCCGGGGTGTTACAAAGGAACCTACGAGGTCGGATCCAGGGACACTAGTCAGATGTGATCTGAGCTGTATTCGGATTGTGGCCGAGTAGACATATGGGCTTTAGGGTCCATGCGAGGCCCCAGTGTTGAGCCCGTGACGGACGCCTATATAAAGTGGGATGTGGCACACTGATGTGGTTGATCGCTTCGGCGCTGTCACTAGGGTTTGCATGTGTTGTGAATAGACACCTCCACTCGCCGCCGGTTGTGTGATCGGACCTAGCAGTCCGCCGCACGACGTTCCTCCTGCACGCGCGGATACCATTAGAGGCGGTGCACCTACGTCGCTCCGGCGAACTTGTACGTGAGATTCGACGACTGGCTGTTCAAGGGAGATCGGATGAGGAGGAGACGAACCATGCGGACGTGCTGCCCCAACTCTTCTTCCGCGGCACGGCACTGCGCGTCTAGTGGTAACAATCTGTGATCCATTCCCATAGCATGTTCCTCGTTGTTCTGCGAGTAGGAAAAATTTAATTTGCAGTCGACGCACCCTACTGTAGAACCCAACAGTGGTATTAGAGCCTCTGCTATAGGATTGGGATTCAGACCATATGCATATTAGATATGTGGAGGCGGCAGATGAGATCTGTTGTCATTGATGAGATCAGCTGTGTGCATGGTTGATGAGATCAACTGCACATGGGGATCGATGTGGCTATGTTTTCTGATGATCGGAGTCGATGAGGTCGTGACACAACCTACCCCTATCGGTCGGTATCCGCCATCAGGGTTAATAGTGAAATGTAAATCCGAATCGAACAGGACCGCCGTGTGCGTAGCGCCTTGTATTTCGTACACGATCACTCAAATAGGTAGAATGCGATTCTATGCATAACTTTATTTTACAGGGTTTGATGTGAATAGTATGGCTCATGTGTGTGTGATGCATGTGTGTAAATTATACATGGCCTGTGTGTCATGTTTGTCAGCCGGCAGGAGCCAAAGTACTATCATTATATTGTATAACGGCCTGCGTGTCGACTTGTGACTCTATGTAAAATTCATTACTAGTTGTAGTAGTTGGATAATAGAGATCACGTTGGTGGCTTGGCGTCCGGGCGTGACAAACAAGTTGGAGTTCCTAGATGGTCATCAAAGTTGGAGCCGACCTGGAAGGACATCCACGAAGGAGCCATACTATTTCACAATATATGTTTATTTGTGATTGTTATGCTTCTTGTTTTCTATGCATGTTAGAATGGTAGAAAGATCCCTCGTTAATATCAAGTAATATGCCATTCCCGATGTTAAACCTTCACACGTCAAGTACGTCTAGTAGTCGGCTCATAAAATTGGGGTGCTGCTAGGTGTCCTTGAACTGAAGGGTTCGTCTCGGGGACACGGACATGCACTGCATCAGGTTAACTTGACAAGGTTATCAAAACGGTTTTGGGCCTTGTGGCAAAGAAGGTTGGGGGCCGGGGTATGAGATACCTCCCCGACCGAGAGGAGTCGTATAGAGATACGATCAGCAAGGAGTTGCTTACCAGATAGGCATGTTGTCTAGCAGTGATGCTAAAGCTCACTAGTCGCATGTGCTAGTCGGATCCTGAATCACTGAGTGTTTGCGGAGGGATGCCAACTTCAGTGGGAGTATTTATATTTAAGGCTTGAATTACTCTACATAAACACATTGCTTAGTGATTGCATATTTTCTGTTCTAGATCAATGGCACCACCTGCTCAACCCAACTTTGCATTGAAATCAATTCTGGAAAAGGATAAACTAAATGGAACAAACTTTACCACATGGTATAGAAATCTGAGAATTGTTCTCAAGCATGATAAAAAGGAACATGTTCTAGAGGAACCACTTCCAGAGGAACCTGCCGATAATGCTAATACCACAACCAGGAATGCCTACCAGAAACTCATTGATGAATCAAACGAGATCAGGTGCCTCATGCTGGCTTGTATGGAGCCCGATTTGTAGCAGCATTTCAAAGATGTTGGGGCTTTCGATATGATCGAGAGTCTCAAGAGCATGTTTCAGACACAGGCTAGGACCGAAAGGTTCAACGTCTGGCGATCCTTGATGGATTGCAAGCGGAAGGAAGGTGATCCACTGAGCCCACATGTGATCAAGATGATCGGATATGTGCAAGCTTTGGATCGGTTGGGCTTCCCGCTCTTGGATGAGCTGGCTACAGATGTAGTTCTAGGTTCTCTTCCGCCCAGCTATGGGACGTTCATATCGAACTATCATACGCATGGCATGGATAAGAAGCTCACTGAATTGCATAGGTTGCTCAAAGTGGCAGAGCAGGATATTAAGAAAGGCACGCATCAAGTGTTGATGGTGCAGAACTCGGCTAAGTTCAAGAAGAGTTGGTCTAAGAAGAAGGCTAAGGCAAAGGGCACGGAGATGGTAACCTCCGCCGCTGCGCCAAAGTCTGGACCGGACTCAAAGACCATTTGCTACCATTACAAGGAAACTGGTCATTGGAAGAGGAACTGTAGCAAGTGGCTTGTAGAGCATAGCAAGAAGGCCGGAAATGCTTCTTCAGGCAAAGGTACACTTGTTGCATATGTTATAGACATTTACCTTGCTGACATACCTAGTAGCTCATCTGTATTTGATACCGGATCGGTTGTTCATATTTGCAACTTGATGCAGGGGCTGGTAAGAACTAGGCGTGTGGCACAAGGGGAGATTGTGTAACATCCCAAATTTTCAATTTGGAATGTTATACATAGGTCATTCATGCATAGCATAATTTATTTGCATTTCGTTTCGCAATCCTCGAAATTCTAAGCAACTCAAGGACCCTCGGAGAGAGTTGGGGATTTCACTGTTTTCATAGTTGAATTTTATCAAATATCGAAACGAGGATTATTTGTTTTAATTATTTTTCTCTCTCAAAATATTTCATATTAAAATATATGAGAGGGGATAATATGACTTCTCCAAAATAAATGAAATATTGAAGGAAAAATATTAAAATCAAATATTTGTTTATTTGGATTTTATTGCTATTTTATTTGCATAGGAAAAATTGCACGTTTTCAAAATTGCATTTGAGGGCCAAAAAAATGTTCATCTTGTTCTAAATATTTTAATTAGACGGTGAAAAATTGTTTTGGCATTTTTAGATTTTTATTTCTTTTTCTAAGATTTATTTTTGGTGGAATTTGTTTAAAAAAAACTTCCGCGCCCAACTGGGCCAAGGCCCAGCCGAGCCAGGCCAGCCCGCGCCGTGCCCCAGTCCGGCCAGGACTCGGCAACCGCCGCTCTCGCCGCCCGGGACACCTCCCGCCCCCTCCCGCAAGCTACCCGCCCCCTCCCCTTTATAAGCCGCCGCCCCCGCCCAAGAATCGCCACCCCGCTGCCGCAAACAGCAGTAGCAGTAGCCACCGCCTGCCGCGCCTCGCCTCGCCGCCAGCCGCCGCCGCACCACCCTTGCCACCCCGCCGTCGCCCGCGCCGCCGCCCCGCTCGCCGGAAGCCGCCGGAGCCGCGCCGGAGTTCGCAAATCTCGCCGTCCGGTTTTTTCGGTTTAGGTAAAAACCGTCGGTTTAAAAAAAACCCTAGTTCCGTTTTTCTTCGGTTCGCCGGTTTTCTCGGTTTAGTTTATTTAGCTGACGTTCGTCCGTACGTTCGTTTTAACGAACGGTTTTCGCCCGTTAGTCACAGACAGCGAACGTTTGTTCGTTAGCTTGTTCGTCAGTTTTTCTTTTTCTCGAGTTTTTCGCGATTATTTTCGATCGCGATTTATGATCCGATTTTCGTTTTAGTTTATCTTCTCGCTCGTTTATCGAAATCAGGCGATTCAAGCGCCTAGATCTTTGTCTCGAAACCCTCTTTCTGTTTAACCAACTTGAACAAGATTTTGGTACTGTAAAATTTGACTTTAGTCCAGATTAGTAATCTAATCTTGTTTCTTTCGCAGTTTGAGTTTCGTTGCTCCGTTTGATTTGATTCTTTTTGCAAACCGGAGTTCTTAAGTTGAACTTTCTGGTTAGATGTTCTTATTTGAGATTTACCCGTGCATCTTTGCTTGATTGCTTATGTATGCTATTGTTTGTTTGTGATAGAATTCCCGGAGTGCGAAGCGTGCTACTACGAGTCTCTAGGTTTTGCGGATCGTCAGCAAGGCAAGTAACACATTGATCATACTCTTTTCATACCCAGTTTTTATGCATTAGCTCCAATCCTCAAACACTTCATGATTAGGATGTGATTAACTTGTGGGTATTGGGAAGTAGTTGATGAGGTAGAACCTATTGCCCTGTTATTATCAGACCCTTGGGAGTTACTTCTACGTATTGCTTATATTGCTATGCTATGCTCGTAGACGTGGTTTGGGTGAGTGAATCCATGACAAATGTGAGATGGTTAATTAATGGTTCCACTTAAGGTGGCAACTTTAATACACATCTAGGTGGATTGCTTGTCGGGCACCTGGAGAATCCAGTGTTGTCCTAGGATATCCCGGAGTACCCGTGTGATAATCCTAAGGTCCGCCACCCAGGCTCAAAGGGAACTGAGATATTTCATGCTAGAAACTTCCGTGTGCAGCCACAAGCTATTATGGGCTCTAGCATAGTTGAGTAAGTTGCATGACCTCTTCCAGTGGTAGGCTAGCAGATGTAGAGGGATGTAGGTTGGTACTTTCTACCCGGGGTTAGAGTTAATGCTTCTGAAAGACTGTGTCTCGGTGATCCGTTTCTCAAACACCATGTAGTGCGAGAAATTCAACGGAGGCGATCGAGTCTTGTGGGGAAAGTGCGCAAACCTCTGCAGAGTGTACAATCTAATCATGGTTAGCCGTGTCCCCAGCTATGGACATCTTGAGTATCTAGTACTTGGATTATCATATGTATCTCATCAGTCTAATCTAATATGTTGGGTTGATAATTACTTTAATTGGGATTGAGTTGGAGGAACCTTCTCAATGATATTTCAACTACCATGATAGTTAAAATAAAATTTATTCCTTTGTTGTAGGGAAAAATTGGCTTTTCGCAAAACTGTAACCATAGAGCTTTCCACCAGCCAAATATGCATGTAGTGATAGCATTATTCTGGTCTTGCTCTACTGCGTTATATTGCCAGCATATTCCATGTGCTGACCCGTTTTCAGGCTGCAACGTATTATGTTGCAGACTTTTCAGACGAGGAGTAAGGTTCGTTAGGTCGTTGCCGTGCAGCTCAGCTATGCCGTTGGAGTTGATGGATTCACTTTATCTTCCAAGCCTTCCGCTGTTATCGTTTTAGATGGCCTTATGCCATATTTATTGTAATAAGTTCTCTTTTGAGACATTCGATGTAATAAGTGTGTGATTGCTACTCTGTTATAAATCCTTCGAGTACTGTGTGTGTCAGCTACAAGATGACACTGAAGCACAGAGACTTGACCGTTTGAGTTCGGGTCGCTACAAGATGGTATCAGAGCACACGCTGAGTGTAGGACACGACCACTAAGATAAGCCATAGGTCACTCTTCTCTACTCATTTGTATCTCCTCTCCATTTTCTACTCTTAGGATGGCGAATTCGAGGAACAAGTTTGCACAACCGGATGAAGACACACCCTTTGGACGCCACTTGAAGGAAGTCACTAGGTACCTGAACATCGGAATACCAAGCTTCACCGGGACCTACAACGCCACCTTACTAGAAGAGGAGCGCTGGATGGTTCGAGTTCAATTTCCAGGAAGGACGTTCGCGCCAACTACTGAGCCCATGGAGTTTTCCTTTGAAGCACCAACCTGGAGTCTAGGCAAGAGCATGGCAGCCCACATTGCTATGGGACGTATTGAAGAAGTCTACAGCAAGGATCTCAAGGACACTATCTACCAGATGTGTGGGCGCCAAGATGAGCAATGGGAGATGATCAGCACCAAGAAGGACATATCCATTGCAGCTTTCATCCAGGAGTTAAACCAGCACATTCGACACCACGAGAATTAGATGTGTGCAGACATGATAGATTTGAAGAAGGCGAAGACAAGGATCACTGAGCTGGAAGAAGAACTTAAGTCTACACGCGATGGATATGAGGAAGAAATTGCAACACTACTAGAGAAGAATGACGACCTCATAAAGAAGATCCGAGTATTCATGGGAGACCCCGCACCAGGAGGAGAGGACGACGATTCCACCTGCCCGGAGAACTACATCATCATCGACGACACCGACTCTGACCCTAGTGAAGATGACTTTGAAGACGAAGCTGGAGCAGACATCATAGAGTCGTCCACCGATCAAAATTTCTAGTAGACCACCAAATGATTAGTAGTATTTCCCCCATGTATATAGTAGTAATTGAGCACTTTTTAACGATAGTTCTAGACCGTTTGTATGCCCTTGCTTGATTGATTGAGTGATATGATTGTGTTTGTCTCATGTGCATATGGGTAGTGCTTTCTCACTAGACCCCTTTTCTATTCTAATCTCTTCCCTCTAAACCCATCAGATGCCTCCAAGACGCGACACCGGATTTGCCTTCCCGCCAGAGCTCACTCAGTTGATCCAGCAGCAGAATGCCTTGATGCAATTGTTAGTCCAGAACCAAGGCAACAACAACAACAACAACCCGCCTCCAGTTGACAACTTAGCTCGCTTTCTGAGATTGCAGCCGCCGGTGTTTTCCAGTAGCACCGAGCCTATAGTTGCTGATGATTGGCTACGCCGTATTGGAAGGGAGTTGACCACCGCAGGTTGCACACACTACAAGAAATATGTCAACTTGCGACCATCACTATTGGTCACTGAAAGGTCATTGTTTTCCATTTGCGACCTTTTTGTGACCAAAAACAAATGGTCAAAAGCTGGCAGTCGTAAACTAAAATTAACGACCTTCTCTGTGAGAAGGTCGTGGAATTCCACGACCAAAACAAAAGGTCGTTGATCCTATGACCTTCTATTTTGGTCGCTACTCTCTGCTCAGGCCACGTCGGATCCGACATGGCAAGCTGACGTGGCAAAATTGCGACCAATTGAAAAGGTCGTTGACAAGATTCAGCCCGGTCCGATTCGGTGTTTTACATGGGCCGGGCCCAATAATTCAGCCCATTTGTTGTTTTTTTCTTTCAATTTGGGTAAGCTACATGGGCCAAGCCCAATAGCCTTTTATGTTTTGGGCCAAAGCCTTTTACAATGCAAATTTTTTTGGGCCTCGGCCTTTTTTCAGACCACTTGTCAGTTTTCTTTTGTTTGTTTTCTATTTTAAAGTAGGTCTCACTAGTCAAATGGGAACCAATTACCAGGTTTACTTTTCGGGTACCACACGTCAGTTCTATATTTGTGCAATTAGATATTTTGATTCAAAAAGAGCCAATAAGGCATAATATTTCATACAACAGCCAAGCATAGTACAATTCTGGTATTCAGTTATAAAATACAACTAAATATACACATAACTAGCTGCGAGCATAACTATCTCTAGTGAGCTAAAACGCATTGCTGGGTGTGGTTTATCTTCGGGATTCTTCTTCCTCCTGTACACCCAACTTTGGAAGAATGAAAGCCAGCATCTGCAAATAATAAATTATGAAAATTTAGAAACATAATCAAGTGAATTCATGAATATAAAATTCTCATAACGATGAAAATTTGCTGCAGAACTTTAAATTTAACAGGAAACCATGCATATAACATTCTCATTACAGGGAAAACTGAGATATATTTTGCAAATGATCAAGTAACATATGGATAGTACAACAGGTCACAGTCAAACAGTTCAGGCAACGGCAAACATGCATGCATGCAATTGAAGTATGTACTAGTACTAGTACAACACAATGCCAGGTTGGAGCAAATCATGCTTAAGCAAACAATGGCAGCGGCATGGCATAACCAAATAATAATGTGAGCAAACAACTGGATATGGGTCGCACTTGATCACAGCAAAGAATGTGCTAGTAGTGTGCACTCACCAAAGAATGAATGAATCAACATTGATTTGCTACACTGTACCATCCAAGGGGAGCTGACTTCTTCAAGGCATCAGTTGTATCTAGTATATGTGAAACAACAAATTCACAGTTAAAACTTAGTAGAAACAAGTGCAACACTTAGTAGAAACAAGCATCAATTCTAACAGGTAAAGCCCTTGGAACACACATTGGGGCAGTAATCTATGGGATGGATTATGAGAACTACCAGTTACTGCTTACTAAAGAGATCTGCTGGCTACGGTAATAACTAGTTTCACGGTTACGATTATATACATTCGATTGCCAGCACAGCTAAAGGTATAGCTTTTGAGTTATTTCTGTTACTGAGACACTGACTATCAGCTTCGGCAGGATGCAGTGAAGTTGTCATAACACAAAAATAAACAATTCCTAAAAGTAGCATGGAACAAGCAGTGACACACCCAGGCATTCATCAACCAACATCTATTACACAAGTGCATACAGTACTGAACATTCACTCAAAGTATGTTGTGCAGGATGCAACCATTCTATTTTCACCCAAAGTACTACAGAAATTAACTAAGCTTTTTCAGTTTCAGAATATGCGAGTCAGAAAATAAGCTTGCAAGCAAGTTTATGTAAGTAATGCACACTGGAGTACAATACTTCTATGGTTTTCTGCAAATAATTCATGATTTTCTAACTACTCCAAGATGTCCAGTTAATTAACTGGAAAAGTAAGTAAACTTGCAAACTGAGAAAATCTGGTCAGACCACTTGAAATATCTTTGGTGAGAGTACATGTTTAGATAAAACACTTGCAATATCTACCGCAAGAACTTGTATACTCCTGTAGATTTGCTTGCATGTTCAAAATCTAGAAATATTCAGAAGCATGTTCAGAATACTTACTGGAAATACTGTTAAATGTTGACAAGTTAAATCTTGTTCAATCTTGTTAAATACTCCTAGCAAAATTAATCCACACATGTACAGTTCAATCTTGTTAAATACTCTAAGCAAAATTACTGGAGTACTGGAGTACTAGAAGTTAAATGTAATCCAAGAAAATTGAGAAGTTAACAGTACTGCTGCTAACTTGGGGTAGCTTTGACAATGTACAGAGCAAGATGGAGGGTCTAGCTTACTGCTGCTACTCCACATATCAAATTTTACTTAACAGAGCAAGATGGAGTAACCCAAAAAAATTAACAGAGCAAGCAAATGTACTCCAAATGGCAGTTCACCAGAGATTTTCAAGTTAAAAATACTCCCAGGGGTAAATAACAATGACATGGACGGAGTAAAGGATGGATGTTTTAAATTAATCCAGTAATTCTTTTTTGTTCTCATATTTTCACCCTCTAGACACTGCCTAGAGTGCTTACAAGATGACAAAGTTAATTTTGCATAACACATATGGATTCTTATCTTCTTCAGTAAGGGAGGCACATTTATAGCTAATTAAGCACGATGAATGGGACCATCCAATTAAATTACATTCATATTATCTTCTTCTTCTTCTTCTTCAGTAAGGGGGCACATTTACAGCTATTTAAGCACGATGAGAAATTAATTAATTAAGCAGGATCAAGTTCATCATCCAAAACAGTGGAAGGAAGGGGATGGGTTAGAAACGGAGGAGTCATCTTTAGACACTCTTGTGCGGCTGCTGCTCCTCTTCAGCAACCTTGGGTCACCTGGCACAAACAACAACCAGAGGAAGCAGGGATCAGTTCAGGAATTTCCTCGCAATTATCTGAACCAAAAAAGATGGTTCCTCTGTTTTTGGAACAGAGATGGAAGTTACAACAGGCTGCAGGGCGCTTCTCTTTTGGATATGCAAAATTACTTTCGCTTGGAAGATGCATCGTTTTGTGTTGTTAAGAATACGATGGACTATATCTATTTAGTTTCTTCATACAGTAAAAATTGCTTTTGTAAATTCTGCAGAGGACTGTACTGAACAGAAAATAACCGGGAAACATGACAAGTTCCCCCGAGGTGCATCGGTGCATGCATACCTAGAGGCAGCCAGAGGTGAGGAGCCCCTCCGACACCTACTTAGTGATGACCCAGACGGCGTAGATGATGCCAGGGATGTAGCCGAAGAAGGTGAGCAGCAAGCACATTCATAACTCGATCTGCAAAAGCACGTTCAACACCAGCAGTCACTTAACCCAACTGTCGACGGAATCATGCTCAGGAGAAAATTGCGGTAGCAACATCCACTAGCTACTGGAGTTCCAATTCAAGATGGCCAGAGGCCACTTGGCACCATGGAACCTGCACAATTTCCACCATATATATGAATGAGTTGGAAAGAAAACTAGAGTTGAACTACCCAGCCTAATACATATATATGTACATACATACATCAACAAATTTGATTACACAAGAAGGTAGCTGGGGTGGTGGTCGACGAAATGAAAATCGACGGCCATGGCTCAGCGAGGAGAGGAGCTCAACATTGAAGTTGCACAAAACAGGAATTCATGAATTTGAGAGTGGGTTTTAGTAGCTCAAGCTTAGTTAAGTTAAGCACTTAGTACTAAACAGCAGCAACACTTAAACCGTAACCTGTCCAGAAAGGAAACAAAACATGAGACCAGTATTGTTAGCAAGTCCACGAAGGCCATCCAATGGTTTCAACCACATCCTAATAAAACTGTAGCATTCTTTAGCACCTAATTATCAGCAAGAAATCAATGGCCAGATGAGCACCACCACAACAAATCGGCACTAACACTTGGTCATCGACGCGATGCCCAAGCAAGGAACCAGCTCACACACGCAAGATGATGATTGCATACATACAAATCATGTGCTGGCAGAAAAAAATCCAAGCAGGAGCTCATCTTCTCTCTTTGTTTGATAACTAACAACTTACATAAAATAAAATAAAATAAAATAAAATAAAAACATGACTTGTTCATACAGATCCCTCTAAAATTCCTTGGGACAAGTGCATCACATATTCCTCAACTTCGCAGCAGAAGTAGTGAGCAGAGGAAGAGGGGGAGGGAGATGGAGGAGCTACCTGCCGCGGTCGCAATGAAAGCAGAGGAGCAGACCCCTCCCGTCCCTCCCCCACGAGTAGGACAGGGCTGCCAGCTGGGCACACCCCTACTCCGCCTCCTCGAGCAGGAGACCCCCTTCCCCTACAGCTGCTTGGTGCGCCGCATCACTAGTCGCATCTTCATGCAAGAAGTACACAATAAATAGACAGATGGTCAGTGAGGTACATTTTCAGAGCAACAGAAGCTTAAAATCAACATAAATACACACATCAAATGAAGTCACTAAGATACTTAAGTTCACCACATGGTGTAGAATTCTATGGTGGTATATAATTCGGTCAAACGAATGTAAACCTTGGAAACACCCTAGGCCAAGTAGTCAGATCCACCGTCCCTCAGCTCCAAAGCTTCATAGACACCTACAAAAGAGAGATGATTCAGACAAGATTAGCTTCAGACAATAATTATGACAGGAACATTGTGTCCCTTCACTAGACATGAAGGGAGGCAAAACTTGATTATAAAGGTTGAAAGTAAAACAGTGATTGATGTAATAACAAAATGACCCACCAGTTGATGCACCGCTGGGAGTAAATTAGTTTGATGCAGTAATTTTCACTTCTTTTAGTCAGAGGTTTCTTGTAAAATCTATTTCATTTGCGTATCATTGACCTCACAGCATGTTAAATAACTTAACATCATGTTAAGAAAAATAAAGTAAAATCTAAATACAAAAATTCTACTGGTTCTTTTGAGTATTTCTCTCAGCGACCAGCAGTATTGCCATGTATACACTCTTTTCTTCACATGGAAAAAAATGTTCACTCTTTTCTATAGCACACATCACACTACTTTTGAGAGAAGTAAGATGCTTCCATGCATGTAGCACTCCGTGAGAAGTAAACTGCACTCCGTGAGAAGTAAACTGCTATTGTAGTACTATAGGCTGCTAGCCTCTATGTACATGCACTTGTCTAGATAATTCCAGCATGTACATGTAAATACTCGTGGTTGGGATTCTTCACGGCAGTAGACCCCTCTGGTTGCAGGCGAACAACTCGTTAGTGACAAGTTTGGAAGCCCCATATTGGCAGCGCCTTTCAGCAAGCACAAGCCGAGCATAAGCATGACGAACCAATCGATCTGTGGATACAACCAAAAAAACAGATGCCAAGACGAGCAGGCAAGGCGAAAATCGCACGCGCCACAGCATCTGAGCGAACAAACCGCCACCTCGCGTGGAATCCATAGCATAACCTAAACCCCCAAAAAATATAGCCGAGGGGAATTCAGAAACCCCAGACAGCGCTCCTCGGACCCCTACCGGACAAGATCGGCTGCGCAATCAAAGCCAAGCCGCTGCCACACACGAGAGCGGCACCCGCTAGCCGCTATCGCTACCACCGCTACCAGATCGAGCCGAACCGGACCGACGGCGCACAGATCGGGGAGACGGGGGATGGGGGATGGGTGCGTGTCCGTACCTCGACAGTGGGGTTGCCGCGGCTGTCGAAGATCTGACGGGCCTTCACGGACTGGATGGTCGCCGCCATGGCCGGAGCGGGAGCCGGAGCTGGTCTCGCATCGCGTGGCTTGGGGAGGAAGCCGAGATCGAATCAGATCAGAGCAGATGGAGCGGAGTGGGTGTGCGGAATCCGGGAGCCGAGGCCGTCGAACGTCCATATCGGCCTTCACGGGAGAGTTAGTGGAAGGGGAGCCGGAGGAGGTGGCGATCCGGCTCATGGAGGAGAGCGAGTGGAAGGGGACGGCGGTGTTGGGCGGAATCGATGGGGGCGGCGGCGCACAGAGGAGGGCGCGGCTAGGGTTTGGACGAGGGGTGAGAGGAGCTGCGCTGATTCGGGAGGGGGATGAGAGGGATGAGGGGTAGAGGGGATGGGGGAAGAGGGCTGCCGTCGGATCCGGGCCTATCCAATGGTGGTCGATGCATGATCCGCGTGAGGTGCTCGTGGACCAATCAGAATGCAATAAAGGCCTTGATGACATTATGACCATATAAATAGGTCGTAATTGATTAAAAATTAGTTCTTTTGTACGAGAAAAGCATTTTTCATTTTTGAAGTATAAAAAATAGTTTTGTTGTGACGAACCTACCAACTCTATGTATTAGACCAAATTTTATGTATAATTGACCAAATGATTTTATGTAAAATGCTTTTGATCCACGTTTCGTCAAATTGACGGAAAAAAACATTTTTCCATTTTTCGAGTGCCCAAAATGAGTTTTTTTGTGAAGGACCTACCATATATTTGTTGTAAAATTGGACCAAATCATTTTTCTAAGCAATTAGGCCATATTTAATACACAATTGACAAAATGGTTGGGTGTCAAAAGTTTTGATCCACCTCTCGTGAAAAAGACAAATTTCCACCGATTCTGCACAAAGCGGGTCAAATTTGAACTCCAACTACCTCATAGTTTGCTCTTTATTTTTTCAAAAAATCATTTCTAGGTACATAAGTATCTATTTAATCAGAGAGACACCAAAAGTTTTCCAAGATTCAACCACTAGCTAGGAATGGCCATGCCCACCGTTTTGACCACATTTTGGAACACGCATAAAAAATTCAAAAAAATCAAAAAATTGGAAAACCTTCGCGGTGTGTCATTATATGTGACCAAGTTACCAGAAAAATAATAAACCTGTAATACGACAATTATTTTAAAAAAGTGTTCTCAGAAAGGAGCTATCATGTGTGAAGATTCATGGCTTTCAAGCCAAATGATCAATCTTATGGCCACATTCATGGCATAGTTTTTTCAAATGATCTCACATTGTGCACAAGGGTGCATATTGGAATGGCAAACAATGTTGCCTAAGGAAGTTTTCATATTCTTTGGACGAAAAAATCATTTTCCTTTTTCCGAGTGTCGAAAATGAGTTTTTTTGTGAAGGACCTACCAATAATTGTTGCAAAATTGGACCAAATCAATTTTGTAAAATACTAGGTCATATTTAATGCACAATTGATCAAATGATTGGGTGTCAAAAGTTTTTATCCACCTCTCGTGAAAAAGACAAATTTCTGCTCATTCAGGTGGAAGCGGGTCAAATTTGAACTGTGGTTGCCTCATAGTTTGCTATTTATTTTTCCCAAAAATCATTTTAGGTACAAAAGTATATATTTAATCAGAGAAACACCAAAAAATTTCCAAGATTCAACCACTAGATAGGAACGGTCATGCCTGCCGTTTTGACCGCATTTTGAAACGGGCATAAAAAATTCAAAGAAAATCAAAAAATTGGAAAACTTTCGCATTGTGTCATTATATGTGACCAAGTTACCATAAAAAATAATAAAATTGTAATACGGCAATTCTTTTTAAAAAGTGTTCTCAGAAATGAGCTATCATGTGTGAAGATTCATGGCTTTCAAGCCAAATGATCAATCTTATGGCCACATTCATGGCATAGTTTGTTCAAATGATCTCATATTGTGCACAAGGGTCCACTTGAAATAACAAACAATGTTGCCTAAGAAAGTTATCATTTACTTTGCACGAAAAAATCATTTTCCATTTTTTGAGTGCCCAAAATGAGCTTTTTTGTGAAGGACCTACCAACTATTTGTTGCAAAATTGTACCAAATCAATTCTCTAAAATACTAGGGCATATTTAATGCACAATTGACCAAATGGTTGGGTGTGAAAAGCTTTGATCCACCTCTCGTGAAAAATACAAATTTTCATCGATTCAGTAGGAAGCGGGTCAAATTTGAACTGCAACTGCCTCATAGTTTGCTCTTTATTTTTTACAAAAATCATTTCTAGGTATATAAGTATCTATTTAATCATAGAAACACCCAAAAAATCCAAGATTCAACCACTAGCTAGGAACGGTCATGCCCGCCGTTTTGACCGCATTTTGAAACGGGCATAAAAAATTCAAAAGAAATCAAAAAATTGGAAAACCTTCGAATCGTGTCATTATATGTGACCAAGTTTCCAGGAAAAATAATAAACTTATAATACGAAAATTATTTTAAAAAAGTGTTATTAGAAATGGGCTATCATGCGTGAAGATTCATGGCTTTCAAGCCAAATGATCAATCTTATGGCCACATTCATGGCATAGTTTGTTCAAATGATCTCATATTGTGTACAAGGGTGCACCTTGGAATTCCAAACAATGTTGCCTAAGGGAGTTCTCATTTTCTTTGCACGGAAAATTCATTTTCCATTTTTTGAGTGCCTGAAATGAGTTTTTTTGTGAAGGACCTACCATATATTTGTTGCAAAAGTGGACCTAATCAATTTTATAAAATACTAGGCCATATTTAATGCACAATTGACAAAATGGTTGGGTTTCAAAAGTTTTGATCCACCTCTGGTGAAAAAGACAAATTTCCGGCGATTCAGTAGGAAGCGAGTCAAATATGAATTGCAGCTACCTTATTGTTTGCTCTTTATTTTTTCCAAAAATTATTTATAGTTACATAAGTATCTATTTAAGCATAAATACATGGTTTGGTGGCGATACGTCGAGTTTTGGATGGTGGCCCAAGGCCCCAAGTCCAAAGCGCGTAAACCCGCATGCCCGCCGCGTGGTCACCGCGTGACCTTGGCGTTGACATGCGTTCTGGGAGGCCTAGGCATGTCTAGTGGGTTGGGCACTCCCCATGTAGGTGCTAGGAAGAAAACTACAACAGAATAATCTCACGAGGAGACCGACCTATGCTCAAAGATGAATTAGCAGCCAAGTGTTTGATTAGCGGTACGGGAAATGCACATGGCCAATGGGCGTGAGTTTTGGCTGAGGATGATCATCTACTAAGAGTAATATCTTCACTAATTTTCAGCTCAAAAGGAGGATCCTAGGTGGTACTTGCTTTGCAAAGTACCACACTGGACAAAAATATGAATGTTGAAGCTGGGCTCAAAATAATGAATGGATTGAGCTGAAATTTGGTGGAGGATGGTTATTTGGGCATAGGAAAGCACTGTAGAAAATTGATACCATTTGGACATGCCAAAGTGGTACTTCCTTCACAATGCTCTTCTCTAGACAGAAACTTCGGAAAATTAGCGAGAGAAATTGGATGAATGAAATGAGCTCAAATTTGGTGTAGGTAAGTTACATAGGTATGGTCATGCGCTTGTAAATTTTCAGATCATTTAGGTAAGCCTAGCTAGTACTTACTTCACAAAGCTTCTCTCGAGGTAGAAACTTTGGAAATTTCCTGAGAAAGATTTACCAGGAAAATGGAGCTGAATATTATCATGTGGCGATGATTTGGGTATGGAAGAGTGCCCAAAAAGTTTGAGGGTAATAGGAAGGGTCTAGATAACACTTGCTTTGCAACGTGCCAATCTGGCCATAAAATATAAATTTAACCTGGGCTCACATAGATGATTCGAATGAGCTGCAATTTGGAGGAGGGTGATAATTTGGGCATATGAAGGAACTGTATAAATTTCATGTCATTTGGATATATAAAAAAGGTACTTCCTTCACAATGCTTCTAGGTGGACAAAAACTTTGGAAATTTGCCGAGGAAGATTTGCTTGGAAAATGGAGCTAAATTTTGTCATGAGGCAATGATTTGGATAGGAAAAAGTGCCCAAACATTTTGAGGGCAATCAAGAATATATCAATAGTACTTCCTTCATAAAGTGCTATTGTGAATAGAATAGGAAAATGAATATTGTTGAATTATTTTTGAACTAGGCAAGGAAGGATTTTTACATATTTGATGAAGATATGACCCAAAGAGTTTGAGATTTTTTGGGAATTTTGGGAATGACAGAAATATAGGTTGCTTCACAACCTAGGGCAAAAATTGACACATGGACATGACACATAGGCAAAACTATGAGGTGGCGCCAAGTCATACCAATCCACCACAATTCACAAGGTTATGACCATCAACATTGGTCATGATCAGCTAGAAATAAGGCACCGGACTAGTGCTGTCTGCTTTATGACCATTTCATGTGAGGAAATTACGACCTTTCTGACCAAAATGGTCGATATAGTTTAGGTTTTGGAGCCCGCCGAACAGCTTTTGACCAATTGGTCTCAAATGGTCATAGATCTATGACCAATTCTTCCAGGGTCACTGACAGAAGGTCACTAGTTGACATATTTCTTGTAGTGACAGATGCTGAGAAGGTACACTTTGCCGCACATCAATTGGATGGACCAGCAGCCTCATGGTGGAGAATTACACAGCCACTTTCCCCATAGCCAACGTCACTTGGGATCAGTTTCAGCAAGCTTTCCGCACAGCCCACGTCTCAACTGGAGCTATGAGCATGAAGAAGCGTGAGTTTCGCAACTTACGCCAGGGGAACCGTACTGTAGCTCAGTACGTGCATGAGTTTAGCAAGTTATCTCGCTATGCCCCTGACGATGTGGCCACAGATGTCGCGAAGCAGGAGAAGTTTATAAAATGGTTGAACGATGAGATGAGCATGCAGTTGATGGTGGCAACATTCAACAACTACCAGGAGTTGGTAGATAAGGCTCTTATGATTGAAGGGAAGCTGTAGCAGATCGAGAACCGTAAGAGGAAGTATGGACAAGGAAGGTACAATTCAGGGGCTCAGCTGAAGCCTCGTTTAACCCCGAACTCGGGAGGACTTGTCCATAACCATGGAGGTCACACCCACAATGGAGGGAGTTCTCACTACCACAATGGTTCCAAGAATGGGACTGGGAATGGAACAAGCAACAATCAGAACCGCTCCAATCCAGCCACACCCGCCAAGAGAGACCTAAGTCACATTACTTGCTTCAAGTGCGGGAAGACCGGACACTATGCCACGGAGTGCCCTGAAGCGAAGAATGGAAATGGTAACGGGAGCGCTGGGAAAAAACCCAATCCATTCAACAAAGGACAAGTGAACCATGTAAACGTGGAGGAGGTTGAAGGGCAGCCAGACGCAGTTATCGGTAAGTTTTTGGTTAAGTCTTTTAGCGCCCTTGTTCTTTTTGATACTAGTGCATCACATTCATACATATCAAGGGGATTCGTGGATAAGTTTAAACTACCAACCCAAGCCCTTAGGACCCCTCTGTTAGTAAGTTCACCTGGAGCAGAGTATATAGCTAGCCGATGGTGCGACCGGATACCTTTAACCATTGGTAGCCATGTTTTCCCGTCCGACCTAATAATTTTGGAGTCACAAGGATTGGATGTGATATTAGGCATGGACTGGATGTCAAAGTATGGAGGAAGCATTGACTGTGCTAGTAAGTCGATTTATCTCACCACCCCGGAGGGAAAAAGGATCAAGTATGTATCCAGGCATACGGCAAGGAGAACCCAAGTAAATTCCCTCTCAGGAGTTGTTCAGGAGGAAGTGCCCGTCGTAAAGGATTACCCAGATGTATTTCCAGAGGAATTACCAGGCATGCCGCCAGATCGGGACATCGAGTTTTTGATAGAACTGTTGCTAGGCACCGGGCCCATATCGAAGAGACCATACCGGATGCTCGCAAATGATCTGGAGGAGATTAAGAAGCAGATCAAGGATTTATTGGAGAAAGGTTACATTCGACGAAGTTCATCACCGTGGGGAGCCCCAGTGCTCTTGGTTGAGAAGAAGGATGGATCATTGAGGATGGTTGTTGATTATTGGGCGTTGAATGAGGTGACGATCAAGAACAAATACCCTTTGCCGATGATCAATGATTTGTTTGACCAGCTGCAAGGAGCTAAAGTGTTTTCAAAGATCAATCTACGATCAGGATATCACCAGCTAAAAATTCGAGAGAAGGATATACCAAAGACCGCATTTACCACAAGGTACGGGTTATATGAGTATACGGTCATGTCATTTGGACTGACTAACACCCCTGCCTATTTCATGAGCATGATGAACAAGGTGTTCATGGAATATTTGGATAAGTTTGTTGTGGTGTTCATGGATGATATAATGGTATACTCGAACAATGAAGAGGAGCACAAGGAGCATTTGCGTTTAGTTCTCGAGAAACTCAGGGAACATCAATTGTATGCCAAGTTCAGCAAATGTGAGTTTTGGTTGAAGGAAGTTGGATTCCTTGGACATGTTATATCAGGAGAAGGTATAACAGTAGACCCCACCAAGGTTCAGTCAGTCACTGAATGGTTGGCACCCACTTCAGTTAGCGAGATCCGCAATTTTCTTGGACTCGCAGGATACTATCGGAGATTCATTGAGAATTTTTCCAAGATTGCGAAGCCAATGACGGAGTTATTGAAGAAGGATACCAAATTTAAATGGACGGAGGAATGTGAGGCAAGTTTTCAGGAGTTAAAGAAACGTCTGACTACAGCCCCAGTGCTGATTCTGCCGGATATACGCAAGGATTTCCAAGTGTATTGCGACGCCTCTCGCTTAGGACTTGGAAGTGTGCTTATGTAGGACGGAAGAGTTGTTTCGTATGCCTCACGACAACTAAAACCTCACGAATTGAATTATGCCATGCATGATTTGGAGTTAGCAGCTGTAGTGCATGCGCTCAAGACTTGGAGACATTACCTTATTGGAAACCATTGTGATGTGTACACTGATCATAAGAGTTTGAAGTACACTTTCACACAGAAGGAGTTGAACCTTAGGCAGAGGAGATGGTTGGAGCTTATAAAGGATTATGACATGAAGCTTCACTATCATCCAGGCAAGGCCAATGTCGTAGCAGACGCTTTGAGCCGAAAGAGTTATTCTAACACCCTCGTAAGCACAGGATTTCCAAAGGAGTTAGCAGAGGAACTCAGGGAACTTCGATTGGAGATTGTTCCTAGAGGTTTTGTTGCAACAATGGAAGTTCAGTCTACATTGTTAGCAAAGATTCGAGAAGCTCAGAATGATGACAGAAGAGATTGCCGAGATAAAAGAGAAAATGAGCAAAGGAAAGGCCAAAGGTTTTCGTGAGGATGAGCACGACACCTTATGGTTTGAGGACCGTGTTTATGTGCCCAATAACATAGAGATCAGGAAGTTAATACTTCAGGAGGCTCATGACTCACCATACTCGATACACCCCGGAAACACCAAGATGTATTTGGATTTGAAGGAACGTTTCCGATGGACTGGTATGAAGAAGGATATTACCGAGTATGTAGCCGTATGTGATGTATGTCAGAGAGTGAAGGCAGAACATCAATAGCCAGCAGGATTGCTACAGCCTATGCCAATACCCGAATGGAAGTGGGATAAGCTTGGCATGGATTTTATCACCGGATTGCCCAGGACCAAATCAGGATATGATTCTATATGGGTAGTAGTTGATCGCTTGACCAAAGTGGCTCACTTTATCCAAGTGAAAACCACCTATACAAGCGCGAAGTTGGCCAAGATATACATGACCAGGATCATATGTCTGCATGCAGTTCCAAGGACCATCGTATCAGATAGAGGAACACAGTTTACCTCAAAGTTTTGGCATCAATTGCACCAGACTTTGGGTACAAGGCTAGAGTTCAGTACAGCATTCCATCCGCAGACAGATGGACAGACCGAGAGAGTCAACCAGATTCTGGAGGATATGTTGAGAGCTTGTGCACTAGATTATGGATCTAGTTGGGATGACAATTTGCCCCACGTGGAGTTCTCATACAACAATAGCTATCAAGCCAGTTTGAAGATGGCACTGTTCGAAGCCCTGTATGGACGAAGATGCAGAACACCGTTGATGTGGGATGAAGTTGGAGACCGACAGTTGTTTGGACCAAATTTGATCAAGGAGTCTGAAGAGAAGGTTAAGTTGATTCGCGATAGACTGAAGGTAGCTTAGTCCAGGCAGAAGAGTTATGCAGATTCGAAACGCAAGGAAGTAACCTATGAAATTGGAGACAGAGCATATCTGCGAGTGTCACCTCTGCGAGGAGTGAAACGTTTTGGAGTTAAGGGAAAGTTAGCCCCAAGATTTGTAGGACCGTACCGAATTCTAGAACGTATGGGAGAGGTTGCCTACAAGTTGTAGTTACCAGAAGGACTGTCAGGAGTTCATGATGTGTTTCATGTTTCCCAGTTGAAGAAGTGTCATGCGGAGATGGCCGATATACCACTAAGAGATGCAGTGCCCTTGGAAGCGATTCAGTTGGACAGTGATCTGACCTATGAGGAGAAGCCAGTCAGGATTCTTGAATTTGCCAGCCGAGTCACCCGCGGCAAGGTTACCAAGTTTTGCAAAGTTCAGTGGAGCCACCACACCGAGGATGAAGCCACCTGGGAACGAGAGGATGATCTTCGCAAAGACCACCCGCACCTATTCTCTAGCCAACCCGAATCTCGAGGGCGAGATTCATCTTAAGGGGGGTAGGTTTGTAACATCCCAAATTTTGAATTTGGAATGTTATACATAGGTCATTCATGCATAGCATAATTTATTTGCATTTCGTTTTGCAATCCTCGAAATTCTAAGCAACTCAAGGACCCTCGGAGAGAGTTGGGGATTTCACTGTTTTCATATTTGAATTTTATCAAATATAGAAACAAGGATTATTTGTTTTAATTATTTTTCTCTCCGAAAATATTTCATATTAAAATATATGAGAGGGGATAATATGACTTATTAAAATAAAATATTTGTTTTCTTTGGATTTTATTGCTATTTTATTTGCATAGGAAAAATTGCACGTTTTCAAAATTGCATTTTAGGGCCAAAAAATGTTCATCTTGTTCTAAATATTTTATTTAGACGGCGAAAATTTGTTTTGGCATTTTTAGATTTTTATTTATTTTTCTAGGATTTATTTTTGGCGGAATCTGTTAAAAAAAACTTCCGTGCCCGACTGGGCCAAGGCCTAGCCGAGCCAGGCCGGCCCGCACCGCGCCACCGCCTCCGTCGTGCCCGAGTCCGGCCAGGACTCGGCAGCCGCCGCCGTCGCCGCCCGGGACACCTCCCGCCCCCTCCCGCAAGCCACCCGCCCTCTCCCCTTTATTAGCCGCCGCCCCCGCCCCCGAATCACCACCCCGCCGCCGCAAACAGCAGCAGCAGCAATCGCCGCCGCCTGCCTCGTCTCGCCTCACCGCCAGCCGCCGCCGCCCGCAACGCCCGTCGCCTGCCGCGCCTCGCCTCGCCGCCAGCCGCCGCCGCCGCCGCACCACCCGCGCCACCCCACCGTCGCCCGAGCCGCCGCCTCGCTCGCCGGAAGCCGCCGGAGCCGCGCCGGAGTTCGCAAATCTCGCCGTCCGGGTTTTTTTGGTTTAGGTAAAAACCGTCGTTTAAAAAAAAACCTAGTTACGTTTTTCTTCGGTTCGTCGGTTTTCTCGGTTTAGTTTATTTAGCGGACGTTCGTCAGTACGTTCCTTTTAACGAACGGTTTTCGCCCGTTAGTCACAGACAGCGAACGTTCGTTCGTTAGCCTGTTCGTCAGTTTTTTCTTTTTCTCGGGTTTTTCACGATTATTTTCGATCGGGATTTCTGATCCGATTTTCGTTTTAGTTTATCTTCTCGCTCGTTTATCGGAATCAGGCGATTCAAGCGCCTAGATCTTCGTCTCGAAACCCTCTTTCTGTTTAACCAACTTGAATGAGATTTTGGTACTGTAAAATTTGACTTTAGTCAAGATTAGTAATCGAATCTTGTTTCTTTTGCAGTTTGAGTTTCGTTGCTCCGTTTGATTTGATTCTTTTTGCAAACCGGGGTTCTTAAGTTGAACTTTCTGGTTAGATCTTCTTATTTGAGATTTACCCGTGCATCTTTGCTTGATTGCTTATGTATGCTATTGTTTGTTTGCGATAGAATTCCCAGAGTGCGAAGCGTGCTACTACGAGTCTCTAGGTTTTGCGGATCGTCAGCAAGGCAAGTAACACATTGATCATACTCTTTTCATACCCAGTTTTTATGCATTAGCTCCAATCCTCAAACACTGCATGATTAGGATGTGATTAACTTGTGGGTATTGGGAAGTAGTTGATGAGGTAGAACCTATTGCCCTGTTATTATCAGACCCTTGGGAGTTACTTCTACGTATTGCTTATATTGCTATGCTATGCTCGTAGATGTGGTTTGGGTGAGCGAATCCATGACAGATGTGAGATGGTTAATTAATGGTTCCACTTAAGGTGGCAACTTTAATACACATCTAGGTGGATTGCTTGTCGGGCACCTGGAGAATCCAGTGTTGTCCTAGGATATCCCGGAGTACCCGTGTGATAATCCTATGGTCCGCCACCCAGGCTCAAAGGGAACTGAGATATTTCATGCTAGAAACTTCCGTGTGCAGCCACAAGCTATTGTGGGCTCTAGCATAGTTGAATAATTTGCATGACCTCTTCCAGTGGTAGGCTAGCAGATGTAGAGGGATGTAGGTTGGTACTGTCTACCCGAGGTTAGAGTTAATGCTTCTGAAAGACTGTGTCTCGGTCATCCGTTTCTCAAACACCATATAGTGCGAGAAATTCAACGGAGGCGATCGAGTCTTGTGGGGAAAAGTGCGCAAACCTCTGCAGAGAGTTAGCCGTGTCCCCGGTTATGGACATTATCTAGTACTTGGATTATCATATGTATCTCATCACTCTAATCTAATATGTTGGGTTGATAATTACTTTAATTGGGATTGAGTTGGAGGAACCTTCTCAATGATGTTTCAACTACCATGATAGTTAAAATAAAATTTATTCCTTTGTTGTAGGGAAAAATTGGCTTTTCGCAAGACTGTAACCATAGAGCTTTCCACCAGCCAAATATGCATGTAGTGATAGCATTATTCTATTCTTGCTCTACTGCGTTATATTGCCAGCATATTCCATGTGCTGACCCGTTTTCGGGCTGCAACGTATTATGTTGCAGACTTTTCAGACGAGGAGTAAGGTTCGTTAGGTCATTGCCGTGCAGCTCAGCTATGCCATTGGAGTTGATGGACTCACTTTATCTTCCAAGCCTTCCGCTGTTATCGTTTTAGATGGCCTTATGCCATATTTATTGTAATAAGTTATCTTTTGAGACATTCGATGTAATAAGTGTGTGATTGCTGCTATGTTATAAATCCTTCAAGTACTGTGTGTGTCAGCATTACCGATCCAGGGATGACACTGAAGCACAGAGACATGACCGTTTGAGGTCGGGTCGCTACAGATTGACATCAGGGTCGGCAAAAAGCAAGAGTTGCTGCGTTGGGGGTCCAGCTTCCTTCTGGATTTATTTTGGAATTGAATAATTGTTATTACATTCCTTCACTTAGTCGGAACATTATTTCTGCCTCATGTTTGATGAGTCGGGATTATGAATTCAATTTAAAGGACAATGGTTGTTCATTTTATTTGAATGGTATGTTCCACGGCTATGCACCCATTGTTGATGGGCTATTTATATTGAATCTAGAACAGGAACCGGTCTATAACGTGAATGTGAAGAGGCATGAGCCTAATGAGATAAATCCGACATACTTCTGGCATTGCTGACTTGGACACATTTGTCTGAAACACATGAAGAAGCTCCATGATGATGGGCTCCTAACTTCGTCTGACTTCGGGTCGTTCGAGACATGTGAATCATGCTTGCTCGGCAAGATGACTAAGTCTCCTTTTGCAAAGAGTTGCGAGAGGGTGTCCCAGCTATTGGAGCTCATACACAGTGTTGTGTGTGGTCCAATGAGCACAACTGCCAGAGGTGGCTATCAGTACTTCGTGACTTTTACTGACGACTTGAGTAGATATGGATATATCTATTTGATGAGGCACAAGTCGAAATTTTTGAAAAGTTCAAAGAGTTTCAGAACGAGGTTGAGAATCAGCTCGGCAAGACTATAAAGCTTCTACGATCTGACCGTGGAGGTGAGTACATGAGCCAGGAGTTTGATGATCATCTGAAAAGTCGAGGTATAGTACCTCAGCTCACACCTCCGAGTACGCCACAGAGAAACGATGTGTCGGAACGGAGGAATAGGACATTGTTGGACATGGTCCGGTCTATGATGAGCAAATCGGATTTACGCTTGTCATTTTGGGGACACGCTCTAGAAACTGCAGCTTTCACACTTAACAGGGTACTATCAAAATCCGTAGAAAAGACACCACATGGGATGTGGACCGGGAAGACTCCCAGTTTGTCTTTTCTAAAGATTTGGGGCTGTGAAGCATTTGTCAAGCGACTTATGTCAGACAAGCTTACACCCAAGTCAGATAAATGCATATTCGTGGGATATCCGAGGGAAACCTTGGGATATAGCTTCTACAACCGGGAAGAGAACAAAGTGTTTGTTGCTCGGAACGGGGTTTTCCTTGAGAAAGAGTTTCTCAGTCGGGAGGCCAGTGGGAGGATGGTCCGGCTCGAAGAAATTCGAGGATCACTTGGGGACGGCCTGGCTGGTAATGAGATCATACCGGAGTCAGTCAGAAACCCGTAGTGGAAGTGGCACCGGAAGATGGGATATGCCCCTCCGATTAGGAGAGATATACTCTAGGCCCCTCGTGTGATCCGACCAGGATAAGCATGGCCATGCAACAAGGATTATGAGATAATCTAGTTTGTGGTCGGCATCACTGGAACAAGAAAGAGGTCGGGCTAGCACAAGGATGACATACTTGCCTTGAGCCCGACAACATATATCATGTGGCAAAAGGAAAGGTAGTATGATGTATAGGTTCGCCTAACCAGCTTCATAGTCTGCTTGGTGTTCGGCATGCCTTGCTAGGGGCCGCTACCAACCGTGCAGTTCATGTTGGGGAACGTAGTATTTCAAAAAAAATTCCTACGATCACGCAAGATCTATCTAGGAGAAGCATAGCAACGAGCGGGGAGAGTGTGTGCACGTACCCTCGTAGACCAAAAGCGGAACCATTAAGTAACAAGGTTGATGTAGTCGAACGTCTTCGCGATCCAACCGATCAAGTACCGAACGCACGACACCTCCACGATCTGCACACGTTCAGCTCGGTGACGTCCCTCGAACTTCTAGATCTAGCTGAGGTCGAGGGAGAGTTTCATCAGTACGATGGTGTGTTGATGGTGATGATGAAGTTACCAACACAGGGCTTCGCCTAAGCACTATGATAATATGATCGAGGTGGAAATCTGTGGAGGGGGCACCCCTCCCCCATATATAAAGGAGTGGAGGAGGGGGCCGGCCGGCCTCATAGGGTGCGCCCCATGTGGGGTGGGGATCCTACTCCTACTAGGAGTAGGTTCCCCCTTTCCTAGTCCAACTAGGAGGGAGAATGAAGGGGAAGAGGAAGAGAAGGAAAGGGGGACCGCCCCCCCAATTCAGATTGGGCTTGGGGGATACGCGCCTCCCACTTGGCCGCCTCCTCCTCTCTTCCACTAAAGCCCATGTAGGTCCAATAACCCCCCGGGGGGTTCCGGTAACCCCCAGTACTCCGGAAAATGCCCGAACCTATCCGAAACCTTTCCGTTGTCCAAACATAACCTTCCAATATATCAATCTTAATGTCTCGACCATTTCGAGACTCCTCGTCATGTCCCTGATCTCATCCAGGACTCCGAACAAACTTCGGTCATAAAATCACATAACTCCTAATACAAATCATCATCGAACGTTAAGCGTGCGGACCCTACGAGTTCGAGAACTATGTAGACATGACCGAGACACATCTCCGGTCAATAACCAATAGCGGAACCTTGATGCTCATATTGGCTCCTACATATTCTATGAATATCTTTATCGGTCAAACCGCATAACAACATACGTTGTTCCCTTTGTCATCGGCATGTTACTTGCCCGAGATTCGATCGTCGGTATCATCATACCTAGTTCAATCTCGTTACCGGCAAGTCTCTTTACTCGTTCCGTAATGCATCATCCCGCAACTAACTCATTAGTCACATTTCTTGCAAGGCTTATAGTGATGTGCATTACCGAGAGGGCCCAGAGATACCTCTCCGACAATCGGAGTGACAAATCCTAATCTCGATCTATGCCAACTCAACAAACACCATCAGAGACACCTGTAGAGCATCTTTATAATCACCCAGTTACGTTGTGACGTTTGATGGCACACTAAGTGTTCCTCCGGTATTCGGGAGTTGCATAATCTCATAGTCATAGGAACATGTATAAGTCATGAAGAAAGCAATAGCAATAAACTAAACGATCTTTATGCTAAGCTAACGGATGGGTCTTGTCCATCACATCATTCTAATGATGTGATCCCGTTCATCAAATGGCAACACATGTCTATGGCTTGGAAACTTAACCATCCTTGATTAACGAGCTAGTCTAGTAGAGGCATACTAGGGACACTCTTTTTGTCTATGTATTCACACATGTACTAAGTTTTCGGTTAATACAATTCTAGCATGAATAATAAACATTTATCATGATATAAGGAAATATAAATAACAACTTTATTATTGCCTCTAGGGCATATTTCCTTCAGTCTCCCACTTGCACTAGAGTCAATAATCTAGTTCACATCGCCATGTGATTTAACACCAATAGTTCACATCACCTTGTGATTAGTTCACATTGCCATGTGACTAATACCCAAAGGGTTTTACTAGAGTCAATAATCTAGTTCACATTGCTATGTGATTAACACCCAAAGAGTACTAAGGTGTGATCATGTTTTGCTTGTGAGAGAAGCTTAATCAATGGGTCTGTCACATTCAGAGCCGTATGTATTTTGCAAATTTCGATGTCTACAATGCTCTGCACAGAGCTACACTAGCTAATTTCTCCCACTTTAAATATGTATCCAGATTGAGACTCAGAGTCATCCGGAACGGTGTAAAAGCTTGCATCGGCGTAACTCTTTACGATGAACTCTTTATCACCTCCATAACCGAGAAATATCTCCTTATTCTTCTAAGGATAATTTTGACCGCTGTCAAGTGATCCACTCCTAGATCAATATCGTACCCCTTTGCCAAACTCATGGCAAGGTAAACAAAAGGTTTGGTACACAGCATAGCATACTTTATGGAACCTATGGCTGAGGCATAGGGAATGACTTTCATTCTCTTTCTATTTTCTGTCGTGGTCGTGTTTTGAGTCTTACTCAACACCTTGCAATACAGGCAAGAACTCCTTCTTTGACTGTTCCATTTTGAACTACTTCAAAAATCTTGTCAAGGTATGTACTCATTGAAAAATCTTATCAAGCGTCTTGATCTATCTATATAGATCTTGATGCCCAATATGTAGGCAGCTTCACCGAGGTCTTTCTTTGAAAAACTCCTTTCAAACTCCTTTATGCTTTCCAGAAAATTCTACATCATTTCCGATCAACAATATGTCATTCACATATACTTATCAGAAAGGTTGTAGTGCACCCACTCACTTTCTTGTAAATACAGGCTTCACCGCAAGTCTGTATAAAACTATATGCTTTGATCAACTTATCAAAGAGTATATTCCAATTCTGAGATGCTTCCACCAGTCCATAGATGGATCGCTGGAGCTTGCACATTTTGTTAGCACCTATAGGATTGACAAAGCCTTCTGTTTGTATCATATACAACTCTTCTTTAAAAAATCCATTAAGGAATGCAGTTTTGACATCCATATGACAGATTTCATAAAATGTGGCAATTGCTAACATGATTCGGACAGACTTAAGCATCGCTACGAGTGAGAAAATCTTATCGTAGTCAACACCTTGAACTTGTCAAAAACTTTTTGCGACAATTCGAGCTTTGTAGATAGTAACACTACTATCACCGCCTGTCTTCCTCTTGAAGATCCATTTATTCTCAATGGCTAGCCGAACATCGGGCAAGTCAATCAAAGTCCATACTTTGTTCTCATACATGGATCCCATCTGAGATTTCATGGCCTCAAGCCATTTCGCGGAATCTGGGCTCATCATCGCTTCCTCATAGTTCGTAGGTTTGTCATGGTCAAGTAACATGACCTCCAGAATAGGATTACCGTACCACTCTGGTGCGGATCTTACTCTGGTTGACCTACAAGGTTCGGTAGTAACTTGATTAGAAGTTTCATGATCATCATCATTAGCTTCCTCACTAATTGGTGTAGGAATCACTTGAACTAATTTCTATGATGAACTACTTTCCAATAAGGGAGAAGGTACAACTACCTCATCAAGTTCTACTTTCCTCCCATTCACTTCTTCAAGAGAGACTCCTTCTCTAGATAGGATCCAGTCTTAGCAACAAAGATCTTGCCTTCGGATCTGTGATAGAAGGTGTACCCAGCAGTTTCTTTTGGGTATCCTATGAAGACACATTTCTCCGATTTGGGTTCGAGCTTATCAGGTTGAAGCTTTTTCACATAAGCATCGCAGCCCCAAACTTTAAGAAACGACAACTTGGGTTTCTTGCCAAACCACTGTTCATATGGTGTCGTCTCAACGGATTTAGATGGTGCCCTATTTAACGTGAATGCTACCGTCTCTAAAGCATAACCCCAAAACGATAGCGGTAATCAATAAGAGATATCATAGATCACACCATATCTAATAAAGCACGGTTATGATGTTCGAACACACCATTACGCTGTGGTGTTCCAGGTGGCGTAAGTTGCGAAACTATTCCACATTGTTTCAAACAAAGACCAAACTCGTAACTCAAATATTCGTCTCCATGATCAGATCGTAGAAACTTTATTTTCTTGTTACGATGATTTTCCACTTCACTCTTAAATTCTATGAACTTTTCAAATGTTTCAGACTTATGTTTCCTCAAGTAGATATACACATATCTGCTCAAATCATCTGTAAAGGTCAGAAAAATAACGATACACGCCGCGAGCCTCAACACTCATCGGATCGCATACATCAGTATGTATTATTTCCAATAAGTCAGTTGCTCGCTCCATTGTTCTGGAGAACGGAGTTTTAGTCATCTTGCCCATGAGGCATGGTTCGCAAGCATCAAGTGATTCATAATCAAGTGATTCCAAAAACCCATCAGCATGGAGTTTCTTCATGCGCTTTACACCAATATGACCTAAACGGCAGTGCCACAAATATGTTGCACTATCATTATCAACTTTGCATCTTTTGGCATCAATATTATGAATATGTGTATTACTACGATCGAGATTCAATAAACCATTCACCTTGGGTGTATGACCACAGAAGGTTTTATTCATGTAAACAGAATAACAATTATTCTTTGACTTAAATGAATAACTGTATTGCAATAAACATGATCCAATCATATTATGCTCAACGCAAACACCAAATAACATTTATTTTAGGTTCAACACTAATCCCGAAGGTAAAGGGAGTGTGCGATGGTGATCTTATCAACCTTGGAATCATTTCCAACACACATCGTCACCTTGCCCTCAACTAGTCTTTGTTCATTTTGTAACTCCTGTTTCGAGTTACTAATCATAGCAACTGAACCAGTATCAAATACCCAGGGGCTACTATGAACACTAGTAAAGTACACATCAATAACATGTATATCATATATACTTTTGTTCACTTTGCCATCCTTCTTATCCGCCAAGTATTTGGGGCAGTTCCGCTTCCAGTGACCATTTCCTTCGCAGTAGAAGCACTCAGTTTCAGGCTTGGGTCTAGCTTTGGGCTTCTTCATGGGAGTGGCAACTTGCTTGCCATTCTTCTTGAAGTTCCCTTTCTTTCCCTTGCCCTTTTACTTGAAACTAGTGGTCTTGTCAACCATCAACATTTGATGCTTTTCTTGATTTCTACCTTCGTCGATTTCAGCATCACGAAGAGCTCGGGAATCGTTTTCGTCATCCCTTGCATATTATAGTTCATCACGAAGTTCCAGTAACTTGGTGATAGTGACTAGAGAACTCTGTCAATCACTATTTTATCTGAAGATTAACTCCCACTTGATTCAAGCGATTGTAGTACTCAGACAATCTGAGCACATGCTCACTGGTTGAGCTATTCTCCTCCATCTTGTAGGAAAAGTACTTGTCAGAGGTCTCATACCTCTCGACTCGGGCATGAGTCTGAAATACCAATTTCAGCTCTTGGAACATCTTATATGCTCGTGGCGTTCAAAACGTTTTTGAAGTCCCGGTTCTAAGCCGTAAAGCATGGCGCACTAAACTATCAAGTAGTTATCATACCGAGCTTGCCAAACGTTCATAACGTCTGCATCTGCTCTTGCAATAGGTCCGTCACCTAGCGGTGCATCAAGGACATAATTCTTCTGTGCAGCAATGAGGATAATCCTCAGATCACGGACCTAGTCCGCATCATTGCTACTATCATCTTTCAACATAGTTTTTCTCTAGGAACATATCAAAAATAAACGGGGAGCTACATCGCGAGCTATTGATCTACAACATAGTTATGCAAATACTATCAGGACTAAGTTCATGATAAATTAAAGTTCAATTAATCATATTACTTAAGAACTCCCACTTAGATAGACATCCCTCTAGTCATCTAAGTGATCACGTGATCCATATCAACTAAACCATGTCCGATCATCAAGTGAGATGGAGTAGTTTTCAATGGTGAACATCACTATGTTGATCATATCTAGTATATGATTCACGCTCGACCTTTCGGTCTCAGTGTTCCGAGGCCATATCTGCATATGCTAGGCTCGTCAAGTTTAACCCGAGTATTCTGCGTGTGCAAAACTGGCTTGCACCCATTGTATGTGAACGTAGAGCTTATCACACCCGATCATCACGTGGTGTCTCGGCACGATGAACTGTAGCAACAGTGCATACTCAGGGAGAACACTTATACCTTGAAATTTAGTGAGAGATCATCTTATAATGCTACCACCGTACTAAACAAAATAAGATGCATAAAGGATAAACATCACATGCAATCAATATAAGTGATATGATATGGCCATCATCATCTTGTGCCTTTGATCTCCATCTCCAAAGCACCATCATGATCACCATCATCACCGGCTTGACACCTTGATCTCCATCGAATCATCGTTGTCGTCTCGCCAACTATTGCTTCTACGACTATCGCTACCGCTTAGTGATAAAGTAAAGCAATTACATGGAGATTGCATTTCATACAATAAAGCGACAACCATATGGCTCCTGCCAGTTGCCGATAACTGTGTTACAAAACATGATCATCTCAGACAAGAATTTATATATCATCACGTCTTGACCATATCACATCACAGCAAGCCCTGCAAAAACAAGTTAGACGTCCTCTACTTTGTTGTTGCAAGTTTTACGTGGCTGCTACGGGCTTAGCAAGAACCGTTCTTACCTACGCATCAAAACCACAACGATTATTCGTCAAGTGTGCTATTTTAACCTTCAACAAGGACCGGGCGTAGTCACACTCGATTCAACTAAAGTTGGAGAAACATATACCCACTAGCCACCTGTGTGCGAAGCACGGTGGTAGAACCAGTCTCACGAACGCGGTCATGTAATGTCGGTATGGGCCGCTTCATCCAACAATACCGCCGAATCAAAGTATGACATGCAGGTAAGCAGTATGACTATTATCGCCCACAACTCTTTGTGTTCTACTCATGCATATAACATCTACGCATAGACCTGGCTCGGATTCCACTTTGGGGAACATAGTATTTCAAACAAATTCCTACGATCATGCAAGATCTATCTAAGAGAAGCATAGCAACGGGCGGGGAGAGTGTGTCCACGTACCCTCGTAGACCGAAAGCGGAATCGTTAAGTAACGCGGTTGATGTTGTCGAACGTCTTCGCGATCCAACCGATCAAGTACCGAACGCACGACACCTCCGCGATCTGCACACGTTCAGCTCAGTGACGTCCCTCAAACATCTAGATCCAGCTGAGGTCGAGGGAGAGTTTCGTCAGCACGACAGCGTGCTGACGGTGATGATGAAGTTACCGACGCTGGGATTCGCCTAATATGACCGAGGTGGAAATCTGTGGAGAGGGGCACCGCACACGGCTAAGATCGACTTGTGTGTCTATGGGGTGCCCCCTCCCCCGAATATAAAGGAGTGGAGGAGGGGGCCAGCCGGCCTCATAGGGCACGCCCCAAGGGGGGATCCTACTCCTACTAGGAGTAGGTTCCCCCCTTTCCTAGTCCAACTAGGAGGGGCAAGGAAGGGGAAGATGGAGAGAAGGAAAGGGGGGCCGGCCCCCCAATTCGGATTGGGCTTGGGGGGCGCGCGCCTCCCACTTGGCTGCCTCCTCCTCTCTTCCACTAAAGCCCATGTAGGCCCAATAAACCTCCGGGGGGTTCCGGTAAACCCGTGGTACTCCGGAAAATGCCCGAACCTATGCGAAGCCTTTCCGGTGTCCAAACATAACCTTCCAATATGTCAATCTTCATGTCTCGACCATTTTGAGACTCCTTGTCATGTCCATGATCTCATCCGGGACTCCGAAAAAACTTTGGTCATCAAATCACATAACTCATAATACAAATCGTCATCGAACATTAAGCGTGCGGACCCTACGAGTTCGAGAACTATGTAGACATGACCGAGACACATCTCCGGTCAATAACTAATAGAAGAACCTGGATGCTCATATTGGCTCCTACATATTCTACGGAGATCTTTATCGGTCAGACCGCATAACAACATACGTTGTTCCCTTTGTCATCGGTATGTTACTTGCCCGAGATTCGATTGTCAGTATCATCATACCCAGTTCAATCTCGTTACTGGCAAGTCTCTTTACACGTTCCGTAATGCATCATCCCACAACTAACTCATTAGTCACATTGCTTGCAAGGCTTATAGTGATGTGCATTACCGAGAGGGCCTAGAGATACCTCTCCGACAATCGGAGTGACAAATCCTAATCTCGATCTATGCCAACTCAACAAACACCGTCGGAGACACCTGTAGAGCATCTTTATAATCACCCAGTTACGTTGTGACGTTTGATAGCACACTAGGTGTTCCTCCGGTATTCGGGGGTTGCATAATCTCATAGTCATAGGAACATGTATAAGTCATGAAGAAACCAATAGCAATAAACTAAACGATCATTATGCTAAGCTAACGGATGGGTCTTGTCCATCACATCATTCTCTAATGATGTGATACCGTTCATCAATTGACAACACATGTCTATGGCTAGGAAACTTAACCATCTTTGATTAACGAGCTAGTCTAGTAGAGGCATACTAGGGACACTCTGTTTGTCTATGTATTCACACATGTACTAAGTTTCCAGTTAATACAATTCTAGCATGAATAATAAACATTTATCCTGATATAAGGAAATATAAATAACAACTTTATTATTGCCTCTACGGCATATTTCCTTCAGTTCAGAGGTGATCTGAACTGCGACCAAGCCGTCTTGAACCTAAGGGGTCGCACGCTTAAGGGAAGGAACCTACAAGGTCGGATCCAGGGACACTGGTCGGATGTGATCCGAGCTGTATTCGGATTGTGGCCGAGTAGACTTATAGGATTTAGGGTCCGTGCGAGGCCCAATGTTGAGCCAGCGACGGACGCCTATATAAAGTGGGGTGCGACACACTCATGCGATTGATCACTTCAGCGCTGTCACTAGGGTTTGCATGTGTTGCGAATAGACACCTCCACTCGCTGCCGGTTGTGTGATCGGACCTAGCAGTCCGCCGCACGACGTTCCTCCTGCACGCGCGGATACCGTTAGAGGCGGTGCACCTGCGCCACTCCGTCGAACTTGTACATGGGATCCGACGACCGGCTGTTCGAGGGAGATCAGACGAGGAGGAGACGAACCATGCGGACGCGCTGTCCAACTCTTCTTCCGCTGCACGGCACTGCGCGTCTAGTGGTAACGATCTGTGATCCATTCCCGTAGCATGTTCCTGGTTGTTCTGCGCGTAGGAAAATTTTAATTTGCAGTCGACGCACCCTACCGTAGAACCCAACACTAGGCTGCCGGTTGGCTGGTGTCTAACGTAAGGGTGCGAGGGCACAAGTTCGCCACGGAAGCAGCACTTAGATGGCTATCTTAGAGTTGCGTGGGTTGAAGGTACTGCCGCCGCCGGATCTGGATGACGGCGAGTCTTTGTGGATTGGCCGGGGGTGGCGCAACCATGGTAGTGCGGTGGGGCGGGGAGCGGGTTTTTGGGCGGAGCTCTCGCGGCCACGGACGGTGGAGGCAGGCTGCTCTACCGGTGGTCACTGGCCCTTCGGGGAAGATTCCGAACAGTGTCAGCTGGGAGGCATAAGACGGCCATCAAGCCATCCGGTGTAGATCGGACAGTACCAAAATAAAATAAAATCGTGTGACCCCAATTTAGTCTTCAGTCAATAGATGTGTCACCACTCTCGTACCTTGCTGTTGATCTCTTAGGGTATTTCTTCAGACCAGAGATATGTGTCGTTCCTAACATTATGCGTTTTCTGCATCTTCAGCCACATCGTCTTCCGACTCACCGCATGCTCCAACAAGGGAAGCATACACCAGAAGGGAGCTATAGTCCCCACTAAACAGTTCCCTACATCGAATGCGCGTGCCCAACATGGACAGCCACAACAACTGCAAGGCCATTGACAAGTTAGCACATGATGCTCACTCCTATGGATGGCGGCCAGATAGGTTGTATCCTCATCTTACTTGTGTGCAACATTTATGGCTTTGTTATTCATCTAAGCATGGAAAATAGATTATCACATTTCACTATATATTCATGCTGATCTCTTACGGGTCTTGTTTTGGAGTTAATGCTATTCCATAGTTCAGCTAAGAGACTTGTTCTTTAGGTAATGTTGTTCCATAGTTATCATCCATCAGCCAATGCTATCCCACAGGCTGGTGATTATAGTATTATACCACTTCTAGTATTACCTATGTTGTTCTTTAATACTTTTGTGTGCCATCTAGTTAATCTCGAGTACAAACGATACATATTCTGTAGCTTTCATCTGTGTTCTCCCTTTAGTTTTTGAGACCTATTGCTGCTAGTTAACCCTAGTCCTACTATTTCTGTCGTCTCCTACAGGCACTCATTACATAAATCTAACTACTAGTTGTCTTCCATGCATGTTAGATAGAATTGCAAACACTGATTTATCCACAAGACCCTCACAGAGCAATGTAACGGGCAACAAACTTGACGTCAATGATACCCAATATGATGGAACATGTAAAGGCAGTTCTTCAGAAGACTTGAAGAAAGATGATGAATCCTATTCACCCCACAAGGTCCTTTCTCTAACTTGGCCCATGATATGGGTACATCATGCATGTAATGTCCTGGAGTGCATCTACTTTGTTGCAATGCCTTGTGCTTAGCCTGCTGATCATGCATGTAAATATGTCATGCCTTGCTATTTTTCAGTACCTATTCCATTCATGATAACATGTTTTCAAATTCAAGTACTGTCATTCTACTCTATCGCAATGCCATCTGCTTAGTTTGGACATCATGCTTTTGAATATCTTATGCATTGTTATTCATCAGTATGTACTTCATCTGTCTACCATACCATGTTCTTTTTTTGCATTGAAGTGCTGTTCTAGTGGTTTGTTGCAATGCCATCTTAGTTTCCCAATCATACACACATATGTTGCCTTAGTGTTTTTCTGTATGTATTCCGCTAGCATACAGTTTTACATTCAAGTAGTGTTTTTTACACTGTTGTCCTGTCGTATCCCTAGCTCTTACATCATACTCCCTCCGTCCGGATTACATGTCACAGAAATGGATAAAAATGGATGTATCTAGAACTGAAATACGCCTAGACTCATCCATTTATTTCCGGATGGAGGGAATACATGTCAATATGTCATGCCTTTCTATTCTTCAGTACCTATTCCATCTCTGCTGTAGCATGTTTTATAATTGAAGCACCATTCTTCTATATAAGGCATGCAAGGGGAAGACAGCTATGTTAGAATCTGAAGGGTTACAAACCAAGTCTTTGCAAAAGATCCAAACGCCAGGTGATAGTAAACCAACTCCAGTTTTCATAGATACTGCTCCAGCACAGAGAAACCCAACTCCTACTGATAATAAGCAAATTCCAGTGGCCAAAGAACTAGTCCGCTCCAGTCCAGCAAAAGTATGTCAACTCCATTCTAAGAAGCGTGTGCGTATCCTTGCATCATGAAATTTTATAGCATTCTGATCATATTTTCTATATGTTTCTTACCTATCTCTCTTTTAGAAAATAAGGTTAAACGATAGAATACTTTCTGCACTGGGATCGTATTCGGGGAAAGTATCTTGCAGGAATTCACTGTGCTCCAATGCTGATGTAAGTACCTGTTGTATATCACTATATTTTTACATCAGCATGTATTTTATTAATCGGCGTGAATCCAACATTTATCTGATATAAATTTAGTTGTAGCAAAATGTATGGGGTTGGTTGGTTCCCAGCCACAGTTTGCCAAGCCAAAATTTGGCAGCCACAGTTTAGTTGGTATGTGTTTGGTTTTTGCCGCACTTTGGCTTGCCACACTTTATTGCCCCTATGGCCCACTTGTCATAGAGACAATTTTTTTGCCAACTTTTGCCAAAGTTTGGCGTCCAATTTCTCAGCCACACTTGTGTGGCTTGCCATACTTGTGTGGCTAGCCACACTAGTCTCCAACCAAACAGACCCTAAAGACGACAATGTTGATTTTTGTAAGGAAATCTACCTGGTAGTTTTGCATACTGATCTGCATGAGTGTACTATCTCATATCATGCACATTACTGAATTGTAGTGCTGCTCTGGTTGCCCATTCATTCATTGTGTCAATGTTGCTTTCGTATTACCTTACCTGGCTGATGATAGTCGTGCCATATTGTGTTAATTTGGTGTAGGCTGGTGTGGTCTGGTGCTACCTCTTGAGCATGCGTTGGTTTTCCCTTGAAGAGGAAAGGGTGATGCAGCAAAGTAGCATAAGTATTTCCCTCAGTTTTTGAAAACCAAGGTATCAATCCAGTAGGAGGCTACACGCAAATCCCTAGTACCCGCACAAACAATCAAGAACCTTGCAACCAACGCGATAAAGGGGTTGTCAATCCCTTCACGGCCACTTGCAAAAGTGAGATCTGATAAAGATAATAAGATAAATATTTTTTGTATTTTTGTTGTATAGATTGGAAAATAAAGATTGCAAAATAAACAGCGATAGAAATAGCTAATTAACAAAAGATTAATATGATGGAAAATAGACCCGGGGGCCATAGGTTTCACTAGTGGCTTCTCTCAAGATAGCATGTATTACGGTGGGTGAACAAATTACTGTCGAGCAATTGATAGAAAAGCGCATAGTTATGAGAATATCTAGGCATGATCATGAACATAGGCATCACGTCCGTGACAAGTAGACCAAAACGATTCTGCATCTACTACTATTACTCCACGCATCGACCGCTATCCAGCATGCATCTAGAGTATTAAGTTCATAAGAACAGAGTAACGCATTAGGCAAGATGACATGATGTAGAGGGATAAACTCAAGCAATATGATATAAACCCCATCTTTTTATCCTCGATGGCAACAATAGAATACGTGCCTTGCTGCCCCTGCTGTCACTGGGAAAGGACACCGCAAGATTGAACCCAAAGCTAAGCACTTGTCCCATTGCAAAAAGATCAATCTAGTAGGCCAAACTAAACCGATAATTTGAAGAGGCTTGCAAAGATATCAAATCATGCATATAAGAATTCAGAGAAGAATCAAATATTGTTCATAGATAATCTTGATCATAAACCCACAATACATCGGATCTCGACAAACACACCGCCAAAAGAATTACATCGAATAGATCTCCAATAAGATCGAGGAGAACTTTGTATTGAGATCCAAATAGAGAGAAGAAGCCATCTAGCTAATAACTATGGACCCGAAGGTCTGTGGTAAACTACTCACACATCATCGGAGAGGCTATGGTGTTGATGTAGAAGCCCTCTGTGATCGAATCCCCCTCCGGCAGATCGCCGGAAAAGGCCCCAAGATGGGATCTCACGGGTACAGAAGGTTGCAGCGGTGGAAAATAGGTTTCGTGGCTCTCCCCGAAGGTTTCAAGGTATAAGAGTATATATAGGAGAAAGAAGTAGGTCGGTGGAGCTACGAGGGGCCCAAGAGGGTGGGGGCGCGCCCTCTTGCCTTATGGCCTCCTCGGGGCTTTCTTGACCTCCACACCAAGTCTCCTGGATTGCGTTTGTTCCAAAAATGATCCTGGTGAAGGTTTCATTCTGTTTGGATTCTGTTTGATATTCCTTTTCTGCGAAACACTGAAATAGGCAAAAAATTAGCAATTTGCACTGGGCCTTCGCTTAATAGGTTAGTCCCAAAAATAATATAAAAAGATATATTAAAGCCCATTAAACATCCAAAACAGATAATATAATAGCATGGAACAATCAAAAATTATAGATACGTTGGATACGTATCATCTGGTTGCCCAAACGTTTGTTGTGTCAATGTTGCTTTCCTATTATCTAACCTGGCCAATGATAGCAATGCTAGTGTGTTAATTAGGTGTAGACTGCTGAAGATAAGAAGACAAACTCTGAAAACAGCAAGGCAACCCCATTGTTTCTTTCCAATAAATCTAGGCCAGGTAATATGGCAATAACTCTTGATTAATCCGTTCGGTTCCCCTCCTAATTTATGTTATGATGCAGTGGTCGAGACACTCTCCACTATCAATAATACAAACCTACCAAAATCTCCATCTGAATCTGTTTAGTTTCCTCTGTCTCGAATGCAACAGAACCAAGTACGGGCTGAAGCAATGATGGAAATGGTGGAGGAATCAGAGGTGCACATTCGTGCACAACAACAACTGATCAATGTTTTCAGAGACAATGTAGCAAAGCAGGAAAACTTTCCCACATGCTTATGGGCATCATCCGCGCTGAGGTTGCAGATTGTGACGTTGTAGATCGTTAGGTTCTGTTCATTTATTTGCACTGGCATCAATCTTTGATTGCCTAGTGGATGTAATTTCCTGTACTATATGCTGGATGTGCAACATTTTTTCCTGTATGCCATACCTTTGCTTAGCGCGCCTCGCATTCCAGCTAAATGGTCGCTAGGAAGCTAAAAAAGCAGTGAAATTATTAGTTAGCATGAATAGTCGTGGGCCCTAATGGGCTCGCAGGGACCAAAATTCTCATAGGCCTTTGATTGATCGGTTTTAGTCCTGTGCATAATTGCTCGTTGTAATGTGCTCAAATTATCTAATTGGGCCTACAGACATGTTCGAACTTTAGTGGGCCCATTAAGTTAATGGGTCGTTACCAGGCCGAAAGTTAATGGTCGGCCCTGTTACCCCCCGGGTCGTTAACAGGACCACATCAAAGCTGGTAACAGCTGGGCCCATTTGATTTCACGGGCCGTTAACATGCCGATACTAAGGTCGGGCTACATATGGCCAACTATACTATGGGCCTTTAGCAGGACGAAAGAGACATCGGGCTCGTACTGGACCATGAAGAGCATGGGTCGCTAAGAGGCCGAAAGTCAGGTCGTACTGTATATGGCCCAACTGTGTTGTGGGCCTTTAGCAGGCCGAAATAGAAACCAGTCTGGTATTGGACCATGAAGGGCATGGGCCATTAAAAGGCCAAAACTCAAGTCCGGCTGCAAATGGCCAACTCATTTATGGGCCGTCAACAGGCTGAAAGACACACCGGGCCGAAAATTGGCCCAACACTTAAATGGGTCGCTAAATGGCCGAAACATGAACATCCTGAAAATTGGCCCAACCCTTGAATGGGCTGTTAACAGGCCGAAACCACATCGGGCCGATATTGAGCCCAAATATATAGCGGGCTGTTAACGGGCTCGAACTGACGATGGGCTGCAATGGTATCAAATCGTTAACGGGCCGTTGACGGACCGAATTGGCACATCTCGTATGGGCCGTGGGCTTAAATGGACCTGGCACAAGTAGGCCTTATGTGGGCCGGCCTGATAATTTTTACTGGGCCGACATTTTTCACCGGAATGGGCCACTGTTGGGCCGTGCCACGTGTTGACCTATCATAGGCGCCTCCTGTCCAATGAGTGAATGACATCTGTCCCAACGGTGAGCCAACACGTGTTTCCTCCGGCCAATGAGAATTATACACGTGAAAAATCCCCATTGGTCTTGGCTGTTAACGGGTTATCGGATCCAAAACCGGACCCGATAGCTTAACGGTGACCCGTTACGGTGGATGCCACATCTCGGTTACCCTTGACGAAAACACTTCCGTGACGCGCCATTTATCGTCATGGAAGTGGACACTTCCGTGTTGATAATTTTGGTAATGTCATGGAACACTTCTACGACAACACAAGTATGACTATCTTGATTCTGTCACAAAATCTTCATGGATGTACATGCATGACAGAAAACATGACCTACCGTGACAAACATGTATCATCACGGAAGTGTATTTTTTTTGTAGTGTGAGTTAGTTTTGTTAGGGTTTGATCCCTAGTATCCACTATGTTCTGAGATTAATGTTGCTATGACTTAGCTATGCCTAATGCTTGTCACTAGGGCCCGAGTGCCATGATTTCAGATATGAACCTATTATGTTTTCATGAATATATTTGTGTTCTTGACCCAATCTTGCAAGTTGTAGACACCTATTACGAGTTATGATTCGCATACCCCAAGGTGACAATAATGGGATTCTTTCTGCTGATTACTATAGTTTGAGGAGTTCATGTATTCAATAAGTGTTAATGCTTTGGTCCGGTTCTCTATTAAAAGGAGGCCTTCATATCCCTTAGTTTCCATTAGGACCCCGCTGCCACAGGAGGGTAGGACAAAAGATGTCATGCAAGTTCTTTTCCATAAGCATGTATGACTATATACAGAATACATGCCTACATTATATTGATGAATCGGAGCTAGTTATGTGTCACCCTAGGTTATGACTGCTACATTATGAATATCATCTAACACAATTATAATTGCCGATCCATTGCCTACGAGCCTTTCACATATGATCTTTGCTAAGTTACTTTCGTTGCTCCTGCTGTTAAAATCACTACAAAACTGCTACTGTTACTTTTGCCACTGTCACCTTTACTTCCATATTACTTTGCTACTAAATACTTTGATGTAGATATTAAGTCTTTCAGGTGTGGTTGAATTGACAACTCAGCTGCTAATACCCGAGAATATTCTTTGGCTCCCCTTGTGTCGAATCAATAAATTTGGGTTGAATACTCTAGCCTCGAAAACTGTTGTGATCCCCTATACTTCTGGGTTATCAAGGGTCGCAAGGTAGAGCGGAACGTAGGCAGCGAGCGTTGATACGTCTCCAATGTATCTATAAATTTTTATTGTTCCATGCTATTATATTATCATTCTTGGATGTTTTACAATCATTTTATAGCAACTTTATATCATTTTTTGGGACTAACGTATTGACATAATGCCCAGTGCCAGTTGCTATTTTTTGCTTATTTTTTACTTCGCAGAAAATCAATACCAAATGGAGTCCAAACGCAGCGAAACATTTTGGAGATTTTTTCTGGACCAAAGGCACACGATGGGCCAAGGAAGTACCAGAGGGGGGCTCCAAGGGGAGCACAACCCACCTGGGCGCACCTGGGGGCCCAGGCGCACCCTGGTGGGTTGTGCCCACCTCGACCACCTCCTGCACCGCCTCTTTGCTCTATTAATACCCCTAAAATCCAAAAACCCTAGGGGGGTCGACAAAACACAATTCCAGCTGACGCAACTTCCAGAAACACCAGATCCAATCTAGACACCATCACGGAGGGGTTCATCATCCTCATTGCTGCCTCTCCGATGATGCGTGAGTAGTTCATTGTAGACCTTCGGGTCCGTAGTTAGTAGCTAGATGGCTTCCTCTCTGTCTTTTGATTCTCAATACAATGGTCTCTTGGAGATCTATTTGATGTAACTCTTCTTGTGGTGTGTTTGTTGGGATCCGATGAACTTTGAGTTTATGATCAGATCTATTTTATCCATGAAAGTTATTTGAGTTTTGATCTCTTATATGCATGATTTCTTATAGCCTCGTATTTCTTCTTTGAATCTTTGGTTTAGTTAGGCAAACTAGATCGATTTTTCTTGCCATGGGAAGAGGTGCTTTGTGATGGGTTCTATCTTACGGTGCTCAATCCCAGTGACAGAAGCGGACGTGGCATGTATGTATCGTTTCTATTAAGGATAACAAGATGGTTCCTACATGAATAGATCTTGTCTACATCATGTCATCGTTCTTATTGCATTACTACGTTTTTCCATGAACTTAATATACTAGATGCATGCTGGATAGCGGTCGATGTGTGGAGTAATAGTAGTAGATGCAGGCAGGAGTCGGTCTACTAACTTGGACGTGATGCCTATATAATGATCATTGCCTGGATATTGTCATAATTATTTGAAGTTCTATCAATTGCCCAACAGTAATTTTTTTACCCACCGTATGCTATTTTTCTCGAGAGAAGCCACTAGTGAAATCTACGGCCCCGGGTCTATTCTTTATCATATTTGCTTCGAGATCTATTTTTATTCGCTTTTATTTTCAGATATATTATTCCAAAAACCCAAAAATACCTTGCTGTAATTGACTGTTATTTATTTTATTTTGCGTTTCCGGGAGATCTTTTTATCCAATCTACTACAAACCAATCTATCTTTTACCCGGGAGGGATTGACAACCCCTCTTACGCGTCGGGTTGCAAGTATTTGTTCTTTGTGTGCAGGTACCGTTTACATAGTGTTGCGTGGTTCTCCTACTGGTTCGATAACCTTGGTCTCATCACTAAGGGAAATACCTACCGTAGCTGTGCTGCATCATCCCTTCCTCTTTGGGGAAATACCGATGTAGTTCAAGCCGCATCAAAAGGAATTTCTGGCACCGTTGCCGGGGCGACATCATCAACATCCATCTGGTTCCTAATCACAAATCTCATCAACTTGCAATTTACATTATTTGCCATTTGCCTCTCATTTTCATCTCCCCCACCTCACAAAAATTTGCCATTTTATTCGCCATTTTGTCGTTCACCGTTTTCTCGCGAGATCTGTTTTCGTGTGCAATTTTGTTTGTCACTTTTTGTCGTTATGGATAGTTCTTCCTCTATTGCGTGCACCCCCAAGAACGAGGTTCTTAACTTCAAACAAAGGGGAGGGGAGAATTTAAAAGATGCTTGCTATAGGATTTGCAGTGCTCATAATAAATCTATTCGTAGGCAAGCTACCATTGTTCTTCTTTGCTGTTTTTATGTGGGCATCACCACTTCGGATAGATTCGTCCTTGACACGATTACAGTGGGAATTTCTTGATGTGTCCTTCTCTAGATGCTTGTAATGCCATGGGAAATCTAGTAGGTTCACCACCTCTCATGATTAATGAAACAACTTAAACTCTTGAGCATGTTATGGAAAGGTTAGAAGCTATTGAAAAGAAAATCCTCACGGAAGAAAACATTAAAAAATTGGATAAAAGGACGCATAATCTTGCTAATAGAATTGGGTCAAAAGCGGGAGATGCTCTTAAGGTACTAAAATAAAAAGAACCCGCATTCAACGAGAAAATAGAGGAGAGCCCTGCTAGAATTGATAAGTTGGAAGAAATTTTTAGTAATTTAAGAATGGCTTTTTCTTCTGCTAAAACAATTGAAAAAACTCTGGTAAAAATTTTCAAGGTTACACAAGTCACTAAAAACAAGGGTGCAACTTCTAATATTAACAAAGAAGATCTGAAGATGATTAGTATTCACCCAAATTTTGTTGAAGTGATAAAAGACCCTACATGCAAGAATAAATTCTTTAACCTTGTTCCTAGGAGTATTGTTATTGAATATTTGTATGCTAAATCTTTGAAGAGTTCTAAGTGTTTGATTGAGGAGTTGGAAACTAAAGATGACAACACTTGGATCTATGCATTATGCCTAGCTAGGGGCATAAAACGATAGCGCTTGTTGGGAGACAACCCAATGAATAAAATTTATTTTTGTATTTTTCTTTATGTTATTGAGTGTTTGCACAATTATGCTACTGTTATGATTGTGTTAGCGTTTGTGCCAAGCAAAGCCTTTGGGATCATGTTGGGTGATAGTTGATTTGATCTTGTTGAAAAACAGAAATTTTGCGTCCAGTAAAATTATTTTCAAAGATCAGACAAGCGGCGAAAAATTCTGAATTTTTTACACAAGATTGATATTCAAATTTCCCACGTTGTCATAATTTTTTAGAATGTTTGGAGTTACAGAAGTATTCCAAGTTTTTAGATTGCTATAGACTGTTCTTTTTTTGACAGTTTCTGTTTTCTTTGCGTTGTGTGCTTATTTTGACGAATCTATGGTTTATATTGGAGGGTATAAACCATAGTAAGGTATGAATGGGTTTGTAACATTACTTAGAGTAGTGATTTGCTTTGTTATACTAACGGATCTCACGAAGGTTTTGTTGAGTTTTGTGTGATTGAAGTTTTCAAGTTTTGGGTGAGATCACGATGGATGAAGGAATAAGGAGTAAGAAGAGCCTAAGCTTGGGGATGCCCATGGCACCCCAAGTTATTACCCAAAGAGGAACAAGCAACTAAGCTTGGGGATGCCCCTGAGTGGCATCCCCTCTTTCTTCTAACGACCATCGGTATTTTACTTGGAGCTATATTTGTATTCGTCACATAGCATGAGTTTTGCTTGGAGCGTCTTGTATTATATGAGTCTTTGCTTCTTTTGTTTTTTAGTTTGTGTCATCTATCCTTGCTGGACACACCTATTTGAGAGACCCAAAATTATGCTATGATTTTCTAGAATTGCTCCATGTGCTTCACTAAATTTTTTGAGCTATGGAATTGCTCTAGTGCTTCACTAATATCTTTTTGAGCACAGTGTGCTTTAATATTTTGGAAGAAATGCTCTCATGCTTCACTTAGATTTATTTGAGGGTTAGTAAATTTTTAAGAAATTCTCACATGCTTCACTTTAATTATTTTGTGAGAAGAAAATTTTTATGCTCATTTCTTCACTTAGATTTGTTTGAGCTATTAAAAGCAACATATAAAATTAGTCCCAAAGTGATAGATATTCAAGAGGGATATAATAAAAGCTTTCATGAGGATCATTGGAAAAAATAAACTTGATTCTTTCTAATAGTTTAGCGATATGATGATAGTGATATGTGAGTCATGTTGATGAGCAATTATGCTTTAGTAAGAATATTGATGTTAAGTTTTGCGATTCCCTATGCAAGCACGAAAGTCAATAGTTATGCAATGAAATTACATCCTACTTGTGGTGCATTATTCGGTGTTAGTTATGCTTAATGCTCGCTTATGAGATTTTTCGTTTCTTGGTTGGATGCTTCTCAATCTTTTGCTAGCCTTCACTCGTACTAAGTGGGATTACTACTTGTGCATCCAAAATCCTTAAACCCGGTTTTTGCCATATGAGTCCACTATACCTACCTATATGAGGTATTTCCGTGCCGTTCTAAGCAAATTTGTATGTGCCATATCTAATCTTCAAAATAAATTTCCTTTTTGTGTGCTCGTACCGCTCATGAAACGGTAGGGGGTGGCTGATATTTTTCCATGCTAGATGTGTTATTCTCAAGATGAGTGTTTATTCACTTGTCATTGCACGAGAGTATGACAAAGGTATTAGGGATGCCCAGTCCCGAAATGAAAAATGAATTTATTTTATGTTGTCAAATAATAAATTTGTTGGAAAGTGTTGGTATGGATGCTACCCGTGGATTCGGTTAGCCGTGGAATGTGAAAGTATGGTGGAAAAAGGAATAAACATTATTTTTTGTTTGGGAACCGCCTATGATATATCTAGCATGGAAACTATTGGGAACTACTCGATCGTTTTCGTTAATAGGAAAGGCATGCCACCCAAAATGTTTTATCTCTATCTTTTTCCGCTTTGAGCTCTTGCACCTTTACAAATCCCTACTTCCCTCTGCGAAGGGCCTTTCTATTTACTTTATGCACTTTTCATTTTTATTTGAGTCTCCATCTTCTCTTATAAAGCACCAACTAAGGGGCACTATGATCATACTTGAGCATTGGGTGTAGCTAATATGCGAGTGTGCTTCATGAATGGATCAATGATTGAGCATAATGGGCTAGGGATAACTTGCTTTAGTGTTGATATTTTGAAAGACATGGTTCCTTCCTGATATTCTTGAGTATTGAAACCTCCATGTCAAAACTAGACTATTGCTTTGAATCATATAGAAGTCCAAATGTCCATGCTACAACAGAAAAGACAATGTGATGAACATGATAGGCAGAATTCCACATCAAAAATTCTGTTTTTATCATTTACCTACTCGAGGACGAGTAGGAATTAAGCTCGGGGATGCTGATACGTCTCCAACGTATCTATAATTTTTTATTGTTCCATTCTATTATATTATCATTCTTGGATGTTTTACAATCATTTTATTGCAACTTTATATAATTTTTTTGGGACGAACCTACTGACATAGTGCCCAGTGCTAGTTGCTGTTTTTGCTTGTTTTTTACTTCGCAGAAAATCAATACCAAACGGAGTACAGAAGCAGCGAAACTTTTTGGAGTTTTTTCTGGACCAGAAGACACACGATGGGCCAAGGAAGTACCAGAGGGGGGCTCCGAGGGGAGCACAACCCACCTGGGCGCGCCTGGGGGCCTAGGCGCGCCCTAGTGGGTTGTGCCCACCTCAGCCGCCTCCCGCACCGCCTCTTTGCTCTATAAATACCCCAAAAATCCAAAAACCCTAGGGGGGTCGACGAAACACAATTCCAGCCACCGCAATTTCTAGAAACACCAGATCCAATCTGGTGCCTCTCTGATGATGCGTGAGTAGTTCATTGTAGATTCATCAACTTCATACCTCTCAAAAGTGATCCATTAATAAGGTTGATCAAATCTTATTAACAACCACCTTCGATTGGCATGAAACCGAAGAACTTTCGTAAAGCACTAAGTTACCTCAACAGGGATATGCATGTCCCCAAGAATACGTATATCATATTTCTTTTTGGCATTAGGTAGAGGTAGTTGGAAACTTCCAATAGTGAGTGTCGGAGATTTTTCAATAACATTAATATCATTCACTTGGAATTGTTTCTTCGGAAAGTGCACCGTATGCTCATTACCATTGATATGAAAAGTGACCTTGATTTTATGGCAACCAATAACAACCCCTGCAGTCTTCAAGAAGGGTCTACCAGGGATAATCGACATATTTTCGTCCTCGGGCATCTCAAGTATAACAAAGTCAGTTAAGATAGTAACATTTGCAACAACAACGGGCACATCCTCACAAATACCGATAGGTATGGCAGTTGATTTATCAGCCATTTGCAAAGATATTTAAGTAGGTGTGAGTTTATTCAAATCAAGTCCTTTGTATAAAGAGAAAGGCATACTACTAACACCAGCTCCTAAATCACACAAAGCAGTTTTAACATAGTTTCTTTTGATGGAGCAAGGTATAGTTGGTATTCCAGGATCTCCAAGTTTCTTAGGTACTCCATCCTTAAAACAATAATTAGCAAGCATGGTGGAGATTTCAGCTTCAGGTATCTTTCTTTTATTAGAGATGATGTCTTTCATATATTTTGCAGAGGGTGCCATCGTTAAGATATCAGTCAAGCAGGTACGCTAAAAGACTGGCCTAAGCATTTCAGCAAAGCGTTCAAATTCTTCATCATCTTTCTTCTTAGTTGATTTAGGTGGAAAGGGCATAGGTTTCTGAACCCATGGTTCTCTTTCCTTACCATGTTTCCTAGAAACAAAGTCTCTTTTATCATATCTTTTATTCCTGGGTTGTGGGTTATCAAGATCAACAGCTGGTTCTATTTCAACATCATTGTCTAGTTCTTTATTATTTGGTTGTGTGTATTCATGAACCTCATCATTATATTTTCCATTATTAGAAGGTGAGTATTCATTACTGGATTGAGTTTCAGCATCAGAAATAGAAACATCATTATCATTATTAGGACGCTTTTCTATTTCAGGCTCACTAGAGGCATGCAAAGTCCTATCATTTTTCTTTTTCTTTTGAGAAGGACTAAGTGCATTAGTTTTAAGTATTTGAGAATCTTGTTCAATTCTTTTTGGGTGTCCCTCAGGATAAAGTGGTTCCTGAGTCATTTTATCTCCTCTAGTCATTACTCTAACAGCATGATCACTTATATTATTATTCATTTAATCAAACAATTCTCTTTGAGATTTAGCAACTTGTTCTAGTTGAGTTTGAACCATAGAGGCATGTTTTCTACACCTCTAACATCATTTGAGATTCTAAATAACAAGTCACTCAAGCGAGCAATCATATCAGAATTGTATTTCAATTATTTCATAACATTTGCATTGAAGTGATCTTGTTTTCTAATGTAGTTATCAAACTCATAAAGGCACTGACTAGGATGGATGTTATAAGGATTGTCATTATCATTGAATTTCATTAAAGAGTTTACCTCTACCACCTTAGGTGGTGGTGTATCAAGCCCATGTATTTCTTTAATAGGAAGTAAATTTTTGACATGCTCAGCTTGAATACCTTTTTCCTTCATACATTTCTTTGCCTCTTGCATATCTTCAGGACTGAGATATAAGATACCCCTCTTCTTCGGAGTAGGATTAGGCGGTGGTTCGGGAAGAGTCCAATCATCATAATTTTTCAATATGTTATTCAATAGTTCCTCAGCTTGTTCAACAGTTCGTTCCCTAAAAACACAACCAACACAACTATCTAGGAAGTCCCTAGAAGCACCGGTTAGTCCATTATATAAGATATCGAGTATTTCATTTTTCTTAAGAGGATGATCAGGCAAAGAATTCGGCACTTGGATAAGCCTCCCCCAAGCTTGTGGGAGACTCTCATCTTCAATTTGTACGAAGTTAAATATTTCCTGTAAGGCAGCTTGTTTCTTATGAGCAGCAAAATGTTTTTCAGAGAAGTAATAAATCATATCCTGGGGACTACGCACACAACCAGGAGCACGAGTATTGTACCAAGTCTTAGCATCACCCTTTAATGAGATCGGAAATAATTTGAGAATATAATAGTAGCGATTTTTCTCATCATGAGCAAATAGGGTGGCTATGTCCTTCAACTTAGTAAGGTGTGCAACAACCGTTTCATTTTCATAACCATTGTAACGCCCGGATAATTATGCTACAGTGAACCTATGATAATGATGCCACGTCACCTCCGTTACTCTCGCTAATCTCGGGTTAGTTCAAAACGATTCGAATTCAAATTTGGGTTATTAACAAACATCAAAACTAAAATGTTTGGTATGTGGCATAATTACATATACTAAATTAGGTACCACCTTGGTATTTTACTAAAACTAAAGTATATTGAAAATCAGAGAAACGGTAAGGAAAGAAAATAAATAAAAAGAAAAGAACAAAACGGAAAACAATAGAAAATATAAAGGAGCCCTCCTGCTGCTGGGCCATGCGGCCCAGCTGGCAGCCAGGCCAGCCCGCTGGCCCAACCGGCCACCCTACACTCCCCATAACCCCCTGTCGGTGGAAACCCTAACCGACACCCCACCCCACTTCCCCCCACTCGCTCTCCCCCTCCCCCGATCCAGATCTGGATCGGGGACAGAACCCCCTCGACGCCAACGCCTCGCCGGCCCCTAGACGTCGACGCCGCCGCCACCGGAGCCCCGTTGTTCGCTGGTCCTCCCCGCCGGACTACCTCCCCGCCTTCGACGCGTCGTCTTCGTCCTCCTCCTCAAGCCCCACTGCCCCGTACCCTATGCCCACAATGAGCCCCACTTCCTCCCCTGTCCCTCGCATGCTACAGCCCCGTCCCCGACCATGCTCCCCGCGCCCATCACCGCGCCCTACCCGTCGTCCGCTCGCGCACATCGCGGGCCGCGACCACGCGTCGCCGTGGACCCGCTGCTGCTCCCTCGCGCTGCCTACGTCCGCGCCTTGCTCGCCCCGCTCGCCGGACGCACTCCTGTGCTGTGCCCGTTGCTCACGCCGCTTGTAGGCCATGGCCGCGCCCCGGCCTGCAGCTGCTGCTCACCCCGTGCCTCCCTTCGCTTCCCCCGCTCCCCTTCTTTTCCTGCTGCTGCCTTGGACGCTCGCCGCCGCGCGAACCGCCCCTGACCTCACCCACAGGCCACCGTGGCTAGCGCCCGACTCCCCTCGTCCCTGCCCGTGGTTGCCTTGGCCGAGGCCAGTCGCCGCTCGGCCCACCGCTTCCCCTCGCCCCCTGCAACCTGACCGCTCACGCGCTCACCTTCAACACCGCGGACCCTGCACGCGCCCCTGCCCTCCCGCGCGGCCGCCTTGCACGCTGTGGCCGCGCTTCGGTGACTACCTCGCCTCTGCCGCCTCGCGCGAGGCCTCAGCGCGCCTGCTGCTGCCTCCGGCGACCCCTCCGGTGCCGGCTTCCTTCGTCGGAAACGGCCGGCCGGTGAGCCCCGCCCTGGCCGCCTGCGCTCTGGCGCCCGTGCCCCCCCCGTCGCGGCCGGTTCGCCCCTCGTTCGGGCGCCCGCCCCGTTAACGCACCGCCCTATGCCCTCTATGACCCCTTTGGGCCACTGCCATTCGGGCCCCACCCCTTGGAACATTTAAAAAAAGATTAAAAAGGTTAATATTTTTTAAATTAATTAATTAATTAACCCTGATTAATTAACCTAATTAGTTAATTAAAATGCTAATCTATCATTGACTAATGGGGCCCACACTTAATTAATCCTAATTAGTCTAAAACAAATCATATTTCACCTATGTCTCAATGACAGGTCGGTCCCACTGGACCCACAGGCCAGGTTTGACTCTGGTCAGCTGGGTTTGACCTGCTGACGTCATGGTGATGTCATGCTGACATCACATTTCACTGTTCTAGATAATGTTTGATTTAAATAATTAAATAAATTTAAAAAATGCATAAAACTTTGATAAATCATAGAAAATAAACCGTAACTCGGATGAAAATACTTTGTACATGAAAGTTGCTCAGAACGACGAGACGAATCCGAACACGTTGCCCGTTCGTCCGCCACACATCGTAGCATAGCGAACACGCAACTTTCCCCATACGGTCCATCTGTCCGAAAACGCGTAACACCGGGAATACTTTCCCGGATGTTCCCCCCTTCGCCGGTATCACCTATTACCGCGTTAGGGCACACCTAGCACCGCTCATTGTCATGTCATGCATCGTCATGCATATGTTTGCAATATAATTATTGTTTCTTCCCCCTCTTCTCTCGTTAGACACCGAGACCGACGCCGCTGCTACCCAGTACGACTACGGTGTTGACGACCCCTCCTTGTCGGCTGAGCTTCCAGGCAAGCCGCCCCCCCTTGGTCACCAGATATCGCCTATTCCTTCTCTCTATTGCTTGCATTAGAGTAGTGTAGCATGTTACTGCTTTCGGTTAATCCTATTCTGCTGCATAGCCTGTCATTGTTGCTACAGTTGTTACCCTTACCTGCAATCCTAAATGCTTAGTATAGGATGCTAATATTCCATCAGTGGCCCTACATTCTTGTCCGTCTGCCATGCTATACTATCGGGCCGTGATCACTCGGGAGGTGATCACGGGTATATACTTATATACATAATATATGATACATGTGGTGACTAAAGACGGGTCGGCTCGTAAAGGACCCGCAAGTGATTCCGATGTGGGGGGCTGAAAGGACATGTGGCTCCATCCCGGTAGAGGTGGGTCTGGGTTCCCGAAGGCCCCCGACTGTTACTTTGTGGCGGAGCGATAGGGCAGGTTGAGACCACCCAGGTGAGAGGTGGGCCTGGCCTTGGTCGGCGTTCGCGGTTACTTGAAAATAACACGCTTAACGAGATCTTGGTATTTGATCTGAGTCTGGCCACTGGCCTATATGCACTAACCAACTACGCGGGAACTGTTATGGGCACTCGACGTCGTGGTATCAGCCGAAGCCTTAATGACGTCAGCGACTGAGCGGCGTGCGACAGATTGGACCATAAGCCTACACTTGTATTAAGGGGGCTAGGTCTGCTTCCGGCCGCGTTCGCAACGTGCAGGTGTGCAATGGGCGATGGGCCTAGACCCCTGCGCGCATAGGATTTAGACCGGTGTGCTGACCTCTCCGTTGTGCCTAGGTAAGGCTGCGACGTGTTGATCTTCTGAGCCCGGGCATGACCCAAGAAAGTGTGTCCGGCCAAAGGGGATCGAGCGTGTTGGGTAATGTGGTGCACCCCTGCAGGGAAGTTTATCTATTCGAATAGACATGATCCTCGGTAACAGGACGACCCGGAGTTGTACCTTGACCTTATGACAACTAGAACCGGATACTTAATAAAACACACCCTTCCAAGTGCTCGATATAACCTGGTGATCACTCTCACGTAGGGCGACGAGGGGGGATCGCCGGGTCAGATTATGCTATACGATGCTACTTGGTGAACTTACCATCTACTCTCTTCTACATGCTGCAAGATGGAGGCTGCCAGAAGCGTAGTCTTCGACAGGACTAGCTATCCCCCTTTTATTCTGGCATTCCGCAGTTCAGTCCATCGATATTGCCCCTTTACACATATACCCATGCATATGTATTGTAGATCCTTGCTTGCGAGTATTTTGGATGTGTACTCACGGTTGCTTTGTTCCCCCTTTCCCCCCTTTCCTTTCTTCTCAGTTGTCGCAACCAGATGCTGGAGCCCAGGAGCTAGATGCCACCGTCGATGACGACTCCTACTACACTGGAGGTGCCTACTACTACGTGCAGGCCGTTGACGATGACCAGGAGTAGTTTAGGAGGATCACAGGCAGGAGGCCTGCGCCTCTTTCGATCTGTATCCCAGTTTGTGCAAGCCATCTTATGGCATCGTGTTTAACTTTATGTCTGTACTCAGATATTGTTGCTTCCGCTAACTCGTCTATGATCGAGCACTTGTATTCGAGCCCTTGAGGCCCCTGGCTTGTATTACGATGCTTGTATGACTATGTAGTATCTTTCGTGCTCCTTTCATTATGCATGTTTCATCATGAATGATTCTTGTCTTTGCAAATTTTCCAATGCTGAACTACCCCTGTTATATATTAGCAGGGTGGTTAGACCAGGTGGTCGTGGTGGCGATCCCCCACCACCGCCTGAGTACATGGCTGGTATGATGCAACAGTTCGAGCTGAATCACCTGTTCATGGAGAATATTATGGCTCAGTTTCCTTGCCCCAATATGAACTAGCGGCTAGCCCAAGTGACTCTGCAGGATTTCATGCGCCTCAACCCAACTGTGTACCGCAGCTCAACTCAGCTTCTAGATGCTGATGACTGGCTCTGTGACATCACCTATGAGATGGAGTGTGATGATGTAGCCCTTGCCAGCTATGTCACCTTTGCTTCCTTCTTCCTGAAAGGACCCGCAGCTCAATGGTGGGACAGCCATAGGAGTACCCTGCCGGTTGGAACAATCATCACCTATCCAGACTTTCAAGCTGCTTTTCGTGCCCGCTTCATTCCTCAGGGAGTCATGGACCGGAAGAAGCGTGAGTTCCGCAACCTCACCCAAGGCAACAAAACTATGGAAGCTTATTAGCGGGAGTTTCTGGACTTGTCCCGCTATGCTGAAGAAGACATTAGAACTGATGCTCGCAGACAGGAGAAGTTCCGTGATGGATTACAAGCTGACATCAAGCTCGCACTACTAGTGCATGACTTTGCCGATTTCGCCACCTTGGTGAACAAGGCCATCAATGTCTAAATTGGTCTACGGGAACACCAGGGCTCTCTCAGGCGCAACCATGATACAGGCTCATCTTCGGGCCTGCCCTTGCAGAAGCGTAAGATCTGGATCCCGAACAGCATGTACCGTCCAAATGCACCTGCTCCAAAGCAGTATTATGCTGCATTGCGTCTGCCTCCCCCACCATCTAGGCAGCCAAGACTTCCAGCTCCACCACCCCGAGCTCCTGTTCCCACTCCCAATAATGGTCTGTGCTACAAGTGTGGTCAACCAGGTCACCGTGCCCGGGACTGCTACTAGAACCAAAATCAACTGGCCCTTCCCGTAGCTGGACGTGGAAGCAACCAGCCCCGTAGCAACAATGCCAAGTCTTATGGTCGTGTTCATGCCAACCACATTGATCTCAATGAAGCTCAAGACCAGCCTACTACTGTGATGGGTACACTCCTCGTAAATTCAGTACCAGCATCCATTTTATTTGATACAGGAGCATCGCATTCGTTCATATCAGCAGAATTTGCATTCATGCATGGCATTAAATACGAAGAGATGAACACTCCGCTAGTGGTACACACCCCTGCGGGCCAATGTCAAACCTCAATGGTTAGTCACGACGTTCTCGTTGAAATCAAAGGACTGGAATTCCTTGTCTCTCCCATTGTACTGAAGTCCTGTAGCATTGATCTCATTCTCGGAATGGATTGGTTGAAAGCGCATACTGCTTCTATAGTTTGTGCCACTAAGACCGTCCATTTGCTACACCCTTTCGATGAAATAATAAGCTGCAATGCTCGTCTGGTTCAGAATGTCGAGGCAAGGCTTTGTGCATTGAATGCATTGAACGCTGCACCACTCGAGGGCATTGAAAACATTCTCGTCGTGCGCGAATTCCTCGACGTCTTTCCAGAAGAACTTCTAGGGATTTCCCCTGCTAGAGTTGTCGAATTCATGATCGACTTGAAACCAGGCACCACTCCTATAGCCAAATGACCCTACAAGATGCCACCGCATGAACTCATTGGGCTTAAGGAGGAAATCGACAAATCTCTTCGCAAAGGTTTCATTCACCCAAGTTGCTCTCCTTGGGGATCACCTTCTCTCTTTGTCAAGAAGAATGATGGGACAAACCGATTAGTCCAAGACTACCATCCTATAAACCAAGCTACCATTCAGAATAAATATCCTCTTCCTCGGATCATTGATCTGTATGATCAACTGGCTAGTTCATCAGTGTTCTCTAAACTCGACTTGAGGTTGGGTTACCACCAGATCCGTGTTCGTGAAGAGGATATCCCAAAGACCGCCTTCGTGAGTCGATATGGTTCATACGAGTACACTGTCATGTCATTCGGCTTAACCAATGCTCCAGCCACCTTCTCTCGTCTCATGAACTATATATTCATGGAATACCTCGACAAGTTCATCGTGGTTTATCTGGATGATATCCTGGTATTTTCCAAGAACAAAGAAGAACATGCTGAACATCTTCGTCTTGTGCTGGAAAAGCTACGAGAGTATCAACTATATGCCAAGTTCTCCAAATGTGAATTCTGGCTACCCGAAGTAACCTATCTTGGGCATGTCATCTCTAAGGATGGTATTGCCGTCAACCCTGAACGAGTCCAGGATATTCTCGAATGGACTCCTTCGAAGAATGTCAAGCAAGTCAGAAGTTTTCTCGGTCTCGCCAGCTATTGCCGTCGATTCGTCGAGAACTTCTCCAAGATCGCCAGGCCTCTGACTAACCTGTTGCATAAGGGCGTCAAGTTCCAATGGACAGACAAATGTCAGGAAAGTTTCCAGGCACTCAAAGACAAGTTGACTTCTGCCCGAGTGCTAGCTCCACCTGATACTAAGAAGGACTTCGTCATTTACTGCGATGCTTCTCGTCAAGGATTAGGCTATGTCCTAATGCAAGAGCGCAAAGTGATTGCTTATGCCTCCCGTCAATTGCGCCCTCATGAAGAGAACTACCCAGTTCACGACCTCGAGCTTGCTGCTGTCATTCATGCACTAAAGCAGTGGCGACATTACCTTCTCGGTAATCGTTGCGAGATCTTCACCGACCACCAAAGTCTGAAGTATCTGTTTACTCAGCCAGACCTGAACCTCCGTCAGCAGAGATGGATGGAGACTGTTGCAGATTTTGACTTGGGTATTTCCTATACACCAGGAAAGGCTAATGTAATGGGTGATGCCTTGAGCCGCAAGTCTTACTGCAACCACCTCCAGGTTCGAAAAGTTTAGCCCTCGCTTGTTGAAGAATTTAGAAAGTTGAACCTCCATATTGGCCTTCCTGGTGCACTCGCTCCCCCTCCCCCGGAGTTCCAAAAGATGAATCTTCGTGTTGTTCCTCAAGGTTCTCTAAGTAACCTGGCAGTCGAACCAGATCTTGTGATATCAAGACTATTCAACATTATGACTCTGAAGTCGAGAAGATTAAACGCTATGTCGCAGAAGGAAAGCCCTCATTCTTCACTATTGCCGATGATGCGCCTTGTACTTCAAAGGCCGCCTAGTGGTGCCATGTGCGTGGAAAAACCTGGATCTGACTCCAAAGGTTATGAAAGAAGCTCATGATATGCCTCTATCTATCCATCTTCGTAGTACAAAGATGTACCAAGACATCCGACAAAGATTCTGGTGGTCTAATATGAAGCAAGACATTGCTTGTTATGTTGCTGAGTGTGACGTTTGTCGTCGTATCAAAGCAGAACATCAAAGGCCTACTGGAACTCTGCAACCTATCTCTATTCCTGAATGGAAATGGGACCATGTTGAAATGGACTTCGTCACTAGATTTCCCAAGTCACAGAAAGGTAATGATGCTATTCTTGTCGTCATTGACCGGCTTTCTAAAGTTGCACATTTTCTGGCGGTCAAAGAAACGATCACTGCTAGTCAGCTTGCAACTCTCTACATGTCTAGAATTGTTTCACTTCATGGTATTCCATTGGTTATTAGTTCGGACCGTGGAAGCTTGTTCACTTCAAGATTCTGGGCAAGTTTCCAAGAAGCTATGGGGACTCATCTGTCATTCAGTAATGCATTTCATCCTCAGTTGCAAGGGCAAGTTGAACGCGTCAACCAAGTTCTCGGAGGCATGCTTCAAGCTTGTGTTATTTCCTTCGGCAAGAAATGGGAGGAATCTCTCCCGTATGCTGAGTCCTCTTATAATAATAGCTATCAAGCTAGTCCGAAGATGGCCCCCTTCAAAGTGTTATATAGACGAAAGTGCCGAACCCCTCTGAACTAGTCAGAAACTGGGGAACGTCCACTCTTCGGTCCGGATATTATCCAACATGCTGAAGAACAAGTCCGCATTATTCGCGAGAATCTCAAGACTGCTCAGTCACGTCAGAAGAGTCAGTATGACCGTCATCATAAAGACATGGTCTACCAACCTGGCGAAAAGGCTTATCTTCGAGTTACAATGAAGGGTGCTCACCGCTTCGGGATCAAGGGCAAGCTAGATCCTCGCTATATTGGTCCATTCACTATTCTAGAAAGGCGTGGAAAAGTGGCATACCAACTAGAGCTTCCGTCAAACCTTTCTCAGGTTCACGATGTGTTCCACGTGTCACAACTCCGCCGCTGCTTCAAGGACCCAATCTGAGCAGTGGATCATGAAGTGCTCGAATTGCAACATGACCTCTCCTATAAAGAGCATCCGGTCCGCACTCTCGAGCAAGTTGAACGCCGCACACGTCAGAAGGTGATCAAGTTCCTCAAAGTCCAGTGGTTGCATCACTCTGAAGACGAAGCCACTTGGGAACACGAGGATCGCCTGCGTGATGAATACCCCGCACTGTTTCCTTCTACCTCCTAAATCTCGGGACGAGATTTCTTGTAGTGGTGGAGATTTGTAACGCCCAGATAATTATGCTACAGTGAACCTATGCTAATGGTGCCATGTCACCTCCGTTATTGTCGCTAATCTCGCGTTAGTTCAAAATGATTCGAACTCAAATTTGGATTATTAACAAACATCAAAACTAGAATGTTCGGTATGTGGCATAATTACATATACTAAATTAGGTACCACCTTGGTATTTTACTAAAACTAAAGTATATTGAAAATTAGAGAAAACGGTAAGGAAAAAATAAATAAAAAGAAAATAACAAAACGGAAAACAATAGAAAAGACAAAGGAGCCCCCCTGCTGCTGGGCCATCCGGCCCCGCTGGCAGCCAGGCCAGACCGCTGGCCCAACCGGTGACCCCACACTCCCCATAACCCCTTGTCGGTGAAACCCTAACCGACACCCCACCCCACTTCCCCCCACTCGCTCTCCCCCTCCCCCGATCCAGATCTGGATCGGGGACAGAACCCCGTCGACGCCAATGCCTCGCCGGCCCCTGGACGTCAACGTCGCCGCCACCGGAGCCCCGCCGTTCGATGGTCCTCCCCGCCGGACTGCCTCCCCGCCTCCGATGCATCGTCTCCGTCCTCCTCGTCAAGCCCCACTGCCCCGTACCATACGCCCGCAGTGAGCCCCGCTTCCTCCCCCGTCGCTCGCATGCTACGGTGCCGTCCCCGACCGTGCTCTCGACGCCCATCAAACGCGCCCGCCCGTCGTCCGCTCGCGCACATCGCGGGCCGCGACCACGCGTCACCGTGGACCTGCTGCTGCTCCGTCGCGCTGCCTACGCCCGCGCCTCGCTCGCCCGGCTCGCCGGACGCGCTCCTGTGATGTGCCCGCTACTCACGCCGCTTGCAGGCCATGGCCGCGCCCGGGCCTCCAGCTGCTGCTCACCTCGCGCCTCCCTTCGCTTCTGCCACTCCCCCTACTTTTCCTGCTGCTGCCTTGGATGCTTGCCGCCGCGCGAACCGCCCCTGACCTTGCCCACCGGCCACCGCGGCTAGCGCCCGGCTCCCCTCGTCCCTGCCCGTGGCCGCCTTGGCCGAGGACAGCCGCTGCTCGGCCCGCGGCTTCCCCTCGCCCGCCTGCAACCTGACCGCGCACGCGCTCACCTTCCCCACCGTGGACCCTGCACGCGCCCCTGCCCTCCCGCGCGGCCGCCTTGCTCGCCGTGGCCGTGCTCCGCCGACCACCTCGCCTCTGCCGCCTCGCGCGAGGCCGCAGTGCGCCTGCTTCTGCCTCCGACGACCCCTCCTGCGCCGGCTTGCTTCGCCGGAAACACTAAACTATCACTGACTAATGGGGCCCACACTTAATTAATCCTAATTAGTCTAAAACAAATCCTATTTCACCTCTGTCTCAATGACAGGTGGCTCCCACTGGACCCACAGGCCAGGTTTGACTCTGGTCAGCTGGGTTTGACCTGCTGACATCATGGTGATGTCGTGCTGACATCACCTTTCACTGTTCTGGATAATGTTCGATTTATATAATTAAATAAATTTCAAAATGCGTAAAACTTTGATAAATCAGAGAAAATAAACCGTAACTCGGATGAAACTACTTTATACATGAAAGTTTCTCAGAACGACGAGACGAATCCGAACACGTAGCCCGTTCGTCCGCCACACATCCCTAGCATAGCGAACACACAGCTTTCCCCTCCGGTCCATCTATCCGAAAACGCGAAACACCGGGAATACTTTCCCGGATGTTTCCCCCCTTCGCCGATATCACCTACTACCGCGTTAGGGCACACCTAGCACCGCTCATTGTCATGTCATGCATCGTCATGCATATGTTTGCATTATATTTATTGTTTCTTCCCCCTCTTCTCTCGTTAGACACCGAGACCGACGCCGCTGCTACCCAGTACAACTACGGCGTTGACGCCCCCTACTTCTCGGCTGAGCTTCCACTCAAGCCCCCCTTGATCAGCAGATATCGCCTATTCCTTCTCTCTACTGCTTGCATTAGAGTAGTGTAGCATGTTACTGCTTTCGGTTAATCCTATTCTGCTGCAGAGCCTGTCATTGTTGCTACAGCTGTTACCCTTACCTGCAATCCTAAATGCTTAGTATAGGATGCTAGTATTCCATCAGTGGCCCTACATTCTTGTCCGTCTGCCATGCTATACTATCGGGCCATGATCACTCGGGAGGTGATCACGGGTATATACTTATATACATAATATATGATACGTATGGTGACTAAAGACGGGTCGGCTCGTAGAGTACCCGCAAGTGATTCCGATGTGGGGGGGGGGGGTGAAAGGACAGGTGGCTCCATCCCGGTAGAGGTGGGCCTGGGTTCCCGAAGGCCCCCGACTGTTACTTTGTGGCTGAACGACAGGGCAGGTTGAGACCACCTAGGTGAGAGGTGGGCCTGGCCTTGGTCGGCGTTCGCGGTTACTTCAAAATAACATGCTTAACGAGATCTTGGTATTTGATCTTAGTCTGGCCACTGGCCTATACGCACTAACCAACTACGCGGGAACAGTTATGGGCACTCGACGTCGTGGTATCAGCCGAAGCCTTCTTGACGTCAGCGACTGAGCGGCGCGCGACGGATTGGACCATAAGCATGTGCTTGTATTAATGGGGCTAGGTCTGCTTCCGGCCGCGTTCAGAACATGCAGGTGTGCAATGGGCGATGGGCCCAGACCCCTGCGTGCATAGGATTTAGACCGGCGTGCTGACCTCTCTGTTGTGCCTAGGTAGGGCTGTGACGTGTTGATCTTTCGAGGCCGGGCATGACCTAGGAAAGTGTGTCCGGCCAAAGGGGATCGAGCGTGTTGGGTAATGTGGTGCACCCCTGCAGGGAAGTTTATCTATTCGAATAGCCGTGATCCTCGATAACAGGACGACCCAGAGTTGTACCTTGACCTTATGACAACTAGAACCGGATACTTAATAAAACACACCCTTCCAAGTGCCAGATATAACCCGATGATCGCTCTCACACAGGGAGACGAGGGGAGGATCGCCGGGTAGGAATATGCTATACGATGCTACTTGGTGAACTTACCATCTACTCTCTTCTACATGCTGCAAGATGGAGGCTGCCAGAAGCGTAGTCTTCGACATGACTAGCTATCCCCCTTTTATTCTGGCATTCTGCAGTTCAGTCCATCGATATTGCCCCTTTACACATATACCCATGCATATGTAGTGTAGATCCTTCCTTGCGAGTACTTTGGATGAGTACTCATGGTTGCTTTGCTCCCCCTTTTCCCCCTTTCCTTTCTTCTCGGTTGTCGCAACCAGATGCTGGAGCCCAGGAGCTAGATGCCACCGTCGACGATGACTCCTACTACACCGGATGTGCCTACTACTACGTGCAGGCCGCTAATGATGACCATGAGTAGTTTTGGAGGATCCCAGGCAGGAGGCCTGCGCCTCTTTCGATCTGTATCCTAGTTTGTGCTAGCCATCTTATGGCACCATGTTTAACTTTATGTCTGTACTCAGATATTGTTGCTTCTGCTAACTCGTCTATGATCGAGCACTTGTATTCGAGCCCTCGAGGCCCCTGGCTTATATTATGATGCTTGCATGACTTATTTTATTTTAGAGTTGTGTTGTGATATCTTCCCGTGAGTCCCTGATCTTGATCGTACATGTTTGCGTGTATGATTGAATCGGGGGCGTTACAACCATAGAAAGGATCAGATTCAACCAAAGTAATTAACTCTGGGTCGAAAGAGAATTCATAATCCTTATCATCAACAAAGATAGGTGAAGTAGCAAACTTAGGATCACATTTCATTCTAGCATTCAAAGATTCTCTTTCAGTTTGCATAGTAATTTCTTAAGATCATCCCTATCATTGCAATCCAGAAAGTCTCTAGTTGTCTCATCATCCATAAAATAACCTTCCGATATCTTAGGCTATTCATATCTAGGAGGACTAGGTCTAATAGGTGTCTCAAGATTTTCAGATTCAGGTATTTCATCAGTTTCAGTAATTTCATTCTCCTTAGCTCTAGCAATTTGTTCATCATGAAAATCACCTAGTGGCACGACAACATCAAGCACGGTACTAGCATCATCATAAGCATTATCCATAGCAGAAGTAGCATCCTCAGTAACTTGCGACATATCAAAATTAAGAGCATGTGGTGGAGTTGCAAGTTTACTCAAAATAGAAGGTGAATCAAGTGCAGAGCTAGATGGCAGTACCTTACCTCCGCTCGTCTTAGAGGGAAATATCTTAGTCTTGGTATCCTTCAGATTCTTCATGGTGATAAATTGATAATAATCCCAAGTGACTCAACAAATATAGCTATGCTCCCTGGCAACGGCGCCAGAAAAAGGTCTTGATAACCCAAGTATAGGGGATCGCAACAGTTTTCGAGGGTAGAGTATTCAATCCAAATTCATTGATTCGACACAAGGGGAGCGAAAGAATATTTGCAAGTATTAGCAGCTGAGTTGTCAATTCAACCACACCTGGAGATTAATTATCTGCAACAAATGATTAGTAGAAAAGTAGTATGATAGTTTTGATAGTAGTAGCAACAATAATAGGAACGGTTACAATGATAGCAATGATTTTGTAGCAAGTGTAACAGTAACAGTAGCAGTAGTAACTTAGCAAGAACAATATAAGAGAAATTGGTAGGCATTGGGTCGGTGGATTCATTGGATGATATTCATCATATAACATTCATAACCTAGGGCGATACAGCACTAGCTCCAGTTCATACATTTAATGTAGGCATGTATCCGCGAATAGTCATACGTGCTTATGGAAAGAAATTGCATGACATCTTTTGTCCTACCCTCCCGTGGCAGCGGGGTCCATATGGAAACTAAGCTATATTAAGGCCTCCTTTTAATAGAGAACCGAAACAATGCATTAGCACATAGTGAATACATGAACTCCTCAAACTACGGTCATCACCGGAAAGTATCCCCACTACTGTCAGTGCGGCGTTTACGGATCATAACACATAATAGGTGACTACAACTTGCAAGATTCGATCTAGAACATAGATATAATGGTGATAACATAAACGGTTCAGATCTAAAATCATGGCACCCGGGCCCAAAGTGACAAGCATTAAGCATGGCAAAGTCATAGCAACATCATTCTCAAAACATAATGGATACTAGGGATCAAGCCCTAACCAAACTAACTCGATTACATGATGAATCTCATCCAACTCCTCACTGACCAGTGAGCCTATGAAGGAATTACTCAGTCCTTATGGGGAGCATCATGGAATTGGCGATGGAGAAGGGTTGGTGATGATGAAGATCGAAGATCCCCCTCTCCAGAGCCCCAAATGGACTCCAGATCTGGCCTCCTGATGAAGAATAGGAGGTGGTGGTGGCTCTGTCTTGTGAAACACGATAATTCTTTCTCCCCTTTTTTTCTCCGAAAATAGGATTTTATAGAATTGGGCTCAGGGTCTGCGGGGCCACCAGGTGGGCACAACCCACCTGGGTGCGCTAAGAGGGGGGGAGGGCGCCTGTCGGATCACGGGTTCCGACAAAACCCTTAAGGTTCGAACTCTGCGGTGCGCGCGAACTTCTCCCCCTGCCGATCCATGACCTAGCTTGCTAAGATCTCACGGACGAACTCGACGAACTCGCAACACAAAGGACACGGGGATTATACTGGTTCGGGCCACCGTTGTGGTGTAATACCCTACTCTAGTGTGGTGGTGGTGGATTGCCTCTTGGGCTGATGATGAACAGTACAAGGGGAAGAACAACCTCCTGAGGTTGAGGTGTTCTTGCGCTCTGTGTGTGGATGAGGATCACTCAAGATCAGATGAGATGCCTTCGAATGAGTTGTTCCCTACGGTGGTGGCTAGTTCTACTTATATAGGCCCTGGTCCTCTCCCCAAATATTGAGCGGGAATGGAGCCAACAATGGCCAATTTGAAAGGGGACAGCTAGTACAGCTTATTCTGACAAAAGCGGTCTTCGCCTGCAAAAGGCTCTGGTGGTGACGCCGCCTTGGGCTCCATGGTAACCTCCGTCTTGCTGTCCTGCTGGTCTTGGTCTCGTTGCACCGATATGGAAACCTTTGCTTGACGCCTCGGTACTCTGCGCCTGCGCTCGCTTCCCTAGCACCAAAGGGGTAACAAGGACATTGCGCGCGCTGGCGCCCGCCTGATCTTGATCGTCATGGCTCACGTCACGAGAACCTCGCGAGGTTTGCCTTGCCTTGATCTCTCCGCCCCTCATGAGCCAACCTCGTGAGGCCGCCCCTGAGGAGGTCTTGTGTCGCCCGCCTCGCGAGGCTTGGCCCCTCGCGGGGGTCTTGAATGCCTTGTTGATGAAGATGGGCCATACAAGCCCACGCGCAGAGCCACGCCATGGGCCGCAGGCAGGCAAGTCTGGGGACCCCCATTCCCCGAACACCGACGGTAGCCCCAGGGCCCAAGGCGCGCTCGGGCTTGGCTTCGGGGCGAAGCCAAAGGTCTAGTGCGGAGCGCCGCGGGCCCCAATAGCCTGCGGCCCTGGTCGACGCGTGGCGGTTGATTGGACGTGGGCGTCTCCGCTTCCCCACGCTGCCTCGGCAACTGCCCATCTTGCCATGGGCTGGCACAGACAGTGCTTGCCTTCACTGCTCCCCTTCGCCTTGCTCCAGATCCCCTTTCTCGCTCCTTGCCGCCGAAACCTCTAGATCTGCTCCAACCTTCCTCCGCTCCTGCGACCAATGGCGCCGTGCAAGGTCAAGTCCTCCTCATCGCCGGCTTGGTATGAACCAGCTCTTGACACGCCCAATGTCTCAGAGAAGAATCTCGCCGCCACGCGCTTGCTGACGGCGGGGGAGAGCAACGAGAGGGGGAAGACGGAGCTCCAGGTGGCCTCCGACGTGCCGGAGCCCGAGGGAAGCACCTTCTTCCCCTTCTTCACGAGCAGTATTGCCGCAGGGTTGGTTCCACCCTTCTCTAACTTCTTCTATGAGGTCCTCGGCCACTACGGGCTGCAGGCGCCGCATCTTCATCCCAACTCCGTCCTTCTCCTGTCCATCTTCGCCTACTATTGCGAGGCGTATCTGGGCGTGATGCCGTCCGTGGCTCTGCTGCGCCAATTCTTCTTCCTCCGCGTCAGCGAGGGCCATATCTCCGGGTGCGCTAAGTTTATTGTGGCCGGCAAGGCCAACTTGATCTCGAACACCGGGAAGAAGGCCGACAACCTCAGGGCCAAATGGGTCATGATGGGCGCCAAGTGTGTCCACCCGCGCTTGGCACTGCCGACGGAGATGCCTCATTCCGACAAGGGGTGGTCTTGCGCGAAGCTCACTGATGAGCGGGCGTCGTCGGTGTTGGAGCAGATGCAGACCAACCTGAAGCCGGGCAACGCAAAGGCGGCGAAGGTGACAGGGGCCATGCTCCTGAGGGAATTCCTGATGTTGCGCGTCGCTCCTCTTCAGGTGCGCGTGCGCCCCTTGTGGAGGCTCGGGGATGAAGAGGACAAGATTCGCCCGAGCCCGGAGCCCTTGCCTGATGATGAGCTGTCTGCAGTTTTGCGCCTCTTGGTCGGGGACAACCAAGAGTACCCGCCGAGTGCCTTCGTTCCCTTGTTCCACCGCAAGGACTGGGAGCATATCGTGGCCGCCAGGCCTACCTTCGACAGGCGTGGGCTGGTGCCGCCTGTGCCCTCTGAAGCCCCCGCGGCACCGAAGCTGGTGGAGCTGTCTTCTGACGAGTCCAGTGGGAAGGAAGAAGAAGAGGTGGACTCGGAGGCGACCCCTGAGGAGATGGGGGAAACTTCCCCCTTGAGCAAAGCTGACATCCTCCGTGCCCTGCCAGACGACGCCGAGACCGACACCCGCCAGGAGGAGGGGGACCTGCCTGTCCTCCCGTCAAGGGGCAGATCATCGCTGGTCTCTCGAGATACTGCCCCTGCCTTGACACCACCCAGAGCTGCCTCCGGCCCTTTTGCTGCACCGTCCTCTGCTTTTGGAGCCGGCGCGCCCGCGCCTCAAGCCTCGAGGCTCTCGGGCTTCAAGCTTACCAAGCAGAGGGTGGACTATGCTGCGGTGGACCAGAAAGTGTTTGAGCTTCGTCTTGTTTATGCTTATACTGCTGTTTCCTGACGTTCGTCCTTGGTTGACCAGGCCGCTGTCTTCGGCGAGGAGGAGGAAGGAGGATGCGGCGGCCGCGCCCCCCTCCACGGAGAAGGGAGGCGACAACACTCGCACCTCCCCGGCCCGGGCGCCCTCGCGAGACCAGGGTGAGCGTCGTCACGAGGAGTCAGCCCCCAAGGCCCCGCTGGCCCCGGAAGTGCCGATGTCCGGCTCAGCCGCCGAGGTCCCAAAGGCTCAGGAGCCCTTGGTCTCCCAGGCCCTGGTGACGGCGTCGCCTCCTTCTCTTGCCGCACCATTGTTCTCAGGTTCTTCTGCCTCCTCTGTTGTCTTAGAGCGTGCCCTTTCAGAGATGACCCAGCTGCGGGAAGATCTCCGGGGCGCGGACACGCGCCTGGAGCTGGCATCCGGCTGGCTTCAGTCTGACGCGGCGGTCCGAGCGACGCTGAACCGGGCCGCAACGGCCTCCGAGAAGGAGAAGCGAGCCGCCGCGCAGGCTACGGCCGATCGCGAGGCAGCGCTGAAAAGGCCGCCTACGACCGCTGTCGGGCGTTGGAGAAAGAGCTGAAGAGCCTGCACGATGAGCACGCAGAAGAAGCTTGTGGCCGCCGGGCAAAGGAGGAGGAGATGAGGGCTCGGTAGGACGCCATCAAGGCCGCTGAATGCGGCCAGCTGGAGGAGCTGGAGCGGAAGGTGGAGGCGGAAAAGGTCGATCTTGACGCCAGGGCGAAGGTCTTGGCTGAAGACCGTGTGGCTTTCTCGCTCCTTGAGGAGAGGTCCCGTGTGGCACTGAAGTCACTGTACGAGAAGGGCTTGGAGAAGCCGCTGACCACCGACAAGGATGGCCCTGCTCAGCTGCTTCCCTTCTTGGTGAAGGCGCTCGAGGAAGTCGTGGAGGGCATCGGTCCCATGGCAGAGGTAGAGGCCCGCGTCCTTTCTTCAGCCGCACTAACGCGTGTCTTCAGCCATCTGCACCTTCGTTACCCCAGCGCTCGTCTTGACGAGCTGCTGGAGCCCGTGGCTGATGAACACTGCACAGCTGCCGCCGCAGCCATGAAAGGTCAAGTGGAGGCCCTGTTGAAGAAGTTCCGTGGCTTCACTCCCGCGCCTTCGACCAGTAGTGCCACCGATCCCGCGGCTCCAGCTGGTGGTGCAGGTGAAGGCGATGCCACCAAGGAAGGAGCACCTCTTGTGAGCTGCGGCTGCTTTTCTGTTTTATTCCTGCAACATGCACCATGCCTCGTGGAGGCGTTAAACTCGTGTTTGATATTGTGAGAACAATATGTCTTGTAATATTTGCTTTGAGATTTTGCGATTTTCCTCCTATTTGCTTTATGTTCTGCGTCGGCAGAGCCCGGCCCCGCGCATACCTCAACCGCCGTTGGGCCGACCGGAGACCAGGACGGACCAAGGAGTGAGGGGCTACGTGACCAGTTAGGCTCCTGAGTCGCGATGCTCAGGAGTCCCCCTTGACGCGCAAATAGCTAATAGGAAGGAGACGCGAGGATAGGTTAATGTTCTATGTCGGCAGGGCCCGGCCCCGCGCATACCTCAACCGCCATTGGGCCGACCGGAGACCAGGACGGACAAAGGAGTGAGGGGCTACGTGACCAGTTAGGCTCCTGAGTCGCGATGCTCAGGAGTTCCCCTTGACGTGCAAACAATCTCCATACCTTTGCCCTCGCCGAGGAGGGGCGTGCGACGACCAGGTCCGAGAGACCTAGTTGGGTGGCGTATGCTTGGGCGTGACCCGAGCGCAGCCCCCGTGCCCAGCCCCCTCGCGCGACTCTCCCGAGGGGAGGTGTTGCAATGAGGCCGTACACTGAGCTCTAGGGCTCCCTGAGGTTGGTACGGCCGTGAGGCCACCCTTAGTTGTTTATCACCAGCGCGGAGCATAGTGCTTCCGCTTGTGCACGGGCATAGACTCTCCTCGGCAGTGTCGACGACCAGCACAGAGCATGGTGCTTCCACTGGTACATGGGAGGGGGACTCCCTTCTGCGGAGAGCCCCCGGGGCGTGTACAGCCCCGCCCTGACACGTGGCTTGCACGGCAGGGCTGGACGAGGTGTATCTGGGCAATCGTGAGCTAGCGCGGGACTCACGAGGCCCTACCTCAAGGCGGGTTGCGCCTGGTCTTGGTTCTTGTTCGCTGTGCTGGTCCTGCGAGGTGGTCAGACAACCTGCGCCGAACGAATCTCCTGAGGTTATCGCGTGAGAGGGCCAAGCACCAACGGCCCCAGGAGGTGACGTGAACGGGGCCGGCCCGCCAGACAGAGCTCAGCCATTGGATTTATCGATGCTGCAGGGACGGGCCCGAGCACAGACGCCGTGCTTAACCTACTCACGTGAAGGATCCTGAAGAAAGACGGCCGGCGCGCGGCTTCCACGATGGGTGACGATCAAGCAAGTAATAGTCATAGGTAGATCAAGCAAGGGAAGCATACATGCGCGGGGGCTACTGGCTTAAGTAAATGCAGGGAAGATACATGCCACCGGGTCAGGCCCGAGCGGCTTGGGGATGATGCAGCCCGAGGGGCGCCCCCAGCAAGGTAAGCTAAAGACATAAGAAAAAGGGGTACATGCCACAGGGACGGACCCACGCGGCCTGGGAATGATGCACCCCGAGGGGCGCTCCCAGCTAAATAAACTTGGAAAATGTCACCTGGTTCTGTCGATGAAGGGATGTCCGAGCAGCTGGAGGTACGCGGTGAAGGGGCCGCTCCTCACGAGCCACCGGGGCCCTGAGCCTCGGGAGGCTCTGGGGGTCCAGGCGGTTCCTTGAGGACCTTCTCCATCTTCGTCAGGACGGCGTGATGCATGGCCTCCTGAGTCGCCAGAACGCGTCGCAAGTTGTGCTGATAGGTGGACGACACGCTCGGCAGGCTGAAAGGCATGCGAACGTAGCTGTGCGGTGGACCCTCACAGCGGCCCACGCGCGAAGGCCAGAAGGGCTCCTGAGATGCGGCCCTGTTGAGCCTTGGGACGTCGATGCAGACGCGCAGCCCAGCATCCTCGCCTGCATGGGGAGCTGCGCATCGCGAGCGGCGGTCGCCGCGCATGGCCCTTGCATCCTGGAGTTCCTGAGTGGTCTTGGTGATGAACTCCTGAGCGGTGGGCGCTCCTCGCCCTATGTTCTCCTGAGGGAGACGTGCCGTGAAGCACGCCTCCAGGTGGTGCCCGAGCGCCTCCCTCGTGATGTTGGCAAGGTCTAAGGCCCTCCAGAAGACAGCCCCCGAGCCCTGCCCGAGAAGGGCACCGAGCGCGCCTTCCTATGCGATGGAGGGAGGCGCCCCTGGCGAGGGCGCTGATCCTGACGAGGTTCCTGTCGCGACGCCATCCTCCTGAGGTCCTGCGTGGCGCAGCTGCTTCTTGTTCTTGGGGGTGGCCTTAGGAGGGCACTCGCCCTTGCTGTCGGGGTCGTCGATTGCTGCAGCTTGGAAGGCACGCTCAAGGGAGCACACCGCATCTCTTTCTTCGCATGGGACCATGATGATTCCGCCGCTTCCTGGCATCTTGAGGGCATTGTAGCTGTGATGGGTCACCGCCATGAACTTGGCCAGTGCTGGATACCCAAGGATGGCATTGTACAGCAGACGGATGTGCGCGACGTCGAAGTCGATGAGTTCGGTGCAGTAGTTTTTGCGTTCTCTGAAGGTGACGGGAGGGCGGACCTGCCCGATCGGGGTAGTGGAGCCGTCGGTCACTCCTGAGAAAGGCTTGGTGGGCTGAAGCTGGTCATACGGCTCTTGGAGGTTGTTGAACGTGTCGACGGACAGGACGTTGAGCCCTGCGCCGCCGTCGATGAGGGTCTTGGTGACTTGCACGTTGCTGATGACTAGGGAGCAAAGCATCGGGAGGGCGCCTGCGGTAGCCGTGCACTTAAGTTGATCTACCAAACTGAAGGTGATGGCGCACTTGGACCACCTGAGCGGGCGCGTGGCCTCAAGCTTGGGGAGGACTGCATTCACTTCACGAGCAAACTGTTTGAAGATATGCTGCGAGGCTGGGGCCTGAGCTCCGCCCAGGATGCAGGCGATAGCGCGTGGCTCCTCGAAGCCCCCAACCCCCTCGTCTTGATGGTGGTCATCATTCCTTCTTGGCGGCGGCGGTAGTGGGGGAAGACCGGCGTTGCCCTGAGGACGATCCTCACGGGGCTGGTCCCTCCAAGCGCCCTCGCGAGGCTGATCCTGCCAACGGTCCTCACGAGGCCGGTCGCGCCACTCCTGGCGCGGGCCACTGTCGTCCCAGCGTCCGCCACCATGTCCTCCTCCTCGGCCGTAGCCCCGGTCGTTGCGCTCGGGGCATCGACCGAAGCGTCCTTCCCGAATGGCTCTAAGCTCTTGACAGTCGCTGGTGTTGTGGGTATGCAGGTTATGGAAGGCGCAGAACGGTCGGCTGCTCTTGGATGACTCGGGCTGGTCTCTGCCGTGCTTGGTGTCCGGCTCCGCCGCGAGCACGGCTGCTCCCTTGCGCTTCGTGTCCTTGGCCTTGGCTTTCTTCTCCTCCGGGTCCGCAGCCGAGAGCTTGAGGAGGGAGAGGCGTCCCTCCTCAGCCCTTGTGCACTTGGTCGCCAGGTTGAACAGCTCCAGGGACGTGCATAGCTCCTCGTGGATGGCGAGCTCCTCCTTCATCTTGACGTCACAGACGCCATCAAAGAACGCGGAGATGATGGCCTCGTCCGTCACCTTGGGGATCTTGAGACGAACGTTGTTGAAGCACTGGATGTACTTCTGGAGGGTCTCTCCTGGTTGTTGCTTGATGCAACACAGGTCACCCACGGCCGGTGGGCGGTCGCGAGTGCCCTGGAAGTTGGCGACGAAGCGGTCGCGCATCTCGTCCGAGGAGGAGATCGAGCCTGGAGGCAGGTTCAGGAGCCACGAACGAGCGCCGTCTTTGAGCGCCATGGGGAACCAGTTCGCCATGGCTTTCTCGTCGCCGTTGGCCGCCTCGATGCTCAGCTCGTAGAGCTGCAGGAACTCCGCGGGGTCGGGGATGCCGTCGTAGCGAGGAGGCAGATCCGGCTTGAACTTGCCCGGCCAGGCGACGCTACGCAGCTCGAGGGTGAAGGCGCGGCAGCCGGCCGTGGTCACCGGGGCCCATCTTGGACGCTACGGCAAGCGACGCGGGGCCTCGCCGCGGCAAACGATCCTGGCACGACGGTGCGAGGAGTGGCGGAGCGTTCTCTTGCGATCAAGGGACTTCCTGACAGCTTCTTTCTTCACGCGCGGGCGCCGGACGTGGTGGGTTGCGCCGTGGAGCTGCACGCCTTGGCACCAGGGCGCCGTCTTGGTGCAGAGGTGGTGGAGGTGCTCCGTGAGCTACGTCGCCCGTAGCTGGCGGAGGGTGAGGCGGTAAGAGGGATGGCGCAGGGGAGCCCCCTGCGACGCTGACAAGCTCGGCGATGCGGTCGAGCCAGTCCTCGTAGAGGTCGTCGACCGAGCGGTAGCGCAGGAGCTCGTGCGCCATGAGGAGCGCGGCCCGTGCGTCCATGGGAGCGCGACGAGCGTGAGACGATGAACCAGCGGGAGTCGGCGATGGAGTGGCGGTGCGGCCGTCCTGTCGCACCGAGGGGTGCAACAAGGACGCTTGCTGCTCATTTCCCACTGGGCCGGTGGCGGCGTTGGCGGCGGGCGACGGAGAGCGACGGGGTGGCCCGCCGACAGGGGCCGTCTGAGCAACGCGGGTGGCTAGGGCAGCCCGGCGCTCCGCGCGGGCACGGCGTGCGTCCGCCATGAGGACGATGAAGCGACGTGACGCGGAGCGACAGAAGGGAAGCTTCAGCGCACCCCTACCTGGCGTGCCAAATGTCGGATCATGGGTTATGGCAAAACCCTTAAGGTTCGAACTCTGGGGTGCGCGCGAAGTTCTCCCCCTGCCGATCCACGTCCTAGCTTTTTTAAGATCTCACAAACAAACTCGACGAACTCGCAACACAAAGGACACATGGTTTATACTGGTTCGGGCCATCGTTGTGGTGTAATACCCTACTCCAGTGTGGTGGTGGTGGATTGCCTCTTGGGCTAATGATGAACAGTACAAGGGGAAGAACAGCCTGCTGAGGTTGAGGTGTTCTTGCGCTCTGTGTGTGGACGAGGATCACTCAAGATCAGATGAGATGCCTCTGAATGAGTTGTTCCCTACGGTGGTGGCTAGTTCTACTTATATAGGCCCTAGTACTCTCCCCAAATATTGAGCAGGAAGGGAGCCAACAACAGCCAATTTGAAAGGGGACAGCTAGTACAACTTATCCTGACAAAAGCGGTCTTCGCCTGCAAAAGGCTCTGGTGGTGACGCCGCCTTGGGCTCCATGGTGACCTCCGTCTAGCCGTCCTGCTGGTCTTGGTCTCGTTGCACCGATATGGAAACCTTTGCTTGACGCCTCGGTACTCTGCGCCTGCGCTTGCTTCCCTAGCACCAAAGGGGTAACAAGGATACTGCGCGCTGGTGCCCGCCTTATCTTGATCATCATGGCTCATGTCACGAGAACCTCGCGAGGTTTGCCTTGCCTTGATCTCTCCGCCCCTCACGAGCCAACCTCATGAGGCCGCCCCTGAGGAGGTCTTGTGTCGCCCGCCTCGCGAGGGTCTTGAATGCCTTGTTGATGAAGATGGGCCGTATGGGCCCACGCGCAGAGCCACGCCATGGGCCGCAGGCAGGCAAGTCTGGGGACCCCCGTTCCCAGAACGCCGACGGCGCCCTGGTGGGTTGTGCTCACCCAGGGCCCCCCCTTCGGTGGTTCTTGGATTCGGTATTTTTCTTTTATTCCATACAAAATATCCAAAAAGTTTTGTGCCATTCCGAGAAGTTTTATTTCTGCACAAAAACAACATCATGGTAGTTCTGCTAAAAACACCGTCAATCCGGGTTAGTTTCATTCAAATCATGCAAATTAGAGTCCAAAACAAGAGAAAAGGCATTAGGAAAAGTAGATACGACAGAGACGTATCATGCATCACCCTTTCCTCTTCAAGGGAAAAACCAACACAAGGTCAAGATGTATTAGGAAGAATTTCTTGCGCCTTTGCCGGGGAGGTTCTACATCAAGCCTGCCAAGTACCCACCATAAACTCTCATTTCTTGCATGACATTATTTGCCATTTGCCTCTCGTTTTCCTCTCCCCCACTTCTAAAATAAAAACACAAAAATATTTGCCTTTTTATTCGCTCTTCTTTCATTTGCCTTTATGTCTTGGCTCGTTTGCTTGGTATAATTGTTTGTTTATTGAAAAATTAGAAACAAAAAGGTTTATGGATCCACTTAAAGTTTTCTACTTGGATCATCTTTGATCCATATGTGCTCGTGCTGAATCCCCAACTAGTTTAGTTGAGGGAAAATCTTTAGATGAGCATGCACATTTTGTGCGTCGCCGTTTGTCTGAAAAGGGAGACTCTTATGGAATCAAATAAATTGTTTGCTATGTTTTGCTTGGAATCTTTGTGAACTTTGTGATTTTACTTGTTTCTCTAAGAACCCTAAAAATTACCTTCGCTGCCTATGTGAGTTTAATGATAATGAAATCTTATCTTCTTATGAAAATGGTGTATATAATTACTATGATATCAAAAAAATTGAAGAATTTATTGCTTTTAAGGGTGCTTATGAAGTTGCTTCTTTGATTGAAAAGTATGATATCACTCTCTAAAAATCTGAAAATTTTGACATACTTCAATATGGCTATGAAAACTATGCTCGTAATGGCTATGTTAAGGAATTTATTGAGAGAATGACCGTTGCTTTGGAACAAAAAAATGATATGCATGAATCTATAAATAATTATGATTCCGTTGATTTGGTTGAAATATCCCTTGATGAAAATGATGCTTGCTATTCTTATGGCCATGATGCCAATATTAATGTTTATGAAGATGAATTTGCTATAGTTCCTTATGTTAAACATGAAATTATTGCTATTGCACCCATACTTGATAATTCCTTGAATCAAAAGCATGATTGCAATGATGTTATTATAAATTCTACTAATGTCAATTACGCTAATAATATGCAAAACCCCAAGCTTGGGGATGCTAGTTTTGCTATGTCCGCTACTTATTGCAATGATCATGATTGGGGTCATTATGCTTCTTATGATCTTGAAGAAAAAATTAAGCCTCATGATGAATATGTTTGCTATAATATTCAAAGTGGGTTTGGAAGAGTGTCGACCTTAGGAAATAATGATCCCACTACTTTGGAGATTGATATATCTTATGAATTTTTGATAAAAGTGGGTTTGGAGAGGTCATGACTTTATTTGATGATAATCCCACTATTTTGGAAGAGTGTCAACTTTACATGCATGTGGACCATGAAGAAAATATTTTATGTGATAGCTATATTGTTGAATTTGATTATGATCATACATGTAATTATTATGAGAGAGGAAGATATGGTTGTGCGAATCTTCATGCTACTAAATTACCTCTAGTTATGTTGAGATTGCTATTGTTTCTTTCTTCTCCTTTGCATATGCTAGGTTTTGCTTGCCTTGATAATTTGTTTTCCTATAATATGCCTGTGCATAGGAAGTATGTTACACTTAGATGTCTTTTTCACATGCTATAATGCTCTCTTTGTGCTTCAATTCTTGTCTTTCATGTGAGCATCATTAAAATTATTAATGCCTAGTTCAATGGCTTTAAAGAAAAACGCTTGTTGGGACACAACCCAATATTTTTATTTTCTGTTTTTATGAAAATACACATTATTAACTCTGTAATAATTGTGTTTTGGTGTTTTAATTAGTGTTTTAGCCAAGCAAGACCATTGGGATGGTCTACGGTGATAATTGATTCGATATTGCTTCAAAAAAAAACTTTTGCGCTCAGTAAAACAATTTTGAAAAATCACAGAAGCGTGCTTTTGATCTGAATTTGTTTACAAAAGATTGATATACAAATTGCACAGATTGTCCTAATTTTTCCCAATTTTTGGAGTTACAGAAGTATACGAAGTTTTCATGTTTGTACAGACTGTTCTTTTTTTGACAGGTTCTGTTTTCTATGTGTTGTTTGCTTATTTTGATGAATCTATAGGTAGTATCGGGGTTATGAACCATGGAGAAGTTGGAATACAGTAGATATTACACCAATATAAATAAAGAATGAGTTCACAACAGTACCAAAAAGTGGTGATTTATTTTCTTATACTAACGGATCTCACGAGTTTTTTGTTGAGTTTTGTGTTGTGAAGTTTTCAAGTTTTGGGTAAAGATTTGATGGACAACGGAATAAGGAGTGGCAAGAGCCTAAGCTTGGGGATGGCCAAGGCATCCCAAGGTAATATTCAAGGACAACCAAGCATCTAAGCTTGGGGATGCCCCGGATAGCATCCCCTCTTTCGTCTTCTTCTATCGATAAATTTACTTGAGGCTATATTTTTATTCACCACATGATATGTGTTTTGCTTGGAGCATCTTGTATGGTATGAGTCTTTATTTTAGTTTTTCACAATCATCCCTCCTGTACACACCTTTTTAGAGGGACACGCATGAATCGCGAATTTATTAGAATACTCTATCTGCTAATTCACTTATATTTTTTGAGCTAGGCAATTTGCTCTAGTGCTTCACTTATATCTTTTTAGAGCACGGCGGTGGATTTATTTTATAGAAATTGTTGAACTCTCATGCTTCACTTACATTATATTGAGGGATATAATAAAAACTTTCATATAAAGATCGTTGAATACTATGTGAAGTTTGATTCCTTATGATTGTTTTGAGATATAAAGATGGTGATATTAGTGTCATGCTAGTGAGTAATTGTGGATTGGTAGAAATACTTGTGTTAAACTTTGTGATTCCCGTAGCATGCACATATGGTGAATCGTTATGTGATGAAGTCGGAGAATGATTAATTTTTTGATTGTCATCCTTTGCGTGGAGGTTGGGAGCGCGCGATGGTTAACTCCTACCAACCTCTCCCCTAGGAGCATGCGTGTAGTACTTTGTTTGGATGACTAATAAATTTTTGCAATAGTATGTGAGTTCTTTATGAATAATGTTGAGTCCATGGATTATACGCACTCTCACCCTTCCACCATTGATAGCCTCTCTAGTACCGCGCAATTTTCGCCGGTGCATTAAACCCACCATATACCTTCCTCAAAACAGCCACCATACCTACCTATTATGGCATTTCCATAGCCATTCCGAGATATATTGTCATGCAACTTCCACCATTCCGTTTTATTACGATATGCTCCATCATTGTCATATTGCTTTGCATGATCATGTAGTTGGCATACTATTTGTGGCAAGGACACCGTTCATATTCTTTATACATGTCACTCTAGATCATTGCACATCCTGGTACACCGCCAGAGGCATTCATATAGAGTCATGTTTTGTTCTAGTATCGAGTTGTACTTCTTGAGTTGTAAGTAAATAAAATTGGATGATCATCATTATTAGAGCATTGTCCCGTGTGTGGAAAGGATGATGGAAGCTATGACTCCCTCACAAGTTGGGATGAGTCTCCGAACTTCATAAAAAAATAAAAGAGGCCAAAGAAGCCCAAATAAAAAAAGAGGCCAAAGAAGCCCAAACAAAAAAATGAGAGAAAAAGAGAGAAGGGACAATGTTACTGTCCTTTTTCCACACTTGTGCTTCAAAGTAGCACCGTGATCTTCATGATAGAGAGTGTCCTATGTTGTCACTTTCATATACTAGTGGGAATTTTCCATTATAATAACTTGGCTTGTATATTCCGATGATGGGCCTACTCAAATTACCCTTGGTCTTCGTGAGCAGGCAAGTTGGATGCACACCCACTTAGTTTCTTTTTGTCTTCTCCAAAAACACCATATTCTATTCCACCTATAGTGCTATATCCATGGCTCACGCTCATGTATTGCGTGAAAGTTGAAAAAGTTTGAGAATACTAAAGTGTAAACAATTGCTTGGCTAAAACCGGGGTTGTGCATGATGAAATACTTTGTGTGATGAAGATGGAGCATAGCAGACTATATGATTTTGTAGGGATAACTTTCTTTGGCCATGTTATTTTGACAAGACATGATTGCTTTATTAGTATGCTTGAAGTATTATTGTTTTTATGTCAATATTAAATTTTTGTTTTGAATCTTATGGATCTGAATATTCATGCCACAATAAAGAAGATTACATGGTAAATATGTTAGGTAGCATTCCACATCAAAAAATTTGTTTATCATTTACCTACTCGAGGACGAGTAGGAATTAAGCTTGGGGATGCTTGATATGTCTCCTACGTATCTATAATTTTTTATTGTTCCATGCTATTATATTATCTGATTTGGATGTTTTATATGCATTAATATGCTATTTTGTATTATTTTTGGGACTAACTTATTAACCTAGAGCCTAGTGTCAGTTTCTGCTTTTTCCTTGTTTTTGAGTTTTACAGAAAATGAATATCAAACGGAGGCCAAACGGAATAAAACTTTCGCGATGATTTTTCTTGGACCAGAAGAAACCCAGCAAAGTTGGAGAGGGGGCCAGAAGATCCCCGAGGAGGCCACAAGCCTCAGGGGCACGCCCTAGGGGGGTCCTGAGGGCTTATGGGCCCCTCTGATGTCCCCTAACCCTAATTCCAGCACTATAAATTCCCAAATATTCCCAAAAGACCAGAAGCATCCACCAAAATACTTTTCCACTGCCGCAAGCCTCTGTTTCCGCGAGATTCCATCTTGGGGCCTTTTCTGGCATCCTTCCAGAGGGGGATTCGATCAGGGAGGGCATCTACATCAACTCTATTGCCCCTCTAATGAAGCGTGAGTAGTTTACCACAGACCTACGGGTCAATAGCTAGTAGCTAGATGGATTTTTCTCTCTCTTTGATCTTCAATACAATGTTCTACTTGATGTTCTTGGAGTTCTATCTGGTGTAATATTCTTTTGTGGTGTGTTTGTCGAGATACGATGAATTGTGGATTTATGATTAGATTATCTATGAATATTATTTGAGTCTTTTCTGAATTCTTATATGCATGATTTGATATCTTTGTATATCTCTTCGAATTATCAGTTTGGTTTGGCCAACTAGATTGGTTTTTCTTGCAACGGGAGAGGTGCTTAGTTTTGGGTTCAATCTTGTGGTGTCCTCACCCAGTGACAAAGTAGGGGTAGCGAGGCATGTATTGTATTGTTGCCATCAAGGGTAAAAAGATGGGGTTTTCATCATATTGCTTGAGTTTATCCCTCTACATCATGTCATCTTACTTAAGGAGTTACTCCGTTCTTATGAACTTAATACTCTAGATGCATGCTGGATAGCGATCAATGTGTGGAGTAATAGTAGTTGATGCAGGCAGGAGTCAGTCTACTTGACACAGACGTGATGCCTATATTCATAATCATTGCCTTGGATACCATCATAACTTTGTGCTTTTCTATCAATTGCTCGACAGTAATTTGTTCACCCACCGTATTATTTTCCTTAAAGAGAGAAGCCTCTAGTGAAATCTATGGCCCCCGGGTCTATTTTCCATCATATATTTTCAGATATACAAACCAAAAAACCCAAAAATACCTTGCTGCAATTTATTTACCTTTATTTTGTTTTATGTTTTAGTAATCTTTTATATCTATCTCTATCATATCTGATCCTTGCAAGTGACCGTGAAAGGATTGACAACCCATTTATCGCGTTGGGTGCAAGTGTTTGATTGTTTGTGCAGGTGCATAGATTGGAGACTTGCGTGTACCTCCTACTGGATTGATACCATGGTTCTCAAAACTGAGGGAAATACTTATCTCTACTTTGTTGTATCACCCTTTCCTCTTCAAGGGAAAAACCAACACAAGCTCAAGAAGTAGCAGACGCCTGGCTAGGCTACATCACCGAGCTCATCAACACTACCGGATAAGCCCCGACGCCCTCCCACTCGCTCCGCCCTCCACCATCTCGTGCTGGCAAAAGGCGCACGGCACGCCTCTGCCTCCTCCCCTGCGCGGTGATAACGCCGAGCCCCGGTGCAACGCACGGCCGCGCGACCGGCGGGCGGAACGCCTGCGCCTGTCCGGGACGAGGCCAGTTACCAGATCGTTCATCATGTGTCGCCTGGCGCATGTGCTCCTCGAGTAGCAGCGCCAGCACCAGGACCGAATCGTCCAAGCGGTCGCGGCGGCAGGGCGCTAAAACCACGCCGCCCACGCATGCGGCACGCCCACGAGCACCGTCTGCTGTCGGGCCTTCACTCGCGAGCTGCGCATGGTGGTTTGGCCTTTCAATTTTAAGCTTGAGTTGCCCCCGCCCTACGACGGCATCTCTGACCCCACAGAGTTCCTCCAGCTCTATGCGCTGAGCATCGAGGCGGCAAACGACGACGACAAGGTCATGGCGAACTGGTTTCCCATGGCACTCAAGGACGGCGCGCGCTCCTGGCTCATGAGCCTTCCCAAGGAGTCAATGTCTTTGTCGAGCGAGCTCTCCGTTCAGTTCGTCGCCAACTTAAAGGGCACCTACGATCGCGCCCTCACCATCAACGACCTTCGGCATGTGAAGCAGCGCCTTGGTGAGACCCTCCGCAAATACATTTAGCGCCTCAGCCAGGTGCACAACAAGATCCCGCGTGCCTCGGACGAAGCCATTATCTTGGCGTTCTCCAATGGCATCACGGACGTCGGGATGTGCGAGAAGCTCGCCATAAACAACGATTTGAGCTCGGCGCTGGATCTGTTCAACATGGCTGATAAGTGCGCCAAAGCCGAAGAGGGCCGCCTTTTCATCCACGACAACCCCGACACCGCGCTCGATGACAAAAAGGCCAAGAGTAAGGAGGTTTAGCGTTAGGGCCCTGCCGTGCTGGCGCTGGAGCCTGAGCAAAGCGTGGCCGCGACCGCGAGGAGTCCGTCAAGGATGGCTGCCTATTCTAGGTCTACCGCAACATGCGCACACACAACACCGACGACTGCCAGGAGCTCAAGGCGCTCCGCGATGAGCGCTTGGGCCGTTGCCTCGACTGCAACGACCATGGCGCCGGCCCCGATGGCGGCTGGTGGGACAACCGCAACAGCAACCCCCGCCAGGGGTGGCGTGACCAGCCTCACGAGGGTAGCTGGCGCGACTAGCCCCGTGACGGCGCCTGGTGCGATCAGCCTCACGAGGCGCGACCTTAGGACAACGCTGCCCTTCCGCCGCCGCCCAGAAGAAATGACAACAACCCTCACGAGGCGCGATAGCATGTATCCTTGGCGGAGCTCAGGCCCTCGCGTCTAACTGCCTCTTCAAGCAGTTCTCCCGTGAGGTGAATGCCGCCCTCCCGAGGCTTGAGGCCGCGTGGCCCCTCAAGTGGTCGCAGTACGCCATCACCTTCGACTCCAAAGACCACCTCAGGTGCTTGGCTACCGCCTGTGCGCTCCCCATGTTGTGCACTCCCACTATCAGCAATATCGTTGCCACCAAGACCCTCATCGACGGGGGTGTCGGCCTTAACATGATCTCCATCGCGACCTTCGAGACACTCCAGGTTCCCTATGACTAGCTGATGCCGACCAGGCCCTTCTACGGGGTGACAGACGGGTCCACCGTTCCCCTGGGACAAGTGCGCCTCCCTGTCAGTTTCGGCACCAGCAGCAACTACCACACTAAGCTCATCGACTTCGACATGGCCCACATGGGCCTCCCGTACAACGACATCCTAGGATACCCTACACTCGCCAAGTTCATGGCGGCGACCCACCACCGGTACAACTCCTCAAAATGCCTGGCTGCAGAGGCGTCATCACTGTCGCCTGTAATGAGAAGGATGCGATCTACTCCCTCGAGCATGCTTACTGGACTGCCGCAGCAAAGAACTCCGATGGCGAGGACGATGCCATGCTTCTTGAGGCCGCCCCACAAAGAAGAAATAGCTCATCCCCAAGGACCACCCTGAAGCAGAGAAGAAGTCAGCTGGTGGCGACGCCCAGGGCCCCGCCCCTGATGTCGGGGCTTGCCTTCCTCCCGCATAGGAAGGCGCGCCCGGCGCCTCCCTTCGGGCAGGCTCAGGGTCTTTCGCCTGGAAAGCGTCCGACCTGACCAGCGTGCCAAGGGAGGTGCTCGAGAACCACTTGGAGGCCCCTTAAGTGTGCGCCTCCTCGAGCAAGGAGTATGGTGCCAGGCTCCAGGAGAACAATAATTCATCGCCCTGGAAACTTACAAATTGCATGAAGCGCGGGCCATCCGCGGCGAGCGTTACCCCGTGTGTCCCTCTCATACAGCCATCGCCCCAAGGAGGACAGCATGGTGCGCGTGTGCGTTGACATCGCGGGCCTCAACACGGCAGGCTCCGAGGACCTCTTCTGGCCGCCGCGCGTCGGCCAGAGTAGGGCATCGCCACCAACTACATCTGCATGCCCTTCGGCCTAGTGAATGCTGGCGCCACCTTCTAAAGGTTCATGCAGCTCGCGATGGCGCCTTGTGAGGCTTCAGCACCTCGCTAGCCCCCAAGGCCACAGGAGCCAACCAGCCCCTGAGAGGCGAACCTCCATGGCACGCTTCACCACCCACCCGACGCTCCCGCAGCAGCATGATCGTCATGTGACTTTTTGGTTTGTTCAAATTGAGGGTGCCCTTCGGGCTGCATCTTCCTCAAGCTGGTCAGGGTCCGTCCCTATAGCTGCCTCACTTTTGGTCGTGTACATGATCTGGTTATGCTTTGAGTTGTGTTACTTGCTTAATTTCGTGCTTGGTATCACGTCACCATTAGAGGCGCCACATCGTGGGTGCCACGTGCCGCAACTCCTCTTGTCACCGTTCCATGAGCGGGGGCTATTGGCACGGCGCCTGTGTTCGGGTCCGTCCCTGCAGCACTGATAAACCCAACCGACCGAGCTCTGGCTCATGGGCCTGCCCTGTGCATGTCACCTCAATAGGTCATTGCTGCCTTATTCCCTCACAAAACAACCACGAGTAAGTCGACAAGCGCGCATCGTCCCCTGTACCTCATAACCTATCAACATGAAGTAGCTTCAGAAGCTAGACGCTCAAATGTCGCGCGAATAGCACCTCACATTGCCTCAGGAGGCCCATCCTCAGGCGGTGCATCTCGAGCGGCCCCGCCACAGGCGAAAGTCCGATCAGTGCTACCATTCATGAAAAGCTAAGTACAACCACTTCACGTAGCGCACCCGCTGTCGTTGGAACTTTTTCTTCACGCATCCTTGGCGAGCCCAGTCAGCTCTTTTTCGTGCGAGTCGCTTGCACGTCAAAAGGGGGCCCCAGAGCATCACGCCTCGGGGCTTTCACTGGCTCTCGGTGCCCCTCACCTCCTGGCCTTGTTCCAGGCATTGCGACCTGACATACCAGCGGCGGCTGAGGCCCGCTCGAGACCGGGCCCTGAGGACGTAGAGCATTTTGGCAAGCAAGAAAAAGAGGGTTGCACTACAAAAAAACTTCCGTGATGATACGTGTTTGTCACAGTAGGTCAAGTTTTCTGTCATGCATGTACATCCATGAGATTTTATGACAAAATCAAGATAGTCATACCTGTGCTGTCGCAGAAGTGTTCCATGACAATACCAAAATTATCATCATGGAAGTGTCCACTGCCATGAAGATAAATGGCGCCTCATGGAAGTATTTTCGTCAAGGGTAACTGACACGTGACATCCACCGTAACGGGTCGCCGTTAAGCTATCGGGTTCCGGTTTGGATCCGATAACCTGTTAACAGCGCAGACCAATGGGTATTTCCCACGTGTAAAATTCTAATTCGCCGGAGGATCCATGTGTCAGCTCAGCGTTGGGACAGATGTCATCCAACTAATGGACGGGACACGCCTATGATACGTCGACACGTGGCTCTGCCCAATAGTGGCCTGTTCGGGTCAAAAGGCCAGCCCGTTTGACTTGGTGAAAAGGTAGCGGACCGCCCACAGAAAGCTGGTTAACAACCTATTCGCATATAGCTCATTTACAGCCTGCTAACTTACGACCCATTATGGCATGTCCGAATTAGGCCCAATAGCGTCATCTGGGCCATCCAATATGATTCAAACCCGTTGTAACTTCCGGCCCATGACGTCTTTCAGCCCATATGAGGCCCTTTGTAACTCTTGGACCATTAACGGCCTGTGGTGAAACTGGCCCATAATGGACAGTATGTCGCTTTATACCCATTAATGGCCCGTTATTCCATTCGCCATTTCCAGCCCGTGTTATCTTTTGGCCTTCTAAGGGCCCATTTATTCTGGGGCTCATTTGCAGCATTCGATTACTTATGGTCCGTCACTCCCGTTCCGCCTCTGGGCCAAATTCAGCCCGTGGTTAAAGTCGGCCTGTTTGTGGCATGTTAATCCGTTGGGCCGTTTTCATAGCATCGTCAAATACGACCCAGTAACGACCCGTTATGCCTGTAGATAGAATTAAGCCCGTTATACTCATCGGCCTATTAACGACCCGTGATGGTCGACCCATAAACCGACGATTCCCACTCTAGCCCATTTACAGCCCATATTGCAGTAAGTTATTGGTCCAAGAATAGTACTGCCCATGTTTGGCCAATCGATCATACGATCCATAGAAGGCCCATTGATTTTACGACCCGTAGAAGGCCCATAGGAGGCCCATGGTTACGACAGCAGATAGCAGGACCATGATTACAACGGCCCGTATGTTGCCCATGGTTATTGTGGACTAGTTCTAAAAAATAGGTTATTGCGGCCACTAGTAAATTGCGGAAAAAGAACTACACTAACTACAAGAAAACAAATAAACAAGATAACAAGGAAATAAATAAGTAAGCAACTTACGCTAGACTATTACGGCTATTACACATATTACATCCACTGGGCATCAAAGTTTGCCACCAGTGCAAATATGGGGAACAAAGCAGCATATTACATACACTGGTTGTCAAAGTTGGCGACCAGTGCAAATAAACGCCGCAACGAAACAAGTCTAGAACTGAAACCACTTTAGAAGAGCTCAAGAAACAATATCCTAGGTATCCACCATGCTGGCAAGAAGCTTAGCAAGCTTATTAGCTTTCTCTTGTTTGGCGCTTAAATCTTCTAGCGCTTGCTGTTGCACCAGAAAGTATGCATCTGAATTCTGCAGGGACTTCCTCAGTCCTTCGGCTTCGTGTCGCAGCATGTTGGGGATATAACTACTGGCGTAACCCGCCTAGGAGGGGCCGGGTTACGTTATGGCGATTTATCATATGAAGCCCAATATCAAGCTTGAAGATGGCGGTTCAGTAAAGGGCCTAAAGCCCATAGGCGACTTAAGGCCCGTGGTGATAAACCGCCGTAATGGCATGACTTGTATTGTAAGGCAAGAATAGTTAAGAGACCGAGCCGGACACTGTTTATGAGCCGGCCGGGACGCTGAGAGCCGCTGGGCGTTAACCTCTGTATATAAAGGGATGACCCAGCGGCGGTTCAGGACGGGTAACATCAAATCGGTAGCCAGGCATAGCGGATTCGCTCCCTGGTCATCGAAACCCTAGTAATTCCACCTCAACTGGAGTAGGCTTTTACCTTCACCGTAAGGGGCCGAACCAGTATAACCCTCGTGTCCTTTGTCCCGCTTTAACCCCTTTAAGCTTCCCAGTTGCGATGGCTCCACGACTAAGTCTTTTCACGAGGACATCTGCCGTGACTATTCCACGACAGTTGGTGCCCACAGTGGGGCCAGCGCATGGTGGATTTGAGTTCTTGAAGGGCAGCTTCGAAGGGCTCAAGGGATACGCTGTGGGCCGGATGACCAAGAGTCGTCGCGGCAAGCTCTACATCGACGACGCAGGCTGGGGCCCCGACGCCGGCTCAATCGAGTACGGGTACCGGGTCCCCTTCGGCGGAATCCACGTTTCATTGGCAAGATCGGCGAGCCGGGCCCTGAGCCGGACATCTGCACCGACCTCGTCGAGACGGCTCAGCGTGCGAGACCCGCCCGGACTCTGCCTGCCTTGAAGCATGCTTTCGTGGGATGCATCCACGGAGGACTCTCTGAAGGATCCAGATCTGGCGATGAGACGGCCATGTGCTCTGATGGTGAATCGTCCACAGGTGAGACGGACTCGTTGTATCAACTTCAGGACGGCAGGCTCGGGGGTTGTTCTGATGGCGACAGTATTCCGGACCCTTTTGAGCCGCCAAGCCGGGTTGGAATCTTCATGGCCGGCACGCAACCTGTTCAAAACTCCGCCGTTGGGGCAGGAGGCCCTGTGCACTCGCCGGCTCAGGTGCTGATGGATCTCACGGATAAGATGACTGCCCTGTTAACCGCCACGGTCGTCCCAGCGGATCAAGCTCAACATGATGCAGAAGTGGCACAGTTAAAGCTGGATATAGCGCAGGCCAAGGAAGGTCTGGCAGCGGAAGGAATCGGGATGGCTGCAGAACGGGCGGCTCTGGACGCCCAGACTCAGCTGATTCAGGCGCAGTCTTTCCGGCTCACAATGGATCAGAATGCATCCAATGAGGTCATGAGAAGGAGGCATCAGAAGGCTCAATCTCGGCTCCCTCCGGTTTATGATCCTCGAAACCTCTTCAACACGCCCGGTGCAGGGCCTAGTAACCCGCCAGAAATCACGGCACCCGGGGTTGGAACGCTGGTTCAGCCGCAAGTGATGGGGCCTCCCCGTGTGAATACTGCCCCACCTCGATACGTACCAATACCACCGGGTCATTATTCTAATCCATTGGAAAACATGATCGCTGCAGCGGCACGACTGGCGGCTCTCCCGGTCGAGGGCGATTCTCCAACGGCGGTTGGAAACCCGCAGGGTCAGAGAACTTCTTCAGACGGCTTTGGCACAACAGGAGGCATATTCATATAGCCGGGACAGGATTCATTCAACCCCTCGTCCAAACCGGAGCCCAAGTTATAGCAGACACATGGTTTCAGCGGCCGGCTCAAGCAACGTCCGATGCCGTGACTTGCCAGGTGGGCATGGCTCGGCGCATAATGGAGCCTTTAACGCGGTAGATCAAGACAGAGCACGTCAAGAGGCTGAGCAGGTGGCTCAGCTGACAGCTTACCAGCCTTTTCCGGTTTACCCAACGGCTTCTATCGAGGCAGGCGTAGCTACGAGGACCGGAGGTGTCCCTTGTCTGGTGCCGGCTCTCCATAACGAACGTCTGCCCAAAGATTTCAAAGGACCTAGGAAGGTACCTAATTACACGGCTGATTTATAGCCCGGAGCATGGATTGAAAGCTACGAGATGGCTATGGAGTTGCTGGAGGTCAGTGAAGCGGCGATGGCCAAATACTTCACCATGATGTTGGATGGGACTTCCCGCACTTGGTTGAAGGGACTGCCACCTAATTCCATCGGGTCATGGGCAGAGCTGAAAGCCCGGTTCATCCAAAACTTCAAAGATACATGTAAGCAATCTATGTCAATTATGGATTTGACTAGCTGCAAGCAGCAAGAAGGCGAATCAACAACCCATTGGATACGCCGGGTCAAGGAAATAATACATTCGTCTGATAAGATGGATGTCGACTCTGCAGTCTTAATGTTGGAGCAAAATTGTCGTTTTGCGCCCCTGAAGATGAAGCTCGGGCGGCTCAAGCGCGATTGCAACGATATGGGTACGCTGATGGCGGCTCTGGTCAAGTACGCCGACTCTGATAGTACCAAGGATCCCGCGTCTGATGATGAAAAGACAGGGAAGGGAAAGAAGAATGGCAACGGCAAGGGCCCTCAGCATAACCCGGCGAGTCAAGGAGGTAATAAACGTAAGGCTGGTGATGGTATGGAGTTTGTGGATAACACCAACGCACAGGGTAACAATCACCGACGTAAGGGAAGACCACCTCCCCGGTCTAGCGGGTCAGGCCCGACGCTTGAGCAATTGTTAAATGAGCCCTGTCCAAGGCATGGCTCTAGGGAGAAGCCGGCCACTCATCTATGGAAAGACTGCGCGATCATGAAAGCTTTCAAGAATTCCAACATGTTCAACGGTAACAATGGGCAGGGCGGCGGCTCAGGTGGCGGCGGCTTTCATGGCCCGGGCGGCGGTTCAAATTCCAATTTTTAGAATTCTCAAGGTGATCAAGGTGGTTTTAACCAGCAATCTGGCCAGAGTAATCAGCAGCAGCAGCAGGGGGTACCAGACCCATCCAAAGCAGCTCAATAGTGGACAGTATCATGTGTTTACTACCAGTTCGTGCAAGCGAGACCAGAAGCTTCATAAGAGGGCTGTGAACGCTGTTGAGCCGGCAGTTCCACGTTACTTGCGATGGTCTGAGCAGCCGATTGTATGGAGTAGGGAAGATCACCCTCCCAGGGTTGATAATCCGGGTCACCTGGCTTGGTGGTGGCTCCTCAGGTTGGTGGGTATAAATTTACTAAGGTACTCATGGACGGAGGCAGTAGCATCAACATCCTCTAGTATGAGACCTTCCGTCGTATGGGATTAACTGATAAAAACCTCAACCAGTCCAATACTGTTTTCCATGGCGTGGTGCCCGGTAAGTCCGCGTATCCAGTTGGTAAGATCGAGCTGGAAGTAGCCTTTGGAGATGAGTACAACTCCAGGGCGGAAAAACTGACTTTTGAGGTAGTCAAGATCAGAAGCCCGTGCCATGCTCTATTTGGGCGGCCGGCTTACGCCAAGTTCATGGCACGGCCGTGTTATGTATACTTGCAGCTCAAGATGCCGGGTCACAACGGGACCATTACGATTCATGGCAGCCGAAAGATAGCTTTGGAGTGCGAGGAAGGTGACGCTGCTTATGCTGAATCTGTTTGTGCGACAGAGGAATTAAAGTTTTACAAGGATAATGTTGACCCGACAGATATGACGTCTTTGAAAAAGCCGACCACGGAGCATGAGCCGGTAATGAAATGTAAGTCGGCCGATGAGACTAAGCTTATTGACTTTGTTCCATGTGACTCATCTAAGCAGTTCAGCATTAGTGCCAATCTGGATCCTAAATAGGAAAGCGCGCTCATCGAGTTCATCCGTGAGAACCGGGACATCTTTGCATGGAAACCTTCGGACATGCCGGGTGTACCAAGAGAACTCGTTGAGCACAATCTTAATATTGATCCAAAATTTAAGCTAGTCAAGCAATTTCTCCGGGGGTTTAACGAGGAGAGGCGGAAAGCCATTGGTGAGGAAGTAGCCCGGCTCTTGGCGGCCGGGTTCATCGTTGAAGTCTTTCATCCGTAATGGCTAGCTAACCCGGTGCTCGTGCTCAAGAAGAACGACACCTGGCATATGTGTGTGGATTATACGGATTTAAACAAGGCTTGCCCAGCTGATCCTTTTGCTCTCCCCCGTATTGATCAAATTATTGATGCTACGGCGGGTTGTGAGCGTTTGAGTTTTCTGGATGCTTACTCTGGTTACCATCAGATCATAATGGCAATTAAAGACCAAGACAAGAGGGCGTTCATTACTCCCTTTGGAGCCTTCTGTTATGTGTCTATGCCTTTTGGGCTCAAGAGTGCCCAGGCGACTTACCAGCGCTGCGTACAGAATTGTCTTCATAATCAGATTGAGCGCAACGTTCATGCCTATGTGGATGATATTGTGGTAAAATCTAGAGAGAAGGAGACCTTGATAGACGATCTGAGGGAAACCTTTGGTAATCTCCGGGTCTACAAGATGATGCTTAACCCGGCCAAGTGTGTTTTTGGTGTTCCTGCAGGCAAGCTTTTGGGTTTTCTGGTTTCTCACAGAGGCATCGAAGCTAACCCGGAGAAGATCAAGGTAATCACCTCTCTGGCTAAGCCGGCGTGCATAAATGACGTCCAGCGTCTGGCGGGCCGGATCACTGCTTTATGTCGGTTTATAAGCCGGTTGGGCGAAAAGGCCATACCGCTGTATCAGATGATGAAGAAAACAGATGACTTTGTCTGGAGTGATGCTGCCAATGCCGCCTTTGAGGATTTGAAAAGACAGTTAGCTAAACCGCTAGTTCTTGCTGCTCCTGGTGATAAGGAGCCCTTATTATTGTATGTAGCCGCTAACACACGAGCCATCAGTGTGGCCGTCGTGGTGGAGCGCAAGGAGGCGGGTAAGGAACATCCGGTTCAACGACCGGTTTACTACGTCAGCGAAGTACTTATTGAGTCCAAGCAATGGTATCCACATTGGCAGAAGCTTGTTTATGGGGTATTCATGGCAAGCCGGAAGCTTAAGCAATATTTGCAGGGCCACCCTATCACTGTGGTTAGTTCTGCTCCTTTAGGAGATATCATCCAAAACAGAGAAGCCATAGGAAGAGTCGCTAAGTGGGCCATTGAACTTGGGCCTCATGGTCTAAAGTATGTGCCATGCACGGCTATCAAATCGCAAGCATTGGTAGATTTCATCAACGATTGGACAGAGCTGCAGATGCCTGAAGAGAAACCAGATAACACATACTGGACTATTCACTTCGACGGGTCCAGGCAATTGGAGGGCTCGGGGGCTAGAGTCGTGTTAGCTTCCCCTCGAGGTGACAAATTTCGTTATGTGCTATGGTTGATGTTTCCCTGTACTAACAATGCAGCTAAGTACGAGGCCTTGCTCCATGGTCTTCGGATGGCTAAGGAGATGAGATTAAGCCGGGTAAGGTGCTTTGGCGACTCAGATTTGGTGGCTCAACAAGTATCAGGCAAGTGGGATTCCAAGGACCCCCTCATGGCGGCTTATCGCCGTGAAGTTGATGCCATTGCCGGACATTTTCAGGGTTACCAAGTAGAGCACATTGACCGTAGAAAGAACGAGGCGGCTGATGCCTTAAGCCAGTTGGGCTCTCAGCGAAAGCCGGTGCCGCCTAATACTTTCTTGGATATTCTGCATAATCCTTCTATCAAGTTACCTACAGAGGAAGACTTGGCTGTTCCGGACCCAGAAGCACGGTTGGTGGCGGCTCTTCATGTTATCCCAGATTGGACAGTGCCATACTTGGCTTACATGACCCAGGGAGAATTGCCTGAGGATGAAACTTTGGCCAGACAAATAACCCGGCGGTCTAAGTCAATGATAATTGCCAATGGGAAGTTGCATCATCACAGTGTCACTGGGGCTTTTCAGCGTTGTGTTTCCCTTGAGGAAGGTCAAGAAATTTTACGTGAGATTCACGAGGGGGATTGTGGCCATCATGCCGGCTCAAAATCCCTTGTGGCCAAAGCTTTTCCTCACGGTTTTTATTGGCTGACGGCTCATGCTGATGCAGAGGACTTAGTCAGTAAATGTGACGGTTGTCAGAAGTTCTCAAGACGTGCTCACGTGCCGGCTCAAGAGTTGAGGATGATTCCAATCACTTGGTCGTTTGCAGTCTGGGGGCTTGATATGGTTGGACCTTTCAAAAGGTCCAAGGATAAGAAGACCCACCTCTTGGTGGCGGTTGACAAGTTCACAAAGTGGGTTGAGGCAGAGCCAGTTAGTAAGTGTGATGCAGCCACGGTGGTTCAGTTCATGAAAATGGTGATATTTCGCTTTGTTTTTCCACACAACATTATAACTGACAATGGTACCAATCTGTCTAAAGGCGCCATGGAAGAATTTTGTCAACGAGAGCATATTCGGCTTGATGTTTCATCAGTGGCTCACCCCCAATCCAATGGTCAAGCTGAGAGAGCCAATCAGGAAATCTTGAAAGGCATCAAGCCCCGGCTTTTGGTCCCTTTGCAGCGGACACCAGGTTGTTGGGTGGAGGAATTACCCTCTGTGATATGGAGCATCAATACTACTCCTAATAGGTCTACGGGTTATACGCCTTTCTTCATGGTTTACGGAGCCGAGGCGGTTCTCCCTAGCGACATCCGTCATGACTCGCCTCGTGTGGCGGCTTATGTTGAGGCGGACAATGAACAAGCGCGTCAGGATGCTCTTGACTTGTTGGACGAACAGCGTGACGTAGCAGAGCTCGCTCGGCGATTTACCAACAAGACATGCGCCACTATCACAGCCGCCGGGTTAAGTCCAGAACCTTTCAGGAAGGTGACTTGGTGCTCCGGCTCATCCAGGATCAAACAGATGCACACAAGTTATCCCCACCTTGGGAAGGGCCCTTTGTGGTCTGCAAGAACTTGCACAATGGGTCATACTACCTCATCGATGTTCGAGAGCACAAAGATTCACGTAAGTCGGAGGAGGAGACCCGCCGGCCGTGGAATATCGCTCATCTTCGGCCTTATTACACTTGAGCCACCGGCTCTCATAATGTACATACTTTCGTGACAATGTATATATTATGATAAATAATAAAGCAGGACCTCTGTCCTTTTTCCCCTCAAAGGTAAATGTGTCATTGTTATCTTCATTATTATATCACATGATCACTTGGGGGCTGATCCGGCTTACGATCGTATTCGAATCTAGCCGTTAAATATTATGATCACTAGGGAGCTTCCTGCTCAAACATAGGTCGTATTCGAACCAAAGAGAACATAGCTGTCGATACCCTTTTGATCGGCACACTGCCGAGCTCACTGGGGAGTTTCTTGGTCATATTTGAATCATAGCTCAACTCCCTTTGGGAACCGACGTGGATCGTATCCGAATCAGCGTCGTTAAACAACTCTCCAGGTCATTTGGTGGCTTCCTGTTCAAACATAGGTCGTATTCGGACCAAAGAGGACATAGCTGTCGGTACACTCTTGATCGGCAACGCCAAAGCCACTGGGGGCTATATGATCGTATTCGAATCTTAGCTTAACCCATTTGGGACGGTTTTCTGGTCGTATTCGAATCAGAAGCCTCCAAATTTTTGAAGTCTCTTTTTGCAAACAAGTTTTTGGATTTTACTGGAAGTTCTTTTGATCATGTCTAAAGTGTTCAAGGGTGGTTCCTATTCCACCGGCTTAACCTTGATCAATAAAGATGATCGCATATAATAAACATCGTATTATAGAGTTGGGTTCTCACCCTCATTGTTCGGGTCACATAAACCGGAAGTGTAATCGAAGGGTCATAGGTATGTTGTTGTGGTTGTCTCAAAGATATAATTGAGAACCGGTTTTTTATGATTTTGATTCATACTCCGGGTTATATGTAAAATTTATGACCCTCTATGCGGTAAGCCGCCAAGGGACTTGTAATTTGTTCTCTATGCAGGACAGTTAAAGGCAGCTCTTTAAACGTAGGGAAAGAAGAGGATCAGCATAAAACGGGGGAATATAAGATGGCGGCTTAAACAGTGTTGAGCGCCACACAAGTGCGCGATGGCACGACAAAAATAAGTGTTTTCCTACTCTATTACATGACTCCCCGAGTCCAAATAGTGAAGCATTGTTTTTTATCAAGACATAAATATGAGCCGCCTGAGGGATCAAAGGTGTTGTTGGGCTGAAGCTTCCGGCTCATCCCTTTCCGCTCCTCCGTCTGTTTCCCTGTCCTGGAAGGTTGATGATTTCCAGTCAATGCCACTCAAGGCTTCAAATTCAGCTTCATCATCAATTAACCCGGCCGGATCAACGTCAGGGGCGAAGGTATGCTTACGAGTGGGAGGGATCAGGCTGATTGCTTCATAACGTGCTGTTGGAATTCTCTGATTCTCGGCGTCATAACCTGGTTGGTATTTGGTAAGATCCGTGTCATTACCGATCAGAGTGACCATAGGGCGTATGTCCTTCACGCAAGCGGAGAAATCCTTCTGGTCAAAGGGGGTGCCGTCCTCCTTCAAACTGGTATACCCAAGGGTGATGTCGGCCGGGTCTAGCTCCGGTAGCCATGCCTTGGCCCGGCTTAACGCAGCTATGGCTACGGCTCTTGCAGAAGCTCGTCTCAATTCCTGGAATCGTTGAGGTAGCACGGCAAGCCGCCTTAGCACATCCGCCAGATGAGTGGGAACTTCATTTGACAGAGCCACGACGGCTAAGGCGCGTTGTGACCCGGTGTAGAGTTGTTCCACCAGGGTATAAACGGCCTTCAGCTTTGTCAGCATGCTTTGGTTGAGATTGGAACTCTTGGGGCCTGCATTACAAAGTCAGGTGAGCTGATGACAATTGAGATGCTTGTTGTAAAGGACTTAAACTAGATAACACTTACAGGGTAACTTACCAAAGATTGCTGAGACCATCTGAGATACATGGCGTTTTAAGCCGGATAACTCGGCGGTTGTTTCTGCAAGAGTGGCCTCCGCTTGTTCAGCCCGGTTGAGCAAAGCGGTCTTTTCATCCGCCCAGGCCTTTCTCTCTACTTCAAACTTCTTTTTCAATTTCTCTTGTGCGGATACACTGAATTCAAACTTGGAATTCGCCTTTTGGGTTTCACTCTCTTGATTTTTCAGGCGATTCTTCAAGTCAGAGATCTCCGATTCAAATTGCTTAATGGCGGCCTGTATAAATTCCGGGTTACAGTTAGGGTTATCATAATGCAACATTAAGTCCCAAGCACTTTGCAAGAAAAGATACTTGGCACTTGCGGGCTAATGTATGCTAAAGAGCACTATTTACAGTGGCGGTTCATGGAAATAAGTCCCAAGCACTTTGCAGGCAAAGGTACTTGGCACTCGGGGGCTAATGCATATTGCTGTTCAAGTACTTGGTTAAAATACGGTGAAGACCGGTTCAAATATGCTGTCTGAGCCGGCCCTTGGGTGCTACCGGATAAGCCGGTTTTCTTGCAGTGATTACTAAGCTGGTGTTAAGTCTACAACATATTTCATCATAAGTAATAGACTTGGGGGCTGGCATAGTAAGGATAACTAAGGAACAAGCAACAAGAGTTATACCTCAGATTTTTGGTGTATTTGTTTCACCATATCAATTTCCAGATCCCGGCTGTTGTGCACTTGGTTTACATAACCAGAGACGATTTCTCCAATACCCAGATGAGCATAATCAGTGACATCCAGCCGGGTTTTGCAGCGTTCCAGAAGTTCTTCTTTGGCGGAGCACTTGGCCAGCGCGGTGGGTCTCCCCGGTTCAACGAAGTCAGTCCGGATGATTTCGACGTCCGGGTCATCCGCCCTGGCCGGGCTAGGGTTCTCCGGGTTCTCAGAACCTTCCATAGCTTGTTCGACGGACGGATCAGTGGTGAGAGTTGGAGTATCATGGGCTGGTTCAGGCGGCGGCTCATGAGCGGAAGTATCTGGAGCAGCCGTTCTGAGCTCCGGTTCAGCAAAGATTGGCTCTTCGGCCGGCTTACTTCTCTTCGTCCTCTTGCTGGGCTTTACTTGTACACTGAAAATTAAAGGGTTAGTACAAAAACATGAGTAAGATAAGCACAAGATAAACAGATTATCATTACCCTGGAGCGGTTTTGAAAGCCGGCATGCTGGACTGCATTGATTCGCCGGAGGAAGGTGAAGTTCCCTGATAGTTTGAGTCAGAAGAATTGAGTGGTTGACGAGTGAAACCTGCCAAAGGATACAAAGAATATAAATCAGAGATAACCTCAGTCCGGCGTTTTCTTGTTACATCGGGTAAGCCGGAGGAGAGGTCCGCATCTTTACTGGTCCGGGTCTGCCTCTGACTCTCGTGAATCTGTCGCTTCAAAAGAAATTGAGGATCTTGATAAGCTAAAGGATGTGAAAATCTTACTTTCCGGGTTACCCTTCGGACTTTTTGTCTCGGCAAAGGCTCGGAGTCGGAGGAAATTATAGTTACCTCTTCAATTACTGCATGACTTGCTCCTGTATCCTCCTGCTGATAATCAGTGTCAATAAGATGGTTAAAGAAGGAGCCTAAAGAGTCAAGAGTTACCTCTGACTCGGAGGTATCGTCCAGAAGAAACATATCTGAGGCGCTAGGTTTGTTCCCCTTCTTACGGGCAGTGGCTTTCCTGGCGGCTTTCTTGGCCTTTCTGGCTTTCTTTGCAGCCTCATGGTCATACTTGACCTTCCAGAATTTATCATCAGCCTGTAAAATATAGCAAGAGTTTTTGAGTAAAGATGAAATTATCAAAGTGGAAAGTAAGATGCTTAAGTTAATGGTTTACCGCTGGAGCCGGGTAAGCCTTGCAGAAAGGACTTAAGCCCACTTTTCCGCAATCTGCCAGGTTCTCGTTCAGAAGAGACTTGGTCATGTCATCAACGACATCCTCAGGTAAGTCGTCAGGACTGTGCCGTAGAGGATCATTTTTTTGGTCTGTGTAATCGCACATCAAGCCGGGGCGGCGGCTCAAAGGAATCACCCGCCAGGCAATCCAAACCCGGACCAAGTCAATGCCGTTTAGGCCGTTCCCCAGAACAGCTTTGATCTTGTTTATGGTGGGGGCAAGTCTTTGACGTTCAGCCGGAGATAATTTATCTGGTAAGGGGTGAGTTGACTCCAGGCGCAGGGCGCGAAAGCCGGGCAAAGGGTTCTCATTAGCCGGAGAAGTGTCTTGACAGTAGAACCATGTCTGGTTCCAATCTTTAGGGTGACTCAGCGGCTCGGCATAAGGGAAGAGACAGTCTCTATGTCGCTGGATTGAGATTCCGCCAAGCTCCAAGCTGGGCCCGTGGGCACATTCGTTTTGACGGTTCAGATAAAATAATTCTCTAAAGAGTAGTAAGCTGGGTTCTTCTCCAAGGTACACCTCACAGAATACTTGGAAATTGCAGATGTTTGACACAGAATTGGGTCCGATGTCTTGAGGTCGCAGGTCAAAAAAGTGCAAGCCGTCTCTGAAATTTTTTGAGCCGGGTGGAGCAAAGCCCCGGTTCATGTGATCAGTATATAAAGGGACGACCCAGTGGCGGTTCAGGACGGGTAACATCAAATCGGTAGCCATGCATAGCGGATTCGCTCCCTGGTCATCGAAACCCTAGTAATTCCACCTCAACTGGAGTAGGCTTTTACCTTCACCGTAAGGGGCCGAACCAGTATAACCCTCGTGTCCTTTGTCCCGCTTTAACCCCTTTAAGCTTCCTAGTTGCGATGGCTCCACGACTAAGTCTTTTCACGAGGACATCTGCCGTGACTATTCCACGACACAGCACATCTGATCGATGTCTTTTAACTTGAAGTTGAGACTCGAGAAGCCAAATTGATTCAGGCAACGAGTTCGAAGAGCTTGTGCCAGCAGTAGTGGCCAGTAACTCGAACACTACATCAAGACTGGACTTTGGGGTTGTCTCACTGTCTTCAAGATAGTTTTTTATCAGCTTTCTTGGAGACCAACAAGGATGTATCACTATCTTGAACCTTATCTGCATTACTTCCTTTACCATTGCATAACGAGGTACTCTTCTCCAATATTTTGTCCCATTCTAAAAGACAAACAAGTAGACAAATCATAGGTTTACTATGATGTATATGAAACTCATTTTGGTAAACCAGTTTAGTAGTAAGGTGGACAGGATAACAACATGAAACAAACATATATCTATGTACTATGGTCACCGTATGGTCTATATCATTCTAGTTTATGTTGCCAAATCAAGATAGAGACAGTTCAAATCATATCTGTTTAAGACAAAGCAACATCGACAGAATATAAGTGTGGGAAACTACACAGCACTAACAACACTTGTAATGTGCATGACATGAAAACATAACTATTTATTCAATTGAAACAAAAATCAACATAGAGCAAGTTACAATAGCAAACTAGATAAAGCAACATGTTTAAAATACCTGTTGCACCATTGGAGTTTCAATTGCATCCTTCAAATTTGAAATTAGTTGGTATGAGTAAATACAGTGATGCAAGAGCAAAGGAGTATGAACCATAGCTACGGAACCTGACCTGAGAACAATTCTTCTTCTGCTTTAAGCATTGACTTGGGGTTCAGAGTGGTGGTCCTTGTGCTTTGGGCACTGCAGTTGCCTTACTAACTGCTCATATTTAGGTGCTCTGTGGTGGAGACGGTGTCGTGTCAACTTGAACTGGGTTACTATCTGCTGGGGTTGGCGTTAGAAGGGGTGTAGCTGGTTCTCTGTCGAACTGGCTAGGGGTACAATCCACGTGAGTTTGGCTTATGTGTGGTGGGGCTGGTTCTTGGGCAAGTACAATCGTGGTTCTATCTGCATTGACGGGTAGCACTATCTTTTCTAAAGACCGTGTTTTTACTCCCATAGATACTGCCATCACCCCCTCCAAGTCAGTGATAAACAAGAAAAATAATTGAATCTACAAACAGTGTATCATAGACAGGTGCAATGGATAGTAGGGAATAAAACATGCATGAAATAATTCACATTTAAGTTGTCTAACCAAACATGATAGCATGACACAATTTCACATGTATAATGGCTAACTAAACAGGAGAGCATGACACACTTTCACATATATGATGGCTAACTAAACATAATAGAATGACATAATTCAAAATATGATGACTATGTAAACAGGAAGACATGATATAACTATAAGATGTTTCTGTGACGCCCCCGATTTGACCGTACACTAATCATGCACGCAAAGGTGTACGATCAAGATCAGGGACTCACGAGAAGATATCACAACACAACTCTAAAACATAAATAAGTCATACAAGCATCATAATATAAGCCAGGGGCCTCGAGGGCTCGAATACAAGTGCTCGATCATAGACAAGTCAGCGGAAGCAACAATATCTGAGTACGGACATAAGTTAAACAAGTTTGCCTTAAGAAGGCTAGCACAAACTGGGATACAGATCGAACGAGGCGCAGGCCTCCTGCCTAGGATCCTCCTAACTACTCCTGGTCGTCATCAGCGGGCTGCACGTAGTAGTAGGCTCCTCCAGTGCCGTAGGAGTCGTCGTCGATGGTGGCGTCTGGCTCCTGGACTCCAGCATCTGGTTGTGACAACCAAGTAGAAAGGAAAGGGGGAAAAGAGGGAGAGAAGCAACCGTGAGTACTCATCCAAAGTACTCGCAAGCAAGGAGCTACACTACATACGCATGGGTATATGTGTAAAGGGGCATATCAGTGGGCTGAACTGCAGAATGCCAGAATAAGAGGGGGATAGCTAATCCTGTCGAAGACTACGCTTCTGGCCATCTCCATCTTGCAGCATGTAGAAGAGAGTAGATTGAAGTCCTCCAAGTAACATCGCATAGCATAGTCCTACCCGGCGATCCCCTCCTTGTCGCCCTGTTAGAGAGCGACCACCGGGTTGTATCTGGCACTTGGAAGGGTGTATTTTATTCAGTATCCAGTTCTAGTTGTCTTAAGGTCATGGTACAACTCCGGGTCATCCTTTTACCGAGGGACACGGCTATTCAAATAGATAAACTTCCCTGCAGGGGTGCACCACATATCCCAACACGCTCGATCCCATTTGGCCGGACACACTTTTCTGGGTTATGCCCGGCCTCGGAAGATGAACACGTCGCAGCCCCACCTAGGCTCAACAGAGAGGTCAACACGCTGGTCTAAATCCTATGCGCGCAGGGGTCTGGGCCCATCGCCCATTGCACACCTACACGTTGCGAGGGCGGCCGGAAGCAGACCTAGCCTAGTGGCGTTCCAGTCCAATCCGGTGCGCGCCGCTCTGTCGCTGACGTCAAGAAGAGCTTCGGCTGATACCACGACGTCGAGTGCCCATAACTGTTCCCGCGTAGCTGGTTAGTGCGTATAGACCAAATGGCCAGACTCAGATCAAATACCAAGAACTCGTTAAGCGTGTTATTTTGAAGTAACCGCGGACGCCGTCCAGGGCCAGGCCCACCTCTCACCTGGGCGGTCTCAACCTGCCCTGTTGCTCCGCCACAAAGATCCACTTGCAGGTACTCCTACGAGCCGACCCGACTTTAGTCACCACAGGTATCATGTATAGAGTATATAAGTATATACCCGTGATCACCACCCAAGTGATCACGGCCCGATAGTATAGCACAGCAGACGGACAAGAATGTACGGCCATTGATGGAAAACTAGCATCCTATACTAAGCATGTAGGATTGCAGGTAAAGGTAACAATAGTAGAAGCAAGGACAGGCTATGCATCAGGATAGGATAACGGAAAGTAGTAACATGCTACACTACTCTAATGCAAGCAGTATAGAGAAAAATAGGCGATATCTGGTGATCAAGGGGGGCTTGCCTGGTTGCTCTGGCAAGTAGGAGGGGTCGTCAACTCCGTAGTCGAACTGGGCAGCAGCAGCGTCGGTCTCGTAGTCTAGCAGAGAGAAGAGGGGGGAAGAAACAGTAAATACAATGCAAACATAAGCATGACGATGCGTGACATGAAAATGAGCGGTGCTAGGTGTGTCCTAACGCGGCAGTAGGTGGTACCGGCGAAGGGGGGAACATCCGGGAAAGTATACCCGATGTTTCGCGTTTTCGGACAAACGGACCGGAGGGGGAAAGTTCCATGTTCGCTATGCTAGGAACGTGTGGCTGACAAACGGACTACGTATTCGGATTCGTCTCGTCGTTCTGAGCAACTTTCATGTACAAAGTTTTTCCATCCGAGCTACGGTTTATTTTATATTAAATTTTAAATATTTAAATCATTTTTAGAATTTAAGAAATTAATTTAATTCGAAATTTAATTAATGCATCAGCATGACGTCAGCAGTCAACGTTGACCGTTGACCTGGTCAACCTGACAGGTGGGTCCCACCTGTCAGGGGCTGTTAGCTAATTAACAGTAGTTAATTAGGTTAATTAGTTATTAAGTTCATTAATCTTACTTAGTTAATATTAACAGGATTAATTAAGTTAATTAATTATCTTAATTAATTATCTTAATTATTTATTTATATATTTTTATTAAATTAAATTTTTCTTAATCATTTTCATTTTTTTTACGTTCTGGGCGCGGGGGCCCACCTGTCTGTGGCCCATAGGGGGTTCGGGCCCAGGGGCAGTGGCTCAGGGGCGCGAGGCCCCACCTGGCAGTGGCCCAGGGGCCACAGGCGGGCGCGGGCGCG